>NC_137466.1:96667849-97087377 GCF_964235325.1 Thermobia domestica
TGCTCATACCGTATACCAGAAGGGGGGAAAATGATGTCAAAGGGAAAATTTCGGAGAAAATTTTTTTTCTCACACTTTGACCCCCCCTGGAGCGGCCCTGTGTAAACGTAGCCATCTAAAAAAAAATCTGAAAGATAGTACTTGGTATATTAAATGTATGTGCCAAATTTCAAGTTTCTATCTTGAATACCAAGGGCGAGAGAAATTTTATCAGGAATTCCCACCATGCCCCAAATTACCCTAAAACACCATGATTTCAGGTAAAAAATTCCTGAGACATCCCTAATTACCCTAGGGTCATGTTTCGGCCATCATTCTCTTCAGAATAGAACTACCTTTCAGGCGGTATTACTCACGTGTCTCCATCATGTATCTAAGGCGGGAAAATCCCGAAAAAAGGGATTTTTTGGGTCTAAATATCCTTTTTTCAACTTTTAGCCCCCCTGGACCCCCCTAGCCCCCCGTTTTAACGCAGAGATCTGAAAAAATCTGGTAAATACTACTCGGTGGGCTGAATGTTTATGCACAATTCCAATTTTCCAGGTGCAAAAGTAAGCCCGCCAAAAAAAAAAATATACCGACAATGCCCCATATTCCCGTATGCAGAGGGAAATTTTTAAACATTCCCTGAGACATCCCTAATTACCCTAGGGTCATGTTTCGCCCATCATTCTCTTCAGAATAGAACTGCCTTTCAGGCGGTACCATTCACTTGTCCCCATCATTTATCTAAGGCGGGAAAAGCCCGTGAAAGGGATTTTTTGGTAAAAATTTCCCGTTTTCAAGGTTTAGCCCCTCTGTACCCCCCTGTTTTAACGCAGAAATCTGAAAAAAAAAATCTGGTAAATACTACTCGGTGGACTGAATGTTAGTGCACAATTTAAATCTTCTAGGTGCAAAAATAAGCCCGCAAAAAATAATACCGAAAATGTCCAATATTCCCCTATACAGAAGTATATTTTGATGAAAATTCCCTGACACTTCCCTAATTACTCTAGAATAATAATTCGACTGTCATTCTCTTCAGAATGGAACTGCCTTTCAGATGGTATGACTCACTTGTCTCCATCATGTATTTAAGGCGCGAAAATCGCAAAAAAAAGGGATTTTTTGGTAAAAATATCCCTTTTTTCAACTTTTTGACCCTCTGTATCCCCCTGTTTTAACGCAGAAATCCTTTTTAAAAAAATCTGGTAAATACTACTCGGTGGACTACATGTTTGTGCAAAATTTCAATCTTCTACGTGCAAAAATAAGCCCGCAAAAAATACTTTACATAACCCCCCCAAAAAAAGTATTACACGAAAATATAAATTTTAGACTTATGACGTCATCACCTCTTATGTCTCGACGCAGGAAGGTGTGAAACCATACGTAATGTCTTCTACAATGCCTCTGGACTTGAAAAAAAAAACGAACGAAAAAGCTCAAATAGGAGAGTTATAACGCAATGTACCATGAAACACCCCGTATGGTACAAATTGTACCATGGGATCCACAAAGGGTTAGCTGAGATGAAAGTAAAGCCTGTGACAAACATCTTGGCATTTCAGCTAAACGAATAAAACGCAAGCTCTGACGCGACTTTGCCAAGTGGTAATGGGGTGTGGCTGTGGCTAAGCAGACAAACTACAGTGCTATCAGGTGAGAGGGAATAGACGTGGATGTGTGCAAAATAAATGTGGCAATACTGCTGGGCTCTCATTTGCTAGCAGCATTTAAAGGGAACTTGGAGCGCCGCCTTCAAATGCCAAGATGTTTGTCACGCCGTTTATATCGTGAGGGACGTGCTAGAGGATATGATGACAGGAAAGAGAGAGAAAGGGGGAGGGGGAGAAGGAGGCTACAGTTGATGGACAGTATCAGAACAGAAAAATCGTACGTGAAGACGAAGAGGTTACCCGAAGACTGTGCAATGGAAGCTTCTCATTTCCGGCAAATGACTTGGCAATAATGGCAGAATACTTATGATAGTTGATTCTGTACATGGACGATACTTTGAAGGTGGCTGAAATAATATACATGGACGTGCCTACGTACCTAAATGTACCTAAACAAACTACATCTGGACAAAACTAAAACCAAGTGATAAATTTCACTTTTTGAGTACCCCCTCGTATATGACTTACAATCTGAAAACAAATACTTTCGGGCTGAGAAATTATTACCCTTTGGGAATGGGAAGAGGTGACATGAAAACGACCGATATTAGTATCGAATCCATAGTTTTTGGGGTCAGTATGCGGCAAAACAAACAGTACTGAAATCAAATCGTTGACATTTATTTATTTATTTTTTGTACATCATCATGAAACATAAGAAATGTCAAATGGATGTTAATTAAAAGTCACTCTACATATATTGTAAATTCAAGAGGATTTACGCCCGTACGACATGTGTTCAAAATGTTGACCTTTATGTTGCATGCATTTTTCATAGCGGTCCTTAGATCGATCAGCATGTTAGTGAACACAGGTTGCTGTAACGACAAAACATATGACCGAATCTTCTCTCTTCCCGGTGTAGTGGTCAGGGATTATCTGTTCGGAAAATTGTTTCCTTTAGCATACCCCATATGTAAGCATCTGAAGCCGTGAGGACAGGGGGAGGGGAAGAATATGGAAAATCCGTTCCACAGGAAATCAAGCGATATCCAAACTCTTGTGGACAGAACAAGTGATTCACTTGCAGTGTGGACAGTAGCTCCGTTTTGCTGAATCCATTGTTGTCGTAACAATAGATTTTTGGTGCAATAAAAACCGCGCAAATCATACAAGAATGGAAATGAAATTAAATCTTTAAGTTTAACGTCCCACGATTATGCCGGTTAGGCTAAAGGAGACGGTGATAATGAGAAATGAGTGAAATGGTGGAATGAAGAAAGTAGGAGGAAACGGGAGAACCCCGAAAAAAACACGAGCACGGTGTTTGTCCACCACAAAGACCACACGGCGCGAGCTGGAATCGAACCAGGGACCCCAAGCACCGGAGGTGAACGCTCTACCACTGAGCCATCGCGCCCCCCCCCCCGTACAAGAATGGGTCAATAATCAACTGTCGATTGATGTAGCAATCAAAGTACACAGGCTTTCATCTCTTCTTCATCTGCATGTGCCATAATTACACTCCAGAGAAACATGTCCCTCAGTGAGATGCTGCTCCACACCGTATGAGCGGAAATAGTGCTCGACAATAAACACCTCTTCTGTTGAGAATAGTATTATTTCCGCGGAAGCTGCATATTAAGCTATTCACACACAACTGAGCACATATGTGGCGCTCACAGCTCATACCACATTACATCTGCGCGCCATTTGTACGTGAATTTCAGTACTGTTTGTTTTGCCGCATACTTAATTAGTGACAGTGCCTATGATACTTACACCTAGTTTAGTAGAAGGGGTAAGACACCCTTAGGAATGTGGGCAAGGTGATGTGTAAAAATAATCAAAAATGACCGAGAGTAGTGTCAAATCCATAGTTCTCGGGATATCTGAGATAAATAGTGACACTATTTAACAAAAGAATTGTCTTACACACTATTTAAATTTACTTTTCACCGACATGAGAATGAGGAATGGAAAATAAAATGTCCAAGATGATCGATATTAGTGACGAATCTTTGCTAAGTTGATTAGTGACAGTTTCGATGACATACTCTACTTAGGCAAGAACGGGTATATCAGTTAGCGTTGCTCGTACATTTACACGGTTGTATGTGTGTAAGTGTGTGTAGGTATGTATTTTCCAGCATAACTCTGGAACACCTGGAGCAAGTGCAACCAAACTTAATACACATATAATTTACAGTCTGAAAAAAAAGCTATAAGATTGCGAGACTCCTAGGGATGAAGGTGAAAAGGATGACGTGAAAAAATAATAGAAGATGCCAAATATTAGTGCCGAGTCCATAGTTTTCGAGATCGCTGAATAGAATAGTGACACTCCCAATACCATTTAAGTCCAACCTCTGTACTAATGAAATACCGTAAGACGGTATACTTTGCACAAGATTTAAGGAATTTTAAAGAAAATCGCATTTAACTTATAAACGTAATGATTTAGAATATTATATTTTAAACATACAATAGCTAGATATATAAGGAAAACATTCGTGCATTAGTAAAAATTCAGTATGGCCATAGTTAGTTTGGTGCAAAGTTACCCCGTAGGTGGGGATACTTTGCACAACATACAGAAAAGTATGTTCAACATACGAACATGTTTCTATGCAATGTTTTCCCTTCAGTATTTATACATTTCACTTCCTACACAAAACTGCATGCAGTGTATAAATATTGATATTAGAATGATGGTACCGGTATCAGTACTTAGTGTGAGTATTTTCCTTTACCGGCGCAGGAAACACATTCTGATAGTTTAGCATAGTCCCACAAAAAATGCCCTCAGGTACTTAAAAAAAAAAAAAAAAACTGTAAACTGATTTGTCTTGGTTGCTCTTTATGTCCAAGAAAATCTTAACCGTAACGTCCTAAACGTAATCAGTGGAATGTTTATGGGGTGTGGGGCTTTCAGGTTGAAGCCCACCCGAATTGCATGATTTCTTTTTTTTTTTCTTTTAAATCTAATGTTAGTCAATCCTATGCGTGTAAGTTTCAGCCCCCCCCCCAAAGTCTAGTGATACCTTAAAAAAAAAAATCTGAGTGAAGCCCCTCTCAAGCTATTTTTCTGGATACGCCTCTGTTCGTAATTTATTTTCCAACAAGAAATCCTTTCGGCATCTACGTACCTAAGTAGGAAATTTTCCTAAAATTAGAAGGCATGAGGGACCAGCAATAGTAATTTCCTTTCTAAGGGGCTACTTTGGACTGGTGCGAAGTAACCCCGATTAAAGGCTAAAACCGCCTTCTCTGTTATATATTTTTTAACGACCTGAAAATGTTTCACACTTCAATTTCAACTATTGCTTCAAAGTCCCTTTATATACAGTAGTATTCTACGAAACTGACATAACTTTGACGGAACTTCTTGTGCATGATATCTTTCAAATTTTGCCGGCCTTTGCAGTAACTACTTTCTATACCTTTACAAAAACAAACACTCCGGGTAATTAGAATTTACGTGAACCGCCAACATTATAGCCAAAATAGTTCTATTTTACGATGGCACTTGAAACTTTCTTGAAACTTTCTGTACAGTTCACGGCTTTACTGACAGAGGACTATGCAACTCTTTTCATGTTTTGTGCAAAGTAACCCCGTCTTATGGTACGTGAAATTCTTATGTCGACTTGGTTTTAACAAATTTGTTAAATGAGACATCTAGCTCATAAATTTTCAATATACATGTAGTTAGACAGCTGGTGTAATTATTTAATATTTTGACACTTCATTATATGTTAACTAGCAGCGTTCACCCCGCTTCGCTGCGGTCACCCCGGAACGCAATAAACTTTGTTACTTAGATAATTTTTACTTTTTCGCTTTCAAGTGATATGATAAAAACCATAGAAGATTGCAGTAAATCTTAACATTATATCGCCTGTCATTTATGTTAACCCGCCCCGCTTCGCTGCGGTCATCCCGGAAGTTTTCGCTTTCAAGTGATATGATAAAAACCATAGTAGATTGCAGTAAATGTTAACATTATATCGCCTGTCATTTATGTTAACCCGCCGAGTGACACGGTCATGCGGGTTGCATATAAATACGTTTATTTTTACCTATGATGAACTAACAAAGGATTTGTACGTTATGGACACTTGAATGGTCAATTATCTCAAGACACTGGTAATTAAAAATTAAAGTGATATGATAAAAACCATCTAGGGTCCAAATCCTAATAACCCCCCAAAAATGAAATAAATTGGTTCAGCCGTATTAGCGTGATGAGCGGACAAAGGATTTGTGCGTTCTCTTTTATATATATAGATATAAGTAAAAGAACGTATAAAATAATTGAACATTTTTTAAAAATGTAATCTTTCCTGACTTTGCACCATTTGTTAATTACGGGATCTCTGATGTTTCTTAAGTATAATCCTTTAGTGTATTTCATCTTGTAATTTTTTTTATTGAAACCTGAGAAAAACGTTCAACGCACCATAAAGACAATCAAGTGTATATTGGAAAGAAATGTTGGAAAACTGATTAAAGGGAAGTTCCTCCACGACACAATGGATTTCTCCACATGAAATAGTCGATGCTGCCACCAATTACTATACTTATCCTTAAAACACCGTGTATGTTATTTACATAACCAGGCTGTCTAAATTAATATTAAATGACATTTTCTTCGCTTTCTCTCGTAAACTGCCAATTTTTACCTTACACACATTTTGTACTTTTCTATTACTCACTTTTTGAAGTCAACAATTCATGGAAAATTTCAGCATATTAAATCAAATACTCTTCATTTGGTAAACAACAGCTTCCTTGTTAAATTCAGTATATGAAATGAACTATGCCAGATGAAATTGTAAGCCCAGTTGGATACATGAAAAGTTATAAATTTTGCAGTTTTGTGTTCGTCTTTTTACTGATAGGCTGGTGCCATACGGTGCAGATAATTACTATCAGCTAACTTCCGTTCACAAGTATGTGTTATGATAGTTCAATTGCCTTATCAGTAAAAGTTGTTTTAGGGTTTACGAACTATTGGAAGGTATTTTGTTTTTTGTTTTTCGAGGCATTGAAACTTAGCAGCAAAATAGAATGAAATGAAACATGTAGAACAACCGAGAAAATCAGTAACTGGCTACGTAACTATATTTACCGAGCTGGTGGAGTCGTGCACAGTAAAAACGAGCAAATGGTATTTCTTTGTTGTGTATCTACAACAATCCTAAACTTTGAAAAACCTCAAAAAAGCACTTGCCCTATTCCGTGAAAATCTTACTTTTTTAAAAAGTTATTTTCAAACATTTTCTAGTTAAGATGAGTTCACAATTTTTATAGAAACATTTCAACCTCAGGCTCAATGCGAAGCGTTAAAAGTAAAAATAAGCACATGCCAAATTTTCTAAATACCGGATTTTTTATTTAACGAGAATTATCCGTAAAATATTATAATTATGGACTAACACAAATCCACTTCTTTATTCGTGATACATTTCAATTTCAAGCAATAAATTAATAAATTAAAAAAATAGCACCCCCTAGCACACCTAAGGAAAGTGGGAGGGGAGACACAAAAATTATGGAAAACGACCGATATTACTATCAAATCCATAGTTTTCAGGATCCGTGAGCTGATTGATGACAGTTCTAATGCCCTTTAAGTCCAAGTTTAGTCCCAGCGGGGAGTAAGAACCCTTAGCACACCTGAGTACGAGGGGGAACAAAAATGATCCAAAACACCTGATATTTGTGTCGAATTCGTACTTTAGAGGACGATGAGATGAACACTGACACCCTTGATACTATTTAAATTCAACCCCCATTAGTACTCCTGAGATAGGAAGAATGGTGACATGAAAAAAATTGAAAATGACGAACATTAGTATCGAATCCATAGTTTTTGAAGTCCCTACGTTGATTGGTGAAACTCCGATGCCCTTTAAGTTCAAGCTCAGTTCCCGGTGGGAGTAAGACACCGTAGCCCACCTATGGGGAGTGCGAGGAGTAACACAAAAGATGGAAAACGATCGATATGAAAGTCGAAATTTTCGGAGTCGCTGAGGTGAATAGTGACGTGCCCGGTCCGGTTTAAGTTCAAGTTCAGCCCGCATTAGCACCCCTGAGTGGAGAAATTGTGATATGTAAAAATAACCAAAAAGGATCAATAATAGTGTCGATTGTCAAATCTATGGTCTTCGAAGTCTCTAAATTGATTAGTAACAGTTCCAATACAATTTAAGTCTCAAGTTCAGTCTCCATTGTGGGTACGGCCTTCTAGTACATCTAGCGTGGGAAGGGTGACGTAAAATGATCATAAACAGCCGATACTAGTGTCGAATCTGTAGTTTTCGGGGTCATTTAAGATAAAAATGACACACCCGATGCCGTTTAAATCCAAATCCAGCCTCTATTAGTGCTCCTGAGGGGGATATGGCTACATTTAAAAATAATTGAAAATGACTGATATTAGTGTCGAATCCATAGTTTTCGTAGTCCCTAGTTTGATTGGTGACAGTTCCCTAATGTTCTTTATGTCCTGGGTGACAGTTCCCCAACGTTCTTTATGTCCAAGTTCAGCTCCATTGGCAGAGGCGCGGGAGAGGTGAAAAATGATAGATTTGTGTCGAATTCATTGTTCTCGGGGTCGGGAAAACAGCTGACCCGTTTGAAATTACTTTTCAAAGATAGTTAGTACCTGCTTCAAGCTTTTGTCTTTCTTTCATCGTATCAGTTGGATTAAAAGCGTATTCTGTGAGGGGTGAGGTTTTTTAGTATTTATGCCAAAAATAGAGTATCTTCTATAATTTCATCTTCATATTTTCATTTAAATAAATATCCTAAGGGGAAGGGATTCCAATATTTGCCACAAACATATTGTCCCCGTGCGAAGAACGGACATTCCATCTAGTATATAGTGAGATGAATTCCTTCCCTCATCCCTGATAGATATTTCACACTGTACCAACAGTGATCAGGGAACCTCAAAGAAAATATATTCTATATTTTATCAAAACCATGTAAAATAGTTTAATAACAATAAAATTGTTTTGTTACTGCATTATTTGTATGCGAAAACTTTAAAGCAGGGATGCAAATAAGCAACAAAATTTTACTAGCCCACATCTCACAATAGAAATCATTTAGTTGTTTTCGGTATTATATTAAATACTCGCCCGCACCGATGAACCACTCGCCCCGGACAAATGATTATTTACATCCCTGCTTTAAAGTTCCTCCCCTTTTCTTGATCAATTTCAACCCCAGGTAAGAGACCTATACGCTATAATGACAAATCACTAAATTATGATTCCTCTCTCCGAATTCTGAATTCGACTTGTTACCATGTTGAGTTTTCTGATGATGCAGCGCGCATACGGAGTGCACAGCTATAGGCATAGATAATCAGACAGTCGGACAGTAAGGTGTGTAACATGGATCCCATATTTCAAGACTGAAAAACCGAACCACACTATGAAAATTTAGATGTATTCATAATTATGTACTTGCTTCTTGCTAAAATATCAGATTTGAATTAGATAATGTCAATACTAATCAAAAGTGAATGACAGTAGATTATTTCTGTAAGTCGAGTATCAGTTACTAATAAAATTAGAATTTTAATGATAATGTTACGATTGATATTAATGTATGTTTCGGAGGGAAACCGAAATATGTTGAGTTTCGGTCAATTCCTGGGGGACATATGTAAATTCGGGACGTCTGAAATCCCTACTCATGGGGCAAGTTCACAAGGCAAGGACTAGGTTCTGGTGATTACAGACGAACACATGACTGGTGTTCAGTATCACGATCTCCTGGCAGACTGGATATAACCAACCACATTGCATCCATAAACATGATATCCTCCAAGGCGATAACACACTTACCTACCGCGCACATCCTGTACAGGAATAGTTCGAGAAAACAGCAGACATCCAGCATCTTCCATAGCGCCCTCAGTTTCCCTTTATCTCAACACATGATTAACTCTATGGATTGGGACATCAGATTCTCGAAACCCTCACCTCCATGTCGTCGTTAAGGGTCGCATAACACGCAACTTGGTTGACCATTTCAGTGAATAACTACTGACATCTTATTACATCCCTGTCACGTCACAACGGAACGAAAAAGTAATCCAGTGATCAGTCTTCGTATTTGCAAAGTTCAAAAAAGCATACGCCAAGCTTAATTAAGATCGAATCAAACTTAGAAAGTTATAGTGGAACAGATAAACTCACAGGCACTAAGATGTCGAATAGTGGAAGCTTGTGTACGCTCTTTTAAATTTCTTAAATTAACTGTTAGTAGGTGAGTTTAGGGTCGGAGTCGTCAACTCCAGATAATTTGCTGTCTTTGGCTTAAGAAAACATCGCCTCAGAGCAGAAACTTACCGCTGGATTCTGTTTTAAGCATTCGAGAGCTTATAGTTCCGCTCCAGACAGTACCGGATCTAGAAATGTCAGTCTCCCCGCAAGAAAATTTGAAAGCCCCCCCCTCTTTATTCTATGTTTTTTTAATAGTACATTTTAATGAAATATCCCGTGTTCTATTTGCTTTGGAATAGAGATTCAAATACTAACGTTGTAGAAGAAATCTTTCCTCCTCGCCTTCATCTCTGCAAACTCCCGTATAACATCTCTCTTTTCATTTGTCGAAGCCCTCCCATGGTTGATTTCCAACATTCTCAAGTCGCTCATTCTCTCCTGTGTCATTGAACACCTTAAATGACTCTTGATCCTCTTTAAGACTGAGAATGACTTTTCAGCGGAAACCACAGTCATGGGTAAAGTCAGGAATAAAGCAAGAGTAGTCAAAACTTCAGGATAACTTGGGGCAATATTATTAAACTCGACGTATAGTAATACCGCCAATTCAAGAACAGTGTTGATATTTGAAATATGGTTTTTAAATCCAGTGCGAAGGAAAATTAATTCCAATGGTAGCGACGGGCCAATGTCTTGCTGGTACTAATTTTGTAGCTTTTCAGCCTTCACTATAATTTCTTCGTCTGAAAGGTTTACAAGTACTTTCGAGAATGTGATTGAAAATTCACCAAGAATTGTCTGTAACAATATAAAACGGTTCTCTATTTCCTTGTACGCGATATCTAGAAATCTATTGTAAACATTAACGCTGAAGAAAGTCTTTGTGTCCAAAAACCGATGATCTACCAGTTCATCGAAGGTTTTTTCACTTTGGGTTGCCTTTTTTCTGCGAACACAGGGTTGACTTTTCATTTCGCATTGACTTTTCATTGAGCTGTGGCTTCTTGTTTTATTTAATGGTATTCTTTCATTTTCTTCAATTCCTCTCGGCTCTCTTCAAGAGTGCGTAAAACTTTCTCAAGGTCAATTTGAGTTTGGAGAAGTTGCGACGCGATGTTAAGTTGTGAAAATATTTTTGACAGCACCACAGCCAGAAACACAAAATCGAAGGAATCCATGACTTTCGCCAATCGCTTTGCTTCTGATACCTCGTTAGCCTTCTTACTTGGCAGTGAAAGTTTTCGGAGAGTTTTTATTACATCAGCATACCTCAACCTCATAGCTACAATGGATTGGTACTGTGAGGCCCATCTGATTGGATTAAGCTTTTTCAAAGTTACATCTGATTTTCTTGTCCATGACGACAGAATATCCCACCTATTTATACTTTGGCCAAAAAATTTTATACAAATCCTGAAGCGTTGTGAAGTAACTGGCAAGTTCTTTTACACCTTTGATGGCATCATTAATAACAAGGTTTAGGTTATATACCGGGCAGTGAATATATATATATATATATATATATATATATATCATTTCTCAATTTCTTGAAGTTTCTTTTGAACACCTGAGTAAGCACCACTCATCACAACACGCGATCGTATTCCTGCACTCTGCATTTTTTCAGACAATCCCAATTTCTCCAAATGACCTTAACACTAGAGTTGCAAGTCTGAATGCAGAGTGCAGGAATACGATCGCGTGTTGTAAAAATCCTAAAAATACTTCTTCAATCTCGAGCCGTCTAGAAACTTCGTTTTCTAAGCTATCATTACTTCTGTAAAATTTACATAGCGAATAATGAAATTGATTTGATCTTTCTTTGATAAATCTTGAATCATATCAATGATTAATGAGAAAAATTGCACTCTTTTAATTTACTTCAACAAATTAGCTTCTAAGTTTGAATACGGGCAATGATGATTTGATTTTGAATATCATGGCTGAGATAATCTGAGATTGGCTGGACTGATATCCGTGCCACTGTAGAATCATATTTAGCTAACAAGTGTACGAAAGACAAAAAATATCCTCTGTTGCAACTCTTGCAAGAGACACAATTTGCGGATAAGCTTATTTTTAAACTCCTCGAAAGTAAGAGACATCTCGTGCGCCGTTGTCAGTCCTGGTTCAAGTAATTAAAACTATTGTGAAAATATCATCCCTTTCCCATTGTTTTAAAAATTAGTATTTACAAGCACGGTGCAGGGGGACCTTTAAAAGCCCTTGGGCCCCTTAGGATCCGGGTCTCACCGCACCGCAAGGTCTTGCGGTTTATAAATCCGGCACTGACTCCAGGTGTAGATATATTTGTGTGTATGGGATACTGTGTTTCTCGGAAGCTACTGGCCAGGTCTAAGTAAAATTTGATGAGTAAGTAGCCAGTCACTTAAGGAATAAAGAATGCTATATTTGGTGGCCGGGCTTGGCCAGGACAGGCTCGGTTCGGCTTGTATGTAGTCCTTTCGCGGTAACTACCGGCCGGATCTGGTGTGCAAATAGGGATGCATTCGAGTCGAGTCGAGTCGAGATTTAAGCCTGTCTCGACTCGTCTCGAGAAAATGTTGTCTCGACTCGAAAATATGTTTCTGTCTCGACTCGACAGTCTCTGTCTCGACTCGACTCGACTCGAATTCGAGTCGAGACGTCTCGAAATTCGAGTCGAGACAAAATGTACGAGTTAAAATATACGCACACATCAGCCAGACCATCATGACTACCTACCTAATTGTCAGTATGTCGACTTTTGGCATGGATAAAAACGGCGACTCGTCTTGACATACACGCAATGATCCTTGATAGGTCGCTGGAGAGAGCTGGCACCACATGTGCTCACACAGCTCACCTAATTCCCGTAAATTCCGGGAAGGGGGGCGATGTGTTCTGACGTGACGTTCAATCACATCCCACAAGGGACATCACTCAAATGTCCGGCTCCAATTTCAATGAAACTTTTTTTGCTGATAGAAGGCATGTATGCATCATTACTTGTGATGACAAATTTTTGCCATGGTACATGTTTTCTATTTTTTTTAATAACTTTTAAGAGTTGTGATGTGGTTATTAGAGATTACTACAGAAGTCCCTTACTACCCTTTGTAAACGGAGCGTTAATGAAGAAAAGTGAAGAAAAACCATGTGGATACATATAAAACCTGGGGGGAAGTCGAATGGTAGATATGACCTTGATGGCAGCCATCTTGAAATCCGCCATTTTGAATTAAGGTCAAGTTTTCAAAATGGGAATAGGGTAATATGATACATAATTTCGGGCTAGAATTTAATTAGAAAAATAATGGTGAGGTTAGTTTTAAGATACACCCATTTGGGGGAAAGTTACAGGCATATTAATTGTTTTTACTTACTGTGTGCGTAAGTCCCTTCTTACTTTCGTCTCAAGACCTGTAAATCGATCGCAACGGCAGAGCCCGGTTTCGCACTAGTGTTTAGAAATCTTTAAACTCACTTGAGGCAATATTTGAGGATTATTGTATTGTATTTTGCCTTTAATTAAATTTGAACCCACTTCATGATCTTGTGTAAAGTATCACTAAAAGAGAATTTCTGTTTTTATGGAGAACGTAAGCATAGCAATTATAAAAGGTGAGTAAGGTGCGTATGTATTTATAAGAAAGTTTATTTTACGAGTCTTTTGTGGTTCCGCCAACCTATTCTTTAGTTGTTTTTTTTTTTTTCAAAATACTCATATCTCATAAATAAAAGAGCTATTATAAAATCTCTTACCACTATTCTTTAATACTTATAAAATTTTATTTATTGTAAAAGCACTGGCGAGATATTTCTTATCGCCCACTAAAATTATGGCGCAGCTCCTTCGTGGCTAACGGTTAGCATACTTGCCTTTGGCGTGGGAAACCTGGGCTTGATTCCCGGTGGGAGTTCATGTGGTTCGGATTCCACGTTAATCAGTAGGTCCACGTCTCACATAGCCTCGCTGCTGAACGGGACGTTAAACTCAGAATCAATTCAACTCAAAATTATGGTTTTGACTTTATTATGATGTCATTAGTTTAAACGCCCAACTGCCCAGTAATTATAAACATTGACTACATTATAAAATTGTAATTTGTGACGACTAAAATATCAGAAATTAAAGATTATTCTTTGGGTTTTGGAACATTTTGAAAAACGTGAAAAACTGGTACTGCACCGATACAACACACCTTTTGGATTTGTCATTGTGTAAAGTGATACAAACTAAAGAAGAATTACAACTTTATGAAGTTGTATTAGAACTTATTATTTAGAAATAAACAACAAACAGGGAGTAATCTACACCCCCCAACACCCCTCCAAATTTCTTTACACACACCCCTGGATGGAAAAGGAACACTCCCCTAAATCCAATTGTATCAATCAGCATTACATAAGTTATTTATTAAATCAAGTTAAAAAAAGTTTAATGTTTTGGAAAGAAGGCAATATTCTTACTTATTTATTTCACTTCAAAATACGAAGCGACCTCGTTCTCATGTACAGCTTCGAGAAACACATGACATTGTTTCGGGCTGTGCTCTGGACTCCGCGATCGTTTCCGAGAAAAGAGATTGATGGACAGATGCAGATGACTGAAATTGGCAACGTCTTGAGCGGTCATTCACCTATCTCCTAATCAATAAGGAAAAATGTGACAATATAGTAATAAGCCTATACCAGATTCAGTTGGTAAGTGCTACTCTGCAAGTGATGTATCAACCGACGGAAGCTAGAAGGGTGCAGTCAAAACGTTTTAGAAATGAAGAGATCGATCGAAGTAAGAATTATATATATTTTAGACCGAGTCTAGTGTTATGCAGGAACGCATTTGTCGCTAGCTTAATTTTTTGTAAAGTATATTTTTATTCACGTAAACTCATTGAGCGGATTATTAAAATTACATTAAAAAAGACAAAACAGAAAGATACAAGATATTTGTAAATTGAAAAACTGGATATTTGGAAAACAATCAAATCAATGAATAATTTTCTTATGAAAGATATTCAGAGCCAATCACGTAGCCAGGAAAAGGCAGGAGCGGAGATTAAGAGATCAAATAATATTACAACAATTAACGTTAACAACAGGGTTAAAATATTAAAATAATGAAATTGCAATTATGTACAGTATTAATTACTAAACAAATGTGATTTCAGAATGGGACGAGGAAGTTTTCCCCCAATTAATATTTTGGAAACAAATCACCCACTAAAACTTGCTGGAGATGAATAAATTGAAATAATGGCAGAATTTTGCAAAATAATTACAATAATTCGTATGTAATGAATTCATAGGTAATTACTGGGTAAAATAGTGGTGGTTAATTCCTAATACAGTGAAACATCTCTTAACGGGCATTTCCCAATAGTGGACACCTTCATAAGAGGACAAACTTTCTTATTCTTCCATGCCATAAATATGTGTATTGTGATGTTATGAGAGAGAACCCTTCCTTTTAGGGATACCTGTCATTTACGAACAAATAATCGTGTTCCACCGATGTCCGTTTTGAGAGGTTTCACTGTATTACTTAGTTTAACAATAATAATAATAATAATAATAATAATAATAATAATAATAATAATAATAATAATAATAATAAATGCTCAAATATGTGAACTTGATTTATTAAACCTACTACTGCGAAGAGCTGATATTATTATTATTATTATTATTATTATTATTATTATTATTATTATTAGTAGTAGTAGTAGTAGTAGTAGTAGTAGTAGTAGTAGTAGTAGTAGTAGTAGTAGTAGTAGTAGTAGTAGTAGTAGTAGTGGTGGTGGTGGTGGTGGTGGTGGTGGTGGTGGTGCAGCAATAGTTGTATAACAAAATATACTGTTTTCTTTGAGTTCTTTAAAAATGTATATCACTATTCTGAGAGCACCCCCCCTTTTATTTTGAACACCCCCCCAAGCAATAATTTCTGGCGTACTTACTGACAACAAATAAGTGTAATAGTTCATATCCGTATCAAATACCAAGTTTATGATGAATCAACTACACAAAGTAGGATCCAAAAACACTCATTGCAATTTGTTCCATCCTTCAGTCGAACCAGGAGCTGAAACATAAAGAGTGACATTTTCTTTTTAAAGATACTTTGTCCAGCTAAGTATTGTGAAGGTTTATGTCAGTAGAAGGAATTGCATTCCATTATACAAGCGCAATTTCACAACTTTATGTACACATTACTAATTATCGAACACCCTTGTCCATATGATTAGCGTACGCGTCTTTGGTGCGGGAGACCTAGGTTCGATTTCCGATGGGAACTCCTGTGGTTCTGAACCCACGTTAATTTGTAAGTTCACGTCTCATATAGCCTTGATGCTGAAAGGGACACTAAGCCTTGATGCTGAAAGGGACACTAAACTCTAATCTAATACTAAATACAAATATTTAAAGAAAAATGATGACACACCAAGATGACGTGAATTTGGGTATCAAATCCATTTTGTGTTTTCAGTTATTTTCTAGTAGTATTTTTTCTAGGCATCCTTTCAAAAGACAGTGATGCAAATTTCGTAACTGCGAATTCCTGTTAGAAGCCATGAAATTATCCGATTAGATGCAAAATTTCCCGTCCACTAAGATAGATACCGTAAATTTACAATATCTAACAATAAATAATTTTGAAACATATCGCTTTCGAGGGAAAAAATGAAGTGAAATCTTTGAGTTTTACGTCCCACGTTTATGCCGGTTAGGCTAAAGGAGAGGGGTGATGATGAGAAATTAGTGAAATCGTGGAATGAAGAAAGTGGGAGGAACGGAAGAACCCCGAGGAAACCCACGCACACGGTGTTTGTCCACCACAAAGTTCACTTGGTGCGAGCTGGGATCGAACCAGGGTCCCCAAGCACCAGAGGTGAACGTTCTACCACTGAGCCACCGCGGCCCCGCTTTAGAGGGGCCATGACGTATAGTTGAACTCATTCTCGTAGTATGAAAGGCATTATTTATAATTATGCATGATAGGATCACAAACAAAATTTAAAAATATTATGTGCACTTTCTTTTAACAAACATTATATTGTCTTTTATGGTGTGGAAGGGAATGTTATGTTCGAAAAAAAAAGTCCTTAACACGATTCTTGTTGCTACACACTGCATGTTCCTAGCCACAGAAAAGATGCAGCGATAGGTAGGCTATTTTTCAATTGCTTTACATTGCTTGATGTTTCAAGTCTTTTGTGTGTTTCTGAAGTTCACTTTTACCACAAAAGAGCTCAATATTAACATGTCTTACATAGCTTTGGTTCGATTCTCAACACGGACTGCAACTACCCGTTAAATTGTGCATCCGAAAGGCACTCTTTGTTAAACCTCGCTTATCACCGCTCATCTTAATAATATATATAACTTCACCGCGAAGCAAATGTTGCATTTCTCTCTTTCATCCTAACACAAAACAAAACTAACCACAGCTGTGACACGAACGAGCTATTTCGAAAAGAAACAAGCTATGCTTCATTCTGTACCAAATGATAGAGATGTGTACCAAATGATAGAAGTATAAAGTATTGTTTTCTTTCCTGTTTATTGATATCAGTTGGTGTTCTTAATGAGTTTACTCATTAGTTTAGAAAGAGTATATATGGAATTTGGACATATGTTGTACGTATTCTCCTGAGAAATTGATGAGACCAGAAAAATTACAAGAACAGATGGAATAGGCTTAAGCGCATCTACGTGACTTTATCAAATATTTATTCTCCATAATGGTACCACGCGGAAAACTTGGTATACTATAATCTTTGCCTCCCTCTGTTAGCTGTTTCGTATCATATATATTGGATGGTTGTGATATTTCTTCTGATCATTAAAATATAGCAATGGTACCTGTGTGCGTGCAGAAATGCAAAAGCACAAGACAACTTCCTATTTGTTTTGGAAACAACAACACCCATTTCACGTGTGCGAGAGAAATTGAGCACAGCGAGATCGGGTGTTTACTCACGGTCAGTTCGCAGCAGGAGTCCATGGTAAAAGATTTGGCTAAATATCTCTTCATATTGATGTGAAAACACTCGCAAAACCCTACAAATACAAAAGAATGCGCTTCAAAGAAAGTTTAGACACAGATGTTTCAATTTTCTCTTACTTCAGCAAAAGAGTCGGTTCATTGTATTCGAAAAAGGGAAGGGAGAAAGGGTGAATTTATATTTTATGGGGGGGGTAACATTGTAAGTAGTATAAACAATACATACCGCTTCCGACTCGACCCTCATCCTACCTCAAGTTGTAAAGTAGAAACTACTAGAAAGGGACAGAAGTATTCAACATGACTGCGACTTGAGTTTCAGTTCACAATACTAAAACCAGTGAGCAAGTAAACAGTCTTTGAACCACCGCCTCCTCGATTCACTTACGGAGCGGACGGATGTAGAAGGCAGTGCTTTGAACATTTCTGTGAATTCAACAACAGAACGCAGTAGAAATACGGACTAGTGTTTACTCCAACCATTACTTTCGCTCCAACCCAGGGATGCCACATTTATGATTTCGTATAATACTAGATTTAGTGATTTTACTATTGAACTAGTGATCTAGTACGTACTTTGGGTAAATAGGCACATTCTAGTGATTTTTTTTTTTGCATATTTTTTCTATGCAGACAAATGACAAGGAAATGGTTCTTAATGTTAAAATAATGCGGTAGTTAGTGATCTCTTGCCTGTCAAATGGCAATTAACAGAATAATTTCCTTTTACAACAAGCAAGGCTTTATTTTACATGAATTAGAGGTTACAATTACAAATTTAGATTATGTTCTCTCGCAGGAGACCATTCGTCCAGCTTAGAGCCTTATATGAATGACAGCAAGTTATGAAAATAAAAAATACAACTTACATTAAGTATGCTGGTGAACCACCCATGTTATTGCAGATCTTGGTTGGTTGCTGAGAGATCCGTTGGTTGTTTTGAGATCCGTTGGTTGTTCCGAGATGATCTTTGGACCTCTCCCTTACCTTTTTATATGCTATTAATTTCGTCAGCCAAACCCTGAGGTTCTCCGTAACAGCCTTGTTTGTTCACTTAATTACTTCTTACGCTACGTGACTGCCGGAGAACCTCATTAGTCCACAATAAGTGTGACTGTTTATTCCAAAATTCTTTTGTTATCTAACTTAAGTACACATATATTTTATCACTACAAAATAATGTCAAAAAAATCTTTTTTGATATATTCTTTTTTAAAACCGTTGAGCTAACTTCTTTTTTTTTTCACTCATATGATAGTTTCATTGCAGTCCCCCACTTATGAGGAACTGTTCTTGAACATCACCGTAGTGTGTGTCACTCTTTTTTTTCACTCATTGTAACGTAAGTCAAAAAATTTTAAAATTAAAGAAATAAAAATCAAAATAAATTGTTATCAAGTCAATTACAAAAGGAATAGCGAATTCGTACCTAAAATGAAATTAAGAGTGCAATTAAACTAATGGTTGCAATCTCTTATTGTCATGAAATGACAATATTTTATTGATGAAACAACTGACTTACAATGGTAGTATAGTGGATATTTTGTAATAATATAAATTATTTAACAGTGAGCATCCAAGAGTACTGAATTCACAACCAGACATAGTATGTCAGATTAATTGTATAACAGATCATTATAATTTTACTCAATGCTTAACCAAACGGAAATAAGCTAAATATTTAAACATTCAAATCTGCCTGTCACTTTCAGAGACCTCCTAATTTCATGCCACATGCAAAATAGACAGTTAAAATTCCCTGTAGTCATTCTTTACCTCATTGCATAATTCGCTTGGTCTTGACCAGACAATGGTCTTTCTTGCGGCATTCGTAATTTCGTATAGACCATTCCATTGCGATTCTGGGTACAGGACCCAGAATGCAGAATGCAGAATGACTTTTTACTTGCAAACTTGGTCATTTTATATGGACTATTGTCCTTGTTTACTTTAATTATTTTTCCTTTTAACTTTGCCAAAAGCCACCATAAAAATTTACAAAATCTTAGGAAAGTCCTAATTACAATTTCTGAAAAATATTATTGTTATCTAATGATGTACAAATAAGTATTTTTGAACTTTAATTTACCCTGAGGTTTACTCTCATCTTTTTCGTGATTTTATCCGAATTGTTAATTACTACTGACAAGCAATGTTATTTGACTACAGGTGATTCTTGACTATTTTGCTTCTGCTTCCAACGATTTCTTGATTACAAGTACTGTCCTTGTGAGTTTTTAAAACTAATGTGATGCATGTATCCAAAAGTTAAAATATTACAGAAAACTTAGTTCCATCTTCACCTACCAAATTGCCATTATAATTTTTATGAAAAAATGATTTTTTAAATTCTCAGTTCATGGTTTCATTACATTACCCCACCAACTGGAAGAAAAATTCCTGAACAGTACCTTTAGCGTATGTCATTAGTTTTTAAATTCTTAGTTCGAATAAACATTGAATAAATTGGCAAACACTAAACACTGTGAAAAACACTGGGGGGTGAACATAATGTCCACTTGAATGATTGTGGTCTCACTTCGAACACTGGGAGGTGAAAAACAGGGTCTTCTAATTGTCCTCATCGTGGCCATCGGTTAACGAAGAATGTCCCTAGTCACTCCACAGAAATCGAAGTGAAGACTGAATGAAATGGTAGATGATGTGAACTGCAACTGGGCCTCTGTAAATGCAGACGCTGAGAGTTGCGACTGACACTAGGCAACCGATAGTGGTTCCTATAGATGGTCCTCTTCTTGATATGTACAAGGGAACGTAGTGAAGGATGATGAACAGCTACGCATTTGGTGTGGCATCTGGGCGTCACCTTTTGCTGGGAGCTGCGAATTAACGATGTCCTGGCCAAACCAAGGACCCTTGATGACGGATGAAAAACAGCTTGGCGTCTCGGTGTCCGTCGTGTGGACTGGAGGCGATCTAAAGCTGCGGTGATTGGTTTTCCGAGTTCTGGAATCGAACCCTGGACCTTTATGATGATGGGGCAGCTGTGACACTGGAACATTTCAACAACAACTGGAGCCAAGGTGCTGCTGAATGATGAAAGTGACGATGTATCCGTGGTGAAACAGGAACGGGAGGAGATGCTGACTGTTGTGGTGGTGATTCTGGAACAGCTGGCGTAGAAGCTCGGCATAACTGCAAGGACTAGTTGACCATTAGGTGTTCTAGCTCTGGAGAAAGATGGCTGGATCTGCATGTGAGAGGCGCTGGAGAAACAGAAGCGGGCAGGCCAATGCTGGTACAGGAACGTCTGGAAGATGACCCTTGTAGAGGCTGGAAGTAGCATCTGGAACTGGACCATCTCGAAGAAGGATGTGCCCATGCTGGTGGACTACATTTTGCTGGAGAAGGAACTGGCCTCCTGCAGTGACATCTTTTTGCAGTTGCATAATGACAAAAGAAATTGCATTAGTTTTTTATATTTATTATTTTTTAAAACTTTTCGTGTTTTTGTCGTATTGCAATGTAAGGTAAAGTCGAACAATATCGAAAAATTATGGTAGAGATATGTTTAAAGTTTATATTAGTATTATTATTGAGAAACATTTTGTTTTGGACAAATATTATATAAGAACAAGGAAGTTTTCGCAGCAACTGTGTTTGTTTACTTGTGGTTAATGACCCAGAAACGAAAGAATGACACTCCAACCGTTATTAGAGGGAATGTTATGATTAGAATTGTAGCGGAAGAAAGTGTGTTTTTCTGAAAAGTGAAAAGTGTCCTGTGATATTATGTCCTCGTGAGAGTGCGATTGCCTGTGCGTAAATGTTATTGTTAGTGATTTAACTTGTGCTGATGTAGTGATTTCTCGTGTTGTTGTTTTGTGTCTATAATGATATGATTGTGATATCTCAGGTAAGTCCTATAATAATGAAATTAACGTAGATACTGGCTATATCATCTGAGCATAGGAATTGAATATTAGCCTCCCCCCCACAAAGAAGACTAATATAGGGCGGTAAAATATTCCTGCACACCCCAATTCCAGGAATATTTTTTTACCTCGGTCTATTGTAAAGGCATGATTTACTGACAAAAGAGGAAATTCAAATACAAACCCTCGCGACGCGACTCCCCAAAACGCCACGTGTAGTGAGTATGTTTCAACTCAATTTTGTCAGTACGGTTTATGGTTTGAAACTGAACGAAATATTCAAGCAAAATATACCTGTTATGAAAATAAATAGGATTCACCTGCGAATGATTAGTGATTTTTTTAGTACGAAAAACAAATGTTGAGAGTACCAAGGTTAATTATGTTAGTACAATATGAAGAAAAACGAGAGACGCAGGCGGTAGTTTGAGATAAATAATTAAGTCTACTGTGAGTGATTGTGTATAAGAAAACATGTATACTAGCAAACAAACACTATGCTAAACTGATAACAAAATTATTACAAAAAATTGGAAATAATTCGATATTGTTTCTATGACACAGAGAAAAACAACATATCTATTTGGCGTGTCACATGATAGCATAAGTTTGCCTAAGGAGCTATGTACCATAAGTCAAAAAATTTAAATATTAAAGAAATAAAAATCAAAATAAACTGTATCATATCATAATTTGTGTTATATCAATTGCAAAAGGAATAGTAAATTTGTACCTCAATTAAAAAGTGAAATTAAACGAATGGTTGCAATCTCTTATTGTCACAAATGACAATATTTTATTGATGAAACAACTGACTTACAATGGTAGTATAGTGGAAATTTTTGTAACAATATAAATTATTTAACAGTGAACATCCAAGAGTACTGAATACAGAGTATCAGATTAGTATGTCAGATTAATTGTATAACAGATCATTATAATTTTACTCAATGCTTAACCAAACGGAAATAAGCTAAATATTTAAACATTCAAATCTGCCTGTCACTTTCAGAGACCTCCTAATTTCATGTCACATGCAAAATAGACAGTTAAAGTTCCCTGTAGTCATACATTACCTTATTGCATATTTCGCTTGGTCTTGACTGGACAATGGTCTTTCTTGCGGCATTTGTAATTTCGTATATACGATTCCATTGCGATTCTGGATACAGGACCCAGAATGCAGAATACAGAATGATTTTTATGAGAAAATGATTTTTTAAATTCTCAGTTCATGGTTTCATTACATTAAAATAAAAGGAAGAAGTATATTGCAGTTCAAGACAAATGTAGAAACTTTAAATTATTTTTTTCTCTCTGACTGAGTGAAACCCCTGCTGTGTAACGACCTTAGGTAAACAACGGCTATCTTTGGTCCACTACCTCCTTTTGTTAGCCGACATGAGATGAGTTACTTTTTTTTTTTTTTTTTTTTTGGAAGAAAGTGAAGAAATAATTATCCAGTACATTTACGTTTTGTCAGGCACACAGGCGCAGTCTGTACTTGTTTCCTAACGAATTTTAGCAACATAACATAAATGAAACATGTGTACCAGAAAATAGAGGCAGTACAAACGGACATTTTCATCTGTGACACATTTGATGAGAAATATAGTTAGATGTCACGTGCAAGCACTCTAAACATGTCCTATCCTTTAATTCTATTCGTATGTTTATGTAGGTGAGACTGAGAAATCAAGAAACAATAATAACTGGTTTTCTTCCAGGGCAAAAATCTAAATGTGAAGGGGTGTTACACTGGGACTTTAATTGCGTCCTTTGTACAAGATTGACAAGTAATCGCAATTTTACAAGATTAACAAGTAATCGCAATTTTTTAATTTATCTTAGTTCTTGGGGAGAGGAAGATGGAAGCGAACCCTCGTAAGGACCTCTGCAAGAAAACATGAATACTATCCGCCACTGTTTGTTACATTACACAAAATAGTTATATATATATATATATATATATATATATATATATATATATATATATATATATATATATATATATATATATATATATATATAATATTGAGTTTTAGTCAGGGTTTTCATTCTGCAGGAGAGGGAGAGGGGAGGATAGTAATACCTGGTGAACATTTTCTATTCTCAGAGTGTTGCAAATGATAGCATTTCCTCCATTATAACTTGGCCAAGCTAGTTGCATTATATATAAGGATTAAGTTAGCCTAAAAAGCTTAAATTTTTATGGCAGTTTTACTCTGTAGCCATGTTTCTCATTTTCGGTCTACGGGACTCTGTGTCCGGAAATTTTCGATGGCTTCCAAGTCGGAAAATAAGTGTATCAAAGGCATATATATTATATGTATGGTTATATGAGGCATGGATCTACAGTTTAAAGTGGAATACCGGTAACAACTTCATAAGCTTCCACCGTAAATCGAACCAGAGTCTCCCGCGATCAAGGTGTATGTGTTAACCATACAGCCACGAGGAAATTCACATAAGCACACACACATATATATTGTTGCGTTGATTTTGACTTTACCGTCTCTTTCAGCAGCGAGGATATATGAAGTGTAGACCTACTGATTAACGTGGAATCCGAACTACATGAGCTCACGCCGGGAATTGAACTCGAGTCTTCCACGACAAAGACGCGTACATTAGCCACGGAGTTCACACACACACACAGAATCAGAGTCCTCACACACCAAGGGTGAAAGCTGTGCCACTGAGTCACAGCAGCCACGAGGCTAGGTCGAGTCCACTTTACGTTCATAGTTTCTTAGTACATAAATGTTACGATTATGAAATAGATTTTCCTTAATGAGTTGCATATAAACAAAAGCTTTCGAAATATATTAAACAATTAGCTCGATTTGAGTGTGAACTTAAAGTTATATCAGAGTGTAAATACGGATACGCACCAAAGCTCGAAAACTTAATACACTATTTCTCCTATATAGTCAGCATGTATCAAGCAATCGTTCAGCTTTCATTTGAGAGGATGGAAATCGAAGGCTCCTGAACAACTATGTTACTAATGTGCGGAATGTATTTATCTTACAGTGAACTGCTTCGATGCCAAGTGGCCTAACTCCAAAATTGAAATTTTCCAGGAGTGAAAGTTGAAGTTCAATACCTCAAGAACAATTCATATTTCTTTTATGTTGAGAACCAAAACCATAACTACTGTATGTAGTTCATTGTTTTATAATTTAGTGTTTACAAAAATCCTTTAAAAAAATACCTATTCACAGAAGTGAAAGGAACTTATCTGTACTAGTTCTTGGCATCCAAGCAGTCCATTTATTGTAATACTAGCTTAATATACCCATTCTTCGCATGGGGGCTGTATTTGGAAGTCAACACCTGTGGAAGTATCACCATTCATTTCAGCGAATGCGAAAACTATGGATTTGACACTAGTATCAATCAATATGGGCTATTTATACATGTCTCGGTATTCCTCACCCGCTGACACCCGGCCCGCATACAGTGGTAGCTGAATTTGCAAGTCATCGCTGATGGAAGTGTCACCATTGATCTCAGCGACTGTGAAAACTATGGATTTGACACTAATGTCGATCAATTTGGATTACTTTTACTACATGTCTCGGTAAACGCCCCCCTGAGACCCCCCTGGTTACAATTTTGACAAAAACGCTTTGCCTTAGACTGGGACCTGGACCAAGGTATCCGTGACCAAAATTTGGTAACTCTGGGTCAACTTGTCTGGTCCCCAGGTCGGTCCCAGTAAACGTCCCCTCCGAGACTCCCCTGGTTCGAAATTTAAAAATAAACGCTTCGTCTTGATCTGGGGCCTGGACCAAGGTACCCGTGACCAAATTTTGGGAACTCTCGGTCCACTCGTCTGGTCCCCAGGTCGCACACAAACAGACAGACAAACACACAAACAAACTCTTTATTTTATTTATATTAGATAAGATATACTATGTAAAATAGTCTCGTATCACAATATGTGATGTACAACAAATGTTTCATTATATATTATCCGTAGCTCTTGATATGCTGCAACATATTAAAGCCTCAAAATAGTTGGGCAAGCGAATAATCCAGAAGTTACGTAACCCTATGGCGTTCATGGGAACAAAAACAATAATTATAACTATGCTAAATTACTATAGACTATCAACTGCTCATTCAGAGAATTTATGAAGTTTACTTTATCGCAATAGTTTTATACAAACTAGATTTAAACTACGGATAATAGTTTTATACAAACTAGATAATCAATTATTATTATTATCATTATATTTGCAGTACAACCAAATACAACAACATTAACTATTAGTTCTAATTAACTGAATTGAGCTGAAAATTAAATCTTGATCTTTAAAGATTAACTATTAATTTTATGCGTTCTGTACCTTTCTGAAGGAATAAAAGCTGGAATTGGTTTCAAGGCTGTTTCTGAGTGAATACTTTCTTCAAAATAATATTAAAAATTATAGAAAAATTTTCGAGACATTCGAGTCGAGTCGAGATTTTTAAGAGCCGTCTCGACTCGACTCGTGTCTCGACTCGAAAATTCGAGTCGAGAAATACGTTTGTCTCGACTCGTCTCGAATTTTACAAAGTGTGTCTCGACTCGAATCTCGACTCGAATTCGAGTCGAGTCGAGTCGAGATTCGAGACATGTCTCGACTCGAGCGCATCCCTATGTGCAAATAGTCCATCGTATAAAGAATAGCTAGCTATATTTGATAGTTTAGCTCGGTCAGGAAAATGACCGTCTTGGCCACAGATTTGAACGCCAGGAACCTCTAAGTTCATTCACCGTATGTCCAGACACTTGTTACTTTCAATTTCTTCGATGTTAGTCGCGCAGCGCTTCTCACTACCAATCTAACACAGCACTCAATAAATTCGTAGGATGACATATAGATGTCTCCACAATCCATATGATATTTAGGAAGTACTAACTTTCGAAGGATGGGTGTCACAATTTCACAAAAATCTGAAGTGACAATTTTTGTAGTTTTCAAAACAGCGGAAAAATATGAATTTCGTATGTAGATAACGCATTGCTTTTTAATGGGAAAAGTACCATTTAAGCAAAGCAATAGCTTGGCAAATGCTATTCGGACTCTGCTTCATCGAGACATGGTAGAGAAGGGTTTGCTTAATTTAAATGCGGCCGTGTCCATGAGAAAGCTTTGTTCGAAGTGGGTACCGGGTTTGTTCACAGTCGATCAAATACAACGCCGTCAACGGTTCAGAGCGTTGTTTAGAGCTGTTTCAGCGTAATAAAAAGGATTTTTCATGTGGTATGTGACAATGGATGAAACATGGATTCATCATTACACTCCAAAGTCAAATCGGCAGTGAGCTCAGTGGACAGCAACCAGCAAAAGCCGCCTAAAGCGGCTATAAAAGCAAAAATGAGATGGCTTCTGTATTTTGGGATGCACACGGTATCAATTACCTTGAGAAAAGAAGAGCTATCAACAGCGAATATTATATGGCGTTATTGGTGCGATTGGAGGAAGAAATTGAGAAAAAACGACCGCAATTGAAGAAGAAAAAGTATTCTGTCATCAAGACAATGCATCATATCACAAGTCGATTGCAACAATGGCAAAATTGCACGAATTGCACTTTGAATTGCTTTCCCATTCACCATACTCTCCAGATCTGACTGCCAGTGACTACTACCTTTTTGCAGAGCTAAAAAGAATGCTCTAGGGAAAATATTTGGTTCCAATAAAGAAATGATTGCTAAAACTAAAGCCTATTTGGAGGTTAAAGATAAATCGCTCTACAAAATAGGCATAGAAATGTTAGAGAAGCATTGGAATGAATGTATGATTGTTGAAGGAGACTACGTATGTTGATGAATAAAGTCGAATTTTGCCTAAAAGTTGTTGTTTTGTTAGTCATTCTGTTTTGTTATTATGTTAATTCTGTACGTAGTTATTGGCATAATGAGGCTCAATATTTGGATTTAATAACGCCCCTTCTTTGACAAAGCTAGGCTTTCTTTCTCACAACTCAAAGATCGCACCCTTTCGTAGTGTTCCATATACAACTTCCCGCTATTTCCGAAGTAATAGATATTCGTGAAAAATGCTGAGATACGTCAATTTCTTTTTGATTTTGATGTACAGATGTGTTCAAATTTACTTTATGTAATCATCCCGTAGGCAGTTATTTTCACTTAAAATGCTATTTGAAGGGCAAATGGAACCTGTTACATGGCAAAGGTCAGTAGTTGAACTTAATACTTTTTTTTTTTTTTTTTTTTTTTTTGTAAATTACGTTTCTCAAAAAAATCTGTTCTGAAATAACAGGGCGGAGACTTCGGTCTCCATATGAAATTATTGTCAATTTCAAAATATTTAAATTTTTATGTCTTAGAAAGTGCCCTCTCAGTTTCAAAGGTGTTAAAAAAAAAGAGAGAGAGAAATATCTGCTAAGAAGTGTTACATATGCACATTACTGTAATACTGTTTAGTATAGACTAAAACAGATGTACTCAATCTGTTGATCGCAATCTGCAGGCGGTCCTGAGGAAATATTCCTAGCGTAGCAAACTTCTCGTAACGGACTAAACTCTTACATCAGCTTAATGATTTTGTTATGGTATCATTAAAGCACGAATATTCTGATATTTGGATACTTTTCATTAAATATTCCGATAACGCAAGTTGTTGAGAAGATAAAATGCATGTAACGTACTTCGTACTTGATTTTTGCCTGAATCAGAAAACTAAGTGCGGAAATGGGTTTTTTGTTCTATCTTTACGACGTGAGCATAAAAATGCGTGATATTACACTTCATCATTTGATTACTAGAGGAATTGAGTTCCTGTACAATTACTTCTTTATATTCTTGGGTTTTGTAGCGTTAATATCTTTTAAAAGACTAAAAAGACTGGAAAACACTGGTTGTCGATCTGCCTCGAAGTACCTATTTGAGAAGACAAGTAAAATATGTACCCTCCAACATACACATAAATCATGTGTCAAAATACTTTTCCACTTTTGGTAAATTGTCATTATTTGGTCACTTGGCATTATAACTGAAATATAAACAAAGTTGGCAGCTTCTGCTGTATACGAAATTCTTCTTTACAGTAAAGCGTTCACGAAAAGTACGATATATTACAGGCTTGTTTACTTGCTACTTTCAAACTAATAAGTTACTCTTAAAGCATTTATATATATACTGACGACTTCATCCTTCTTTAATATAAGGGACTATAAAAATAAAATAAAACCATCCAGAGCAGATATTTGGTGTAATAGAGTAACTTGGGTAAAGATGCCCCACTTTTTCATTATTATCCATTTTCCACTCCTGCAATTGAGATAAGGTTGTTGCATTTATAATCAGTTAGAAAACTGATGCCTTGTTTGTAATATCTCAAAAGACAATTTTATTTCAGTAAATTTAAGAACGTAAAATAAACCATTTATAAAACCCTTCAAGTGAGGTATCTTCGGCATGCATGTTGGGGGAAGATGCCCCGTTTCACAATTTTTCAAAATGTGTTCATCAACATCATAGAAACAGGCAACTACGCTTTTATACTACTAATATTACTAACTGTAATTTCTACTATCTATCTATCTAATTATAAAGAAAATTTTCAACAAATGACAAGTATTCTCCATGTATATTTTCTAAATCCGTTTGCAAACAATGGATAAAAATAAAAGAGAAAAAAGAATTGTGAACCTTACATATTATTATCTTTTGTTCATTTTTTTTTTCAAACTTGGATTCTTGCGATCACAATTAATGCAGTGGCATCCAGTGAACCTACAGTTTAAATCCAAACCACCGTAATCGTTCAAATTTTCCAAGGCGTTTACACCGGAAATTGAATCCGGAACTTCGTGCACAAAGGGATACGTCCTAGCCACTAGACCAGAGAGGAAGATGGCTTTCTTTTAATATGTATAAACCTGCCTCCTGTAAAAGTAATGCCTCCCCTTATAACAACTTGCCAGCTACAACACTGGTACATTTATGATAATATCTGATTTATTAGTGAAAATGCTCTTCATTTTGCAATGAAGGGATATTAGATTCACCCAGAGATTTACCTTTTCAAAATAATTCAACCAGATAAACGAAGTTGTGACAAATCAAGTGTGTCGCAGGACCCCTCCCCCAAGGATATTTTTTCAGTATTTTGACCAACCCTCATACATATTCAGCTCGCACAAATAACTTAAAACTCAACTCATGCACATTCTTTTGATTCAGCTTGCTAGCCAACTAGTGTCCTACACATTATGTGAAGTTCATTCAGTCCAATATTAATCACAAGGAGCTAAAAGAAAAAAGTTTATAAATAGAATGTTACGGTACATCATTGAAAGCAGCAACCCAATCATGAGACCAAGTCCTTGCTCCAAATGGGAATTTCTCGTTTGCTTCTGAGTGAACAATTGATTACAGGTTATTACAGAACAGTTAGTGTTTCATATTCAAACCAAACATTGTTTAAAACATAACGTACAAATCCTTGCAACACGTCATAAACTGGTTGTCCCGAACAGAAATCTTAAACTTTTAATGTCATAAACTGGGGCATCTTTGCTTCGATTTCACTGGGACAACTTTCTCAATTTTGAAACAAAGACTTCGATCATGTGGCTTACTCATGGAAGCAGAAACACAACAAAGCACACTAGCGTTTGTAAAAGACTGAAGTTCGTAAGCAATTATGTTTTATTCATGTACTTCTATTTAACTACCGTCAAGAGCATTACTACGTTTCACTCTCTAAAATTATAGACACTGAAATAAGTGTAATTTAGCTTTGTGAACAGGCCTGAACAAAAGCAACTTCTTTCTCCGATGCAACTTCCACATATATTTACTCATGACTGTACCCTTTCACGCGCATGGCAAGTCCTGTGACCAAGAGTCACAGGCCTTGAGCAATTCGAGAAGGGGCGTCTTCACTCAGTGGGGCATCTTTACCCAAGATACTATATAATCTCAAACCGGATGGAGTTCCGCACAAATTTTAATCAACGTTGGAGACGGGTTCACGGGTTCAACAACCTAAAACTATTGTGTTTTGTTATGAAAATTAATAATTGTATAGCTACATTGAAACTAACTGTTTGGTGAGTAACTACTTTTGAAATGATAGAAACTACTACTGGTATTTTGATCATAAACTGTATCATGCTTCTATTTTATCTTAATGTTGAAAATATATGACATGTTTTGTGCATGCCTCACCCAACTACTCGCATTTGAAAAATTTTGTATTATCATAATAGAAATTTGTAAAGTGCAGAATTCGCTACATTGTTAATGTAGGCAATTGGATATTCAAAGTTTTGTACTAAGCGCACATGCTTGCCTAACCTGAAATAATACAGATCATCAGACAGATTAGTTATTGAACGAAAAAGGTGTATTGGGTATGATATCGCGTTTATTTATTTATTTATATTTTCGTTCCTTTGTTTTGTAAATTAAACTGCCTTGTGTCCACTATAAGAAATATTTAGAAAAACCTTCATGCGATTTCACTTCCGACTAGCTTTCACAAGGATACTCATTCGCTGGAAAAGTACTTGCCTGTGAACTTCAGAATTTGTTAGTTGCAAACTGAGATTGATCATGAATTTCGTGGATTGTTGGCGTGTTTGGACATATCCAGGAGTCGATTTAGCAGTCGGTAAACAAGTGGTCACAATTGAATACTGTTCCGTATTTCATTTTGTTCCGGTAAGTTAGTTAAGCAAACATTTGATATGTAAATTCAAGAGTAAAGCAGTGAACCTTAAAGACACGAATATAAATTTAGCGAGAATTTGTATTCGTGTTTAGAGGTTTCAGTTTTTGCTCTGCATTTTTTTAAAAAATAAATTGGAACTCAAATTTCAAACTTTGTGATCTATTTTTTTGGAAACAAATCTAATGCGTTACTAAATCGAATTATTGAAGAATTACATTGTGCTATTTTCGAGTTTCCTTTATGTTTCTTTTTATTTTTCAATGAAACAAAAAAGTGAGAATTGTCTTTACTCATATCCTACTATATACGTATAAAACTATATGAACTGACTTACATAAAATAAAGGGGTACTTCGGTTGACGTAGGAAGTTGAAAGTTGGCATGATTGTAGCTTTTCGGGACTAGACAACAGAAAATTGCCAAAAGTGAATATTTTTTTAAGTTTTAGGGGTCTAAAGCGGGGATGAAGAAATTCCCAATGTTATTTAAATGGGACTTCGTTTTAAACCTATAATCTCATGTTTTAGTTACTTGGAATTGGAATAAAAATTTGAAATTCGGTATGCTTTACGTTTTCGTTAGCGTTAACTAAGTAAATCACCAAAAATAAAGATTTCCAACTTTAGAATGGATTTATGGGCAATTGAAAAATCTTCCCCATGTTATTTACGTATATGCGACACCTTTTACACCCCAAAATTATTGGTCATTTCCTTTAGGACTAGAATGATTAAATTTGGCATGATTGTGGCTTTTTGGGACTAACCTACTGAAAAATTGCCAAAAGTGAGTATTTTTAATTTTTAGGGGTCTAAATGGAGGATGAATAAATGGCCATGTTATTTGAATAGGCGTTTTCTTGGGATTCAAATTTTATCTTTTAGATAGTTCAAATAGAAAAATAAATGTGAAATTCCGTAGAATTGTTGGATAAGAGGTACGAGGCCGTAGGCCGAGCAAATGCTTAGGTCTGGGGGCGGAGCCCCAACAAATCGAAGGCTAATTAAAAATTAAAATTACTTAGATTAGAAGTGCTAGAGATAAAAATTTTATGAGTATATGGATGGAACATAGTCAAGGGGGAAAAAAACGCACAAAACATTAATGTCAATCGAAAATCAATGAAAAACAAATAATTCGTCCACTTATCTCAAAAACCAAAAAGGGAGATGGCTAAAATTGAGCTAAAATATAGGACAGACTATACAGATTCTATATTCAAAACAGAAATTTTCCTAAAATGGATGGAACATAGTCAAAAAACAAACATAAAACATTAACATTAATGTCAATAGAAAATCAATGAACAAAAATGAATTCGTCCACATATATCAAAAACTATAATAAGGAGATGGCTAATTAAAAGCTTATTGCAAAGACATTGAAGAGCTTAAGAACAATGTATAACACGTAAGATAAATATGGATAGAACATTATCAAAAGTCAAGTTGTTTGAGTAAAATAAATAATAGAGTATATGCACCTTCTTCGAATTATGCAGGGCACTCCACGCGTAGGTTATGTGCTTGATATAACTTATCTCACATCTGGATTTGGAATATTCCGACGATTTAGGAAGCAACTTGACTTTTGACTTGATCACGTGATGGTCCTTATTGCAAACCGGATAGGCCCTTTAAATTCATAGACGTAAGTGACACCTATCAGTCGGAAAGCCAACTGTACCAAGAAAGGAATTGTGGAAGACTAATAAAAGATGTCGTTTTAAAAAAATGTTCCAAAAAATGTATATGAGAGCAAATTGCTTGTATGTTGTACATTTTCAGTGCTGAAGTAGATTTTAGTTTTTCCTTTATTAGAATATGATAAATGCAGCATTACTAATCTCAAATAATAGTAGTTTGATTTTAAACACTAAAATCAACATGGTCGCAAATAATAGTACTTACTTGGGCCCTTAGTTCCTCTTACATGCTTTTAAAAACTAAAATACCGTTATTTCATTTAATAATTTTGTTCTAAGCTCTTGTTGTCTTACTAGTTAGTCAATAACTTCGATAATTCATTGGCTTCGAGCAGGTTAAAATAAAAACATTTACCGGTCTGCCGATGTGTCTTTAACTTGTCAACACTAAACCGAAAATGAGGATGTCCTATTCAGCTTGTAAAATTATCTTTAACATTTGTTCAACATATTAAGTGTCATGAGATCCAGAAATGTGATTCATATTCCGTTTTATGAAGCACAATTATGGATTTCATTTTAACACTATATTAAAGTTACGTTTCCTTCCCTTGTGTTGGAAATGTGTACACCGTGGCCACCAGATGCTAAAATATCTAAATTAATGATGGTTTCAGAATAGTTTTGAATTTTACTGTGTTTGAAAAATGCATTTCCCTCCTAGTATATTAGTACTTGGCCTCACAGACTACCGCTGGCTGTCGGCTTATAGCCGGTAATAATGGTTTTCTTCTTTACGCAAGGTAGTTTCGTCTCAAGTCACAAAATGAAATGCGGAACACGTGAATATACATATTAAGAATCTTTCGCAGTAAAAATTTAAACCCTTTTTCTCATTTTTAGGCAATAACAGAATTGGAGAACGTAGCGACGTAGAGCATAAGTATTATGAAACAGGGAACCAAGATTTTTGGATATTATTTCTAGTTAAGAAATAGATATGATAATGTTATGGTACCACTATAATATAGCAGTGTATTATTTATTATATATATATTATTTTATCCGGCGTCCCTCTCCCTCCTTCATAGTTAAACTGTGGAATCGTTGTCCAGGTTTGAAATTGAGCTCCTCGTGGCTATGCGACGAGTCTTTGGCGCGGAACACTTAGGTTCAATTCTCGATGGGAGCTCATGTGGTTCGGATCCCACATTAAGCTGTAGATGTACGTCTCATATAAGCCAAGCTTCGTTGCAACCAAAAAAAATATGAAATTTGCAGAGAACGTGACGCGAAGAGCTTACTGTTATTTTTATGTGAAAAAAATAAAAGAAAAGAAAAAAGAAAGGAAACAAGTAACTTGGTTGATGTTAGAAGATAAATATCTAAAAGGGAGGACCTTTCCAAACGAACCCTTTACATGTATTTATGATTATCAACATGCTTGTTTTATGGTTTCCTATCGTATCTGAGAATGTTCAGATAAAATATTGAGCAATATTTGGACTGGTGACCGTTGGAAAAGCTACAGTAGATGGTCTTGGTAGTGTCCCCAATGTTACGAGGAAAATTGAGAAGCTACTTAAACGAAAGAAGTAGCAGACTCTGGTTTTAAAAGTCGGCAGCAATGCTGATTGGATTGCTGACATATTTTGCAAATTAAAATCAGTGTCGTTTCGGGTCTTCTCTCAGTTTCAATATTAGCAAAAATGTGAAGTGCAACTGAAGAGTAAGGGGAAAAAACAAGGAATGTCCATGTGTGTGCTTTATCCAGTGCTTTGTCCTATTTGTTGGCGATTTTTCGCTCTATTTGACTGTATATGCCATGCATGCGTAGATGTAGAAATATTCATGTAAACAAGACAAAAGATTTGACTAATCCTATTCGTTTTTACGAGGTTTTCAATATTAAAACGCTGTTTTCTCGAAAATGCATTTTTGTGACATTCCTTCTTTTTTTCCCTTACCCTTCAAATGAAATGCTGAAAGAAATCTCAAGGTAGAAAAAGAGCGTATGTTGGAGGGCTAATGATTAGTAATGATTAGCAGAAAAACAATGCTAATGATTAGTTTTTTGAAATGTGTGTGTGGAAGAAAAGTAGAGAAAGATCGAATAGAAGGCAAATGAGGAAGTGCCATACATAGTAGAGGAGAAAAACATATTGAAAGTAATTAAAAAGAGGGGGGGGAACTGGTTAAGGCGTTATTCGACAAGCAAGATGATAGATATGGCGGAAGGTAAAAGGAGGACTGAAAAAACGACAATGAGCTACAAAAACGGAATACTACTTCTTTAAGACACTGTAAATTATAGTGCAGGGCAATTTCTAAATATATAGCAGAGTGAGCTGCTAACGATGCAGGAAGGTCATTTTTAGATTTTGCTTATAGTGGTAGAGGCATGCTCCGAAGGTAAGGGAGAAGTGATGATGATAATAATGAACGTAATAGCGAAATTAAGACAATGGGACGAAATGGGAGAAGTATACGGCATGTGTCTACGAAGCCCACTTGGCATTGATAGTTAGGATTGAACTAGAGTCCCTCGCACCATAGTTGAGCCACCGAGATCCTTCCGACGATACGAGTATAAGTGGAGTTCCGCATTTTTTTAAATATAGTATTATACTATTAATTTTAAGTAGATATATATAAAATTCAGGAGGCATTTGCCCTCTGCCATCCCCAAAGTAAGCCTTGAAATAGTGTAGGATACTTGTCATGATATTTTCCTAAGTCATCATCAATATAAAATTTTAGAGTCTACTCCACTTGGACGTTTCTTGACTACGTTACTGGTTATGTAGTTCCTTAAATATTGAATAGGTAATCTAACACAGACACTTAAATTTTGAAAAAAAAAAAAATAGTTTTATAAATAGAACTCGAGAAAATTATAGTATTCGTAAATATTTCTTTTCAAATAATATCGTAAGTTTATTTTACTTTTTTGTTTGCCTCGGAGTAAAGCACAAAATAATCTTTAGATTTTAGTGAATATAAAATATACTTATTTTCTTCTGGAAACTGTAAATACTTCTCTGTGCTTCGTACAACAACTGTAGTAACATACTCTGGACTCTGTGGTTTGTGAACACCGAACGAGTCCTTGGCTCTCGGCGTGAATAGCAAAAATAGTGCAACATACATTATTTCGTTTTTATTACCCTCTTTAATTGTAAGTGTGTAATTTCTTCGAGGAGAAAGAAAGGAATCGCCTACAACCATTTTACCAAGGTGCTATTCCTATATTCACGTGGTATAATAATACAATAAGTAGAATGTATTTTAAGGTAGTCTGAGCTCATAATGTTGTGGTTGTGAGATTATGACGCCATCATATTATCTCACTTAGACGTAAAAATAATTAAAATATATGAAATAGGAAACGTTTCTATTGTTTATACACATAGTACTATTATTTTCCCTCATTAATTTTGTAGTCTGATTACAAAAATAAAGTTATTTTTGATTATGTGTAGTGTTTTTAACATTATTTATGGAAAGTATTTATTTATTTCATTGGTACTTTTTAATAATCCACTTTAAACTAGTTTACTCGTGCATGACGCATTGTAAATCCTTGATGTAGATATTCAGCATACAATAAGAAGAATGCTAACGTAATGTTAACCAAGGTCGTTTACGCTTCCACAAGCAGGTACGAAATAAGGATTGCACAAAAGTTGAACGGCTTTCATATCACGTTAGTGTGTGTCTGCCACTGAGTAAACAGATCAACCAGGAATAATTAACCCATGACGTAATAAGTTACAGCTATTCTGAAAATGCCGGTTATCTTAGAGACGTAAGCTTTGTGCTAACATGCGGTTATGTTGCATCTTTATTTTTTTGTAGTTTGTAAATCGCTAGGATGTTTAACATCTGTGTGCGCTTTGTGTGTAGTTTAGTTAACTGATGCCCAATTTTGGATGTGGTAGATAAGGTAGTGTATTTGATAATATTCTTTTTTGATTTTGTATTAACCCTTAACTAGATATCTGCTATGCAACTGGTGTGGAACGGGTCAAAATTACCTAAACACTTTTTTAAAGCAACATCTAAATATAAAAGACGTACAATATGAAAACTTTTTTTTAAAGATATTTATTCACATCCTTCACGCCTTGTGTATATTTATTCAATATCATATCACAACACAAATTTTAGGAAAATGTACTAAAGCTGGGTTTACACTTTCACAATAGCAAATTTTAGCATCGTATTTGTTTTGTTATTCGAAAAGTATTATTTATATTTTCTTAGGTTTTAATAGGGTTGATATGTTTAAAACAAAATGTTTAAAACATGTTTTAAACGAGGGCTGTTGTTTTATTCAGTTTGTTTTAAACGTTTTAAACAAATTGTTTTAAACATGTTTTTTTTCGATGGTGGTTGGACATGTTTAAAACAACTAAAATATCAGATTGAAGAAGCTAATTTAATTTTCTAACAAACAACCCATCCTCCGTAGGATTTGTGCATGAAGTAAATTACAAGCAGAGTTATATTCTTATTATAAAAACAATTATTGAACGAAATTCTGCACATCAGTGTGCGTATAACTAAACCAACAGAAATTGAAGTGAAGTAGTTGAAAATTTCTTAATTTCCAAGAATAATTGAGGTTAAACACACTATACGCTATTCTAAGATCCAAATTCACAAATTCAAAACTTGATTATTTTTTGGTCACTATCATTTCCATAATAACGAACAGTTCTCACATCATAAGCTAGAAGAAATACTCTGACAAATACAATAGAACTCATAGAAAAGAGCAGTGACTAGCCTACAAGGAGCAAATGACATATTTTAACTAAACAGTTTTCAAGATACATCTCTATCTCCAACATGGATAGCTAACAATGATTAGTGTCTACGGCATAACAACACAATTAACTTTTAGATGCCCGCCAGGGATTTTAACAAACTGGTAGACTCTCACGTTCTGGGCTCTGGTAACCCTCCTAATTATCACAGAGATATGATTTATACACAGTTGAAAAGCTTATAGACTACAGATTCCAATGAGGTAATATTCGTGAAATTCCCGCCGTATTTGTAGAAACGAACAGACACAAAAATCACTAAAAAATATGAAAATATTGACTTTGCGGGGCCCTGGCAACTCTTGCAGTCACCGCAAAATGCTGCTAAAAACGTGTGCTTTTGCGCTGACAAAATGATGCTAATGTGTAGGCCACATACTTGTGACAATAATATAAGAAATGGTATCCAGTGCTGCCTTGCGTAACGAATTCGTTTTATGTAGGAAGAATTAAATAAATGAGCAGAAAAACATTCATTGAATTAGACATTCTCTCCCCTCCCTCCCCCACGACAGTACCACGTCCATATGCATATCATTTTTGCTGCACACATCATGTATACGAACAAAAATTATGCTTCTAGACCACTTCAGTAAAATATATCTTGCCTTTTATGGAACCGTTCTGAAACGAAATGTAAATTAGCCAAATTTGACCTCCTCTTCCTCTATAAATAGAAGTACATATACAGGTTACTATCATGTAGAGGACTACTTCATTGTTTTACATACTAATTTTTGTGGATGTACCACAAAGGGGGAGGAACGGCCTCTAAAATCCGATGAAAAATTTAAAAAACGAACTTCATCCTCCCTCTCTCGGCCGTACTTAAATACCTACTACATACATAATATGTTGGGATGTGCACGACGGAGTTCGAGCGAGTTTTCATTGAAATTCGACTCAACTCAGCTCGAAAAATTTCCTCCAACTCGACTCGAGTTTCTAGTCGAGTCGAGCCAAATGCGGGGAGTACTTTCTTCAAGTATCCTACATAGACAATATAATTATTATCAATGATACTATTACTACAACTTTATTATTATTATTATTATTATTATTATTATTATTATTATTATTATTATTATAACACCAGCGTGTATAAACATGAATGATAGGCGTTTTATATCTGAATACTAAAAACTAGTTGACAGCTGATCTCGGAAAAGGTGAAGTCAAGGAGGCAAGGACATCGTTCAGGAGATTTTGGGTTTCAGTTCCGGAGGAGCAATTATCCAGGCTCGAACCAAAAATCGTTGAAAGTTAGACTACGTCGGCCAAACATGTTCAAACCTGCTCGGCTCGGCTCACAGCTCATTCACTATTGAACCGAGTCAAGGCAGCTCACCCAACCGAGCCGATGGCTAACCTAAGCCGAGTTGGTGCCTCATCTCAATCGAGCCGGCTCGAGCTGCTTCTCAGTTGAACCGAACTGAGCCAGTTAACATCACTACCTGGATTGGGCTTCTGCTTCGGCTCAAAAGTTAGATCGTGCAGGTCTCAGCCTTGGTGGTAAGGACTACAGTATATACCGGTGTTTACATTGGTGCTCACATTTGAGGCTATCTCGTTATAAAAATCCATAGTCGTCCTGTTAATCGAGACGAGACGAGATGCGAGCAGTGTCCCATCTTCTGAGCAACACTAAAAACGTTCCATATTACTGCTTACATTTCCTATGACTTTCGCTTTCCAGTCTAATTAGGCCATGATTTCAAAACGAGTTAAAACGAGCTAAACGAGCGAGCCGTTTATCAAACTTGACTCGACTCGAAACTTGACCTCAAAACAGTGACTTGGCTCGAAACTCGACTCGAGAAAATTACCTTTGACTCGATTCGAAACTCGACTCGAATTTGCTTCGAGTTTCGAGTCGACTCGTGCCCATCCCTAATAAAATGCATACTAGCGGAAGGCTTCATTCCTCAGAAATATTTTGGTACCATATCATCTTTCTAGCTTAATTAGGGGTTGAGCTATTGATGTTTGTTGTAAAAATAAATGTAATTTACGTCAAAAAACTGAAACTCCAAAAATTGTCTAACTTTGCCCCCTCCCTGCTCCCCCATATAAGCAAGAAGTACAAATACACGATATTATCATGTAGTGGCCTACTTCATTGCTTCATGTACCAATTTTTATGAATTATCCCCCAAGAGGGGGAATGGCTCCCAAAAAACCGTTTACAAAGAAACAAAAGAACGCGATATTTACCCTCCTCCCACCGCCACATGGTACCTCCACATAGATAAGATGCACACCAGCGGAAAGCTTCATTCTTCAGGAATAAATTGGTTCCAAAACCATCTTCCAGCCTTAATTAGGGACTGAGCCATTGAGGTTTAAAGCCCTGATACAACAGTTGTGTCAATGGGCGTTTAAAGATTAAGAATGCAGACGACCAGTAGAACCTAACACAAAGAAACTACATATTCAGTGAACAGAAATTGGGAAAATCCTGATTTCTTCCTCCGGAATTGAACATTTGGACGGATCGAGATTAGGGAAGTTCCAGAAATTTGATCTAACAGTTGAATATAGATGGCAAGCAATACCTGTGAGCGTGTAAAAATGGAATATATATGCGTATTTAGATTATTGTTTTAGACAAAATAAACATTTTAAACGTGTTTTTTTTTTGTTTAAAACAAAGTACTTTGTTTTAAACGTTAAAAACGTTTTAAACAAAAAAAACTTGTTTTGAACATAAAAAAACGTTCTTTTTTTTAGAAACGTGTTTTTTTCAACCCTGTGTTCTAAACATATCTTCAATACAGACATAGCTTCAACAGCAGATGACAACATCTATTAGCGTATGCCATGCAAGTGATAGGACACATAATGACATATATTAGTGTCACACGCCTTCGGTGCGAACGGTCCCGGGTTCGAATCCCGGTGGGGGCACTCGGTCGAAAAAGTGTAAAAAGCTTTTTCAGGCCAGCCATCTGAATGAGGTTTTCCTGGGTTTTCTTCATTCACACTAGCCTAACTTGTAAGTCCCAGACCGCTTCCTTCCCTTTCCCCGGATAGTGTGCTCGCCGAGGGACATCATCCCTCATACGTGACGGACTAAATGGGCATAGATGTCAGAAATCTAAATCCTCAATCCTATTAGCGTCACGCACTGAGGCGTTTGCCTTTAATGTAAAGAAGTTTCATTGTCTTTCTACAACCAACATTACACATCTCTTAAGTTGGGTTGCATAACGTTCCAGGATATTGACGTTACTCAGTGTTTTTTTTATTATTATTATTACAATAGGATTTGAAATATATGTTGAGAAAGATAATTAACAATGCTTTGAGTTATTCTTTACTCTTGTAATTTCATATTCCTATTAATTGTGATGTCATATGCAATACTTCAAATTTAAGGATACCTTGCATGGTATTTAGTGTTTTGCAGAAAGAGGAAATGAAATCTTTCAGTTTTACGTCCCACTATTATGTCGGCTAGGTTAAAAGAGACGGAGCAAATAGTGAGGGACAATACGGGAATCCGAAACTATAACAGCTACAGACTCCGTGCAGTTTTCATTGTATAGAAGATTTTGCAAGCCTAGTCTTCGTGCTTGTTTTCTTTGTGTTCGTGTTATGTATTTGATGGCTGAGGAAACGCGAAGGTTTATCCCCACAGAAGCAGAAGTTCATTAGTGAATCATAACCAGTTAATGCAATCCAATCCAATCGACATAAATTGCATGTATTGACATATATCTCAGCAAAAGCAATATATTATATCCTTCCTTCTCTCTACCAGTGATCTGTGATTTTTGGCAGAAGACAGTTAAGACGACTACATTTCGTTAGGTGAGATATTTACAGTATTAATAAGCAGTAGCTAAGTAAATTTAATTCCCTGACTTGCTGTAGTAGTAAGTGGGTGAACTCTAGAAATGTCACCAATATAAGTGTGTCCCGTCTAGTTTTAGAACGAGGCAAGTACTTATGTAAACATTAAATTTCCTATATGGTAACTCAACACAGCTACCAAGTTCTTTTGTGGTGAAATGAAGTGCATCATTGAGGAAAGAAACCAATCTCAGGATTTCTCAGAAACTGACTAACATAGTCTTGTAAACAGAACCACCTACGATGACGGGATGTGTCTTTTAAGATCGTCAGCGCAGTTGGCTCTGTTTATAAAACTAATCAGTTTCTGAGACTTCTTAGGATTGGTTTCGTGCCTATCGCTCTAATTGTGCCAGGGTTGGTAAAATTTTAAGTTTGTCAAAACTTGAAACAGTTACTTGGAAATCTTCATATTTTTTTCTTTTTATGAATAGATACTAGCATGTATTACCCGCTTCGCTGAGTGAAATTAAAATTTAAATGCACAACTCCGTATCTCATGTGTTTAGTACCCGTGAAATATGCTGTTTTCGTTTTTAATGGCATCGATTTAAATAGCATTGGAAAGATCATTGATCTTCTCGGCGACCCCGAAAGCCATGGATTTGACACTAATATTGGTCCGGATAGGCGCTTCAACTTACATTTTTATGAGCTAATCAATTTATATCCGATAGGGAAAGCCACCAATTCGAAATATTTTGTTTGATTAAGTCTCTATAATGTCTCAGGAGGATAAAGACGTTTTTCGTTTTTGTAACATGTTTACATGTAGTAAAAAGAAAGATTATTGAATTATTGTAAAGTCGGCGATTATTTTAATTAAATATAGCGTGACCAGGATCATGCAATAAGTTTGCCTGTCGAAGTACGGTTAAACGTTAGCAGTTAATTCCTTTTTATAGTTACCCCTAGAATATAATTCCTTAGTATACAGGCCTTATCAGACACAAATAATGTCAGAAGTTTACATTATTAGTGAACAGTATTATAAGATAGAGAACAGTAACGTTTTGAACTATGTTTGTGTGGATTTTTGCCTCTTCTGGGGGTTTGTTGCCATTATTGTTAGAAATCACGGACAAAGGTAAGATCTTAAGTGAAGAGGCACACGTTGCACGTCATAATGTGGGCTTTTCTATTCGTCAAATACCTTTCAAACTGAAATAGACTACATCTACTTTTGATGACTCCATCAAGCGTTTTCAGCAAAGACGAAAGAACGTGAACAAAAATCAAACTACAAGGTCTCGTATTATGCCACGTACGAAAGATCATATTATTGTATTGTTTAGCAAAATAAATTTGAAACTTACTGCAGCGGAACTCCAATCAGAATTTAATCATAGTCACCCTACAAACATTTCAGTTATTATTGTGAATCGACATTTGAGAGTAGCTGCAGTCTGGGTATTAGTTGTTGTGCAGAAGCCGGTTAAAAGTTTCCGGACAGATCAAAACACAGGTAAACATTAAGTTAGGCTTGTAATACGATGCAATTTTGGACAAGATACTTAATAGTTTAGAAACACAGTGATAGTTATAACATCAGAATAATATTCCATGTAAAATATAGAACCAACTACTGCACATAACATAGGGTGATTACCCTTCAAATCTTTATTCTGAGCTGCCTCGTGGCTAAGCGGTTGACGTACGCACCTTTGTGTACGTCGTGTTTTGATCCACAAGGATTCCCTAAATTGAAAATTGTCATACCTCAAAACGCCTTGGAAAAAATATGCACTTTAATATCAACTACTGACGGGAATATTGGATACAACGGAAATAGTGATTTGAATACCATCTCATAACTTAGCAATGAAAACGGACTCTAAAACTCTAATTAAACAATCAATTAATCTGATTTATATTTTGATTGCCAATACTTTTTTTTTTCGAAAAAAATCTTCGGTTATCAGTTCAATAGATAAGGGCTCAGTAAGAAATTTCAAATTTTATGTTTTTTTTTCTTTTTTTGGAGGGGGTCTTCTCATTACAAATGATGTTATCTTACTTTGTATGGATGTGGGGTTACCCTTATCGTGTTGTATAGTTTCATAAGCTTTGTGTGAACATGAGTTAATATCTAAACGTAGTCATTTATTCAATTAAACGCATTTTGAGGAAAATACTGTATAAGACCTTATCTAAAGTAACCCTGTATGTCTCTATATAATAGAAGTCTTGGCTGACTGATTGATTCATTAACGCTCAAGCCAGACCGCTTAAGCTTGAAACATGAAAATTGGACAGAACATAGGATTTTTATGTAATGTCTCACTACGGAAGATTTTTTGGAAAGTCACGGGGAAGAAGGGGTGGGAAAAGGGTGGCAATTATTATCTCAAAATAGCCATATCTCGGAATTTCTGAATGCTAGAGAAATAACATTTAGTATATGGACTTCTCACTTAGAAGAAATGGAGATAAGAAGTAAAAAGGGGTAGGAAGTAAAGTTCGGTATGTAGACTTCTCATTTAAAATAATTAAAGACTTCTTTCAGTTTTATTTGATATTTCTCCTACAAGAGAAGAAAGATGGGGCTGCAATTATTGAAATAAGATGACCATATCTCGAAATTCCTTAACATAAAGATATGTTAGGATTATAAGAACTGCGAGGCCTTGGCCGATCAAATGCGGATGTCTGAGTACAAAGTGATATATATATATATATATATATATATATATATATATATATATATATATATATATATATGTGTGTGTGTGTGTGTGTGTGTGTGTGTGCGGATCCAAGGGGAGGGTTATAGGGCCCCTCTCCCATTGCTGTTATCTTTAGCTTTCAAAAAAGGAATTTGTTTCCAAAATGTCTCCAGTTACTTCATAATACTAGATCATCACCGACAGTTCTGTATCCTATCTGGAATCGAACCAGAATCACAGGCTGTAATCATTTCTAACCAGATGGTTACATAAGATTACTAGATTTTCTCCTAACAATACATAAATTGACATACAATGAGCAACAGTTATGTAAGTTCTATGACTAAATTTATCTCAACGTAGAATGAGAAAATGTACTATGTGTTTATTCTAAAATGAATGAAATCTAGTTTCTCGCCCAATTTTTGCAGTCTGGGAAAATTCAGTGAAATTAAACCTTTTAAGTTTTATGTTCCATGATTATGCACTGTACGCTAAAGGCGACAGATGATTAATGAAATTAAATGTAAAATAATTAGTGGAAAGAAATGGTCAATCCGAGAAAACTCATGTACTCGATGTTGTCCACTAGAAACTCAAATGTCCTATGATCGAACCAAAAACCTCTTGCATGAGAGGTGAGCCCTCTACCACTAAATAAATTTTAGAACTTTAGAGTAAATGGTGCGAATGATAAATGCAAGTGAAACATAAATGAATTTGTTCAAATGATAATTAAGTGGAAGAGAGTGGACTACTTTCACAAAATTACTTATCTTTGTCCACTGCAGAATCTAGTTTAGGTTCAAACTTGCAATAATATTTGTGCACCATTTTTCATCGTGTTTCTCTTTATATTACCAATGTAAGGTCATGAAATTAGGAAAACGGAGCATGAAAATACTGTATACCCCAGTCTTAACAGATACGAACAGGTGTAAAAACTTCAATTTGTGTTAGAAGAAAGAAAGAAAAAGTGCTGATAATCTGTTAGTGAAAATTTATTTTCTTATTTTTGTTTTGTAAATGGAAATCAAGTACATATGTAATTTGTTGTTGGACTAAATGTCCAAACTGTACGATTCATGATTCAAAGTGGCGATGAACTGTGCCTTTCATTCATTGTTGAGTCATGCACCAGTAACCCTTCCTGTGAAAGCATAGGGCTAAAACAACCTTTCCACCCAGCATTGAGGTTTTGACCTTCGTGTCGGATTGTATTTTTACATAGAATGTGTTTGTGTTGGTGGCTGATGAGTTCTGTTAGAAGATACTGTAGTTGCATATTGACGAGTTCTTTTTACGTTTCAGTCAGCGATGACTCTCATGATAGACCGTCGAAGAAGGACCTTCTGATAGGAAAAAGGAAGGACAAGAAGGAATCGAAGAAGGATCGAGGATATGCAGCACTGGAGGGAGAAAGTTCAGCAGAGGAAATGGACCTCGAGTTAAAGTGAGTATTTAAACCTAATCTATTTCACATTTTCAATTTGACAACATTGTTTTTTTCTGTATTGTCCTCGTTTTCAACTGATTAAATGAATTGAACTCTTTTTAAGTTTTACGTCCCACGCTTATGCCGGCTAGGCTAAAGAGACGGTGATGATGAGAAATGAATGAAATGGTGGAATGAAGAAAGTGGGGGGAAACAGGAGAACTCCGAGGAAACACCCACACACGATGTTTTACACCACAAAGCTCACTTGGCGCGAGCTGAGATCGAACCAATGACCCCATGCACCAGAGATGAACGATTTACCACTGAACCACGGCGGTCCCCTTCTCAGTTGATGAATAGGGAGTGTAAGTATGTTAATATCTATATATATTGTAAAAATGAAATCGACTTTGTCTGAATTCTCATCACGTAAAAACGGCTAAACTTTTTATTTTATTTTATTTTATTTGAACACGGTACTTACCTCGAACTATGTTTCTTTAATAATGTCACTTTGATTACCTAATGGAGGCGAGGGGGTTCAAAATTTATAATAAACGTGTGTACCTCAGGAGCCTCAGAAGTTAGAGGGATGAAACTTGGTGTATAAATTCCTTATTAAAAATAAGTTGACTTAATGAATTGATTTTGAGTTTAACGTCGCTTAGCAGCGAGGCTATATGAGACGTGGACCTACTGATTAACGTGGAATCTGAATCGTATGATTTCCCGCCGGGAATTGAACCCGGGTTAAAAATAAGTAGATATGTGTCCCAGCCTTGTAGAAAATTCCACTTCTACGATATATATATATATATACTGTATATATATATATATATATATATATATATATATATATATATATATATATATATATATATATATATATATTCAATACATCAAAGTAACATGGACTTTTTCTGTCTAATCATCACGGAAAAAAAAAACTGCTGAACCGTTTGAAATTAATTTTCGAGTATAGTGGAATCTTGGATCAGCCTGAGTTTTTATCATCACACTTTGATTTTAAAATGCATATCTTAAGGGGGAAAGAGACTTGTTCTACCTAGATATTTTATTTATTTATTTGTTTTTAAAAGGATTACTGTCGCATTCTTTAAAATGAGTTGGTCCTTAGGTTGAGCTCGGTTTTTTAAATTCCATTTCCATTCAAACCCATCAGTTGGAGAAAGAAGGTACACATATCCCTTTCTAATATTTTCCGTAAACCTACTCTTCCCGTGGGAAGAACGGATGTTTCAGCTAGGTTTAGTAACAATGAGTTACGGACTCTGCTTATCCTATGATCCTACTTACTTCTTCGCTTCGAACAAACTGCGAAAGTCAATCAAATAGAATATATGGTAGCATAATCGGGGTGTCGAGGATATATAACCCCAGGAGCTAGCAATTTTGACTACTTTTAATGTGTTCCTTAGGCACACCAAAGAAATATAAGAATTATAATTTGATCGTATTTTAAAATTTATTTTGCGAACATAAACATAAGTCGCTTAAGATCTAGGGTGCTCAAAAAATACGTAACCTTATGGGAAAACATATTATATTGTAAATTTTCTACATTAAGTGCTGGAACCATTTTACTCTTCGCACCATAGACACGATAATCTATGTCGTTAAAAACCGTTTTCAATGTTAACTGTGAGATGTTACCAGAACAGCAGCGAATTTTGGACATTAGATGCATCCATTCACGTTGACACATACCTCATCAGTCCACCAGCAATCGTCGATTCCTTTCCTTCTGGTGTTCCATGAACCAATAAAAAAGAAATAGTCTTTTCAGGCATCCATGTCTCCAGGTAGCAGGTGTTGGACCGCTCTAAAGGTGCGAGAGGCCATATGTGCACTGCTAGTTGTGTGTCCGGACTAGTGTTGTAAAATTTCCGGAAATTTTGAACCGGCTGGTAAAAAACCGTTTTTTTCGGTTTCTTTCCGGAAAAATTGGGAAAATAACAAAAATGAGACGAAGCGTAAAGTTATCAAGTGACGGCGTGGCAGAGTTAGAAAGATCTACGACTCACGTGCAGTCTTGGGTTCGATTCCTGCTTGAGTCTTTCCCTTTAACCAATAAAGTAGCACTTTTAACTACGAGTAAAATATTAATTCATCATATGTGTGAAGTTTCCAGTAGGCATCAGCTAATCATTTTCTTCAGAGTACTAAATGTATTCAAATATTCATTTCAAACGGTTAATTCGATTCCCCGTGATGATCGGACAAACAATCACGATGTGACTTTTACATATTGACCTCGTATTTAGAGCTTGTCCCCTTTTCCCCTCAAAAGCGGATTTTTAAGGACAACGGAAGATGGGCTCATATTTGAAAATAAAGTGTTTATGTTCATCTCTTCCTCTTATATGCGTTAATGAATTGTAGAAACCCGGCTGGACCAAATGCTAAATACAGTATATTAAAAAGATAATTTGAAGTGCTTCATCCGTTTTGCTATGATGACAAGACACAACCTCGATGTCATCATTCTTAACTATTAGGCAATAATAATACAAATTACCCCTATTCTTTACTTAATACCTAAAGTTTTAAACACGGTCGAACACGTGCGCACTCGTTTTAAACAACGTTTTTATATATCAAGTTTCATCTCACAAACGTTAGATATTCTATTTTTTTCATAAATTTTTAACCTTCTTCTCTGTTACGATAAGCAATTTAATAAAAATGGCGTGACAACAACCCAGTCCGAGGAATAAAATTCATTTCAAATGGTTCAGCCATTTTTCGTTATGATAGACAACGTATTTTTCATTTATATACTATGTAGATATAGAATAGTATTGTTACTGTCTTGTTATTTATTTAAGTTATTAATTGATATAAAAATAAAGTGTTATGTTTAATGTTTAACAATACCTATCATTTTTCATGTTATCAACAGTCAAGTAGCAAATTTTATGTAATATTTATATCACATTGAGTTTAATATGTCACGCTAGTAGCAAATTAAGCATGAATACTAAAACATTGTACAGTTTCAGTTTTAAGAGATTTTTTTCCTGTCTTTCTATTATTTTGTCAATAGCTTACAAAACACTACAACAGACTTTTCACGTGTAGTCTTTAACATTTTTTCCCATATACTTTTCTCAACGTTTAATTCCTGTAGGCTAAAGGAGACAGATGATTAATGAAAGTAAATTCTAGTTAAAGTAAAATTTTAATTGACCCTTAACGGGAATCGAACACGAGACTACAAGAACCAAAAACGCACGTGCTAACCACTAGACCTGCAGAAAGCAGGGATAATGTCATATCAATTCTCCGTGTGTATGGCGACGTTTCGTCGTCTTTAGGTCTGTTCCGGTCATATCGGGACACGAGTGTGCTTCCAGGTCACGAAATTCTTAACCAGTTTCATCACTGCTTCCCAATACTAGTATAATAATAGGGTCTGTTCCAACCCCAATAGGTAAAAACTGTGGTAAGATGCTTTTTTAAAAAAAAAAAAAAAAAAAAAAACGAAGTTCGAGTCTTGGCGGGGCTCATGTATTTCGGATCCCATGTTAAGTTGTAAGTCCATGTCTCATAAAGCCTTGCCACTGAATGGAACGCTAAAATCAAATCAACTACTACAGCTAATAACACATTCTAGAAAGAACTCGGCAGACCATTTTTTCATAATAAACTTCTTTTTCGTACCAAACAGAACAAACATATATGTATAATAAGCATTCTGTAAAACCTTCCGAAGTATTCAAACACTTCCAAAAAATTTTTGTAGGAACTTCCACCAAAAATAGGTTCTAGCAAGCAAAGTAGGCTATTTTTGGCATTATTCAATTTGATCAGTTGCTACATTTGCAAATGAAATGTCGACGTTACATGTTCTCCCTGAAATGTATGTTAAGGAAAAAATATCTTTTGACCAAAAATCCGGCGTTAGACACGTTCATGTATATAAAAAACTGGAAAACAGGAGCTGATTTAGTGGGCTGCTCCCTGTATTTATCACTAGTTTAGTCAGTTTGTAACGACAATATTATAACCATAGGACGTCAAACTTGTGTTGCGTTCTTAAAGGTTTAAAACTCTTAACGTATTTCAGATTCTATCGAGAGTCAAATTCATGGTGTATATTTCAAGTTGAAGTTTCCCTATCTATTCAAGAAACTTGTATTTCAGCATATAAGGGCAAATGTTTTTGCTAACTTCAAATACCCTGCATTTCATTGCAGTTTATTTTATTATAAACCATTGCTTAATTCTATTGTAGAATTGTTCATAATATTTGTCATATTATCTTCGACATTTTCAAGTATAAATGTATCATTTTTCGTTTCTTTATATAACGAAATGCAATCTCATAGTGACATTTTGCTCTATGCTGTCTATTTCGTTAAAAACTAAAGGTGAGTATTTTATATCTAAACGAAAAATAAAATTAGTTATATTTAGTTCCGGAAATAAACATGTTGGAAGCCAATGTGCTGAGCACACACACAACAACTGAAATCCATCTTCTTGACCATAACTAATTATGGACTACAATTTAAGAGCATTCGATTTATTTTTGAGCTGTAAGCTTATTCATAGTTTTTATTAATAGTCATGTAATGCGCCGCTATTCCGAATCTACACCACAGCGCATTACATATTTAGAAAGTGGTGACAAGGATTCAAGTCCGCACTATATGATATAAATTTAGAAAAAGTAAATGATTTTTTTCGAAACGAAAAATATAATTTAGATATAAAGAATATAGATAAAAGATATCGGAAATTGATAAAAATGAGAAAATAATTATGAATAGCTAGTTGTACGTTTATTCGGGAGAGATTTCTCTTCTCTCTCTCATTATTATAATCTGCCATTATTTTAGGATGACATGATGACATTTTAGGATGAATCTTAAGCTTCACATTAAACTCTTCAGTATTTACTACGTGTCCATTATTTTGAGTAATCAAACTTGTGCGATAAATTTATTATATGTTATGAAACTTAATCACATGGTAGATGAATAGTTGGAATTTGAATTTAGTAATACAGTTGTAGATGTTCTGTAGAAATGTGGAATTCTGGCGCACCAATTTATTTAATATTTTAAATCCCAGACGAATAGTTCTTTTGAGACAAAGCAAAGGGTAGCTTTTCGTTTGTGATTATTTGGGAACTAACAGTAGTGGTTGCAGCGGAGAATAAGCGTACCTGTAAAAATATAATAATAATAATAATAATAATAATAATAATAATAATAAATAAAGAATAATGTATTTTAATATAAGAAGAAGAAAATATAGATAAGAAGAAAATAATTTTATATTAGAAGAAGAGAGATTAATAAAATATTGCAAATATTATATGCATATGTTTACGACGTATTTTAATTATTAGAAGGAAAGTTAAAGGTTAAATACTTACCTCGTGTTTGATATTGTTCCCGCTGTTTAATATTGTTCCCTGAACCAATTATATAAATATACTTACGCCGAAGCAAATTGAGAAAAAAGAGCATTGAATATATATATACAGGAACATCTGCATATAAATATTTTATATGAAATCTAAACTAATTAATCTACTAAGAAGTTAACCTAATAACCTAATCTAACAAAATCAGACAAAGAAATATATATATATTACGAACAACCTATTATCAAAAGATTCAATGTAATGAAACAAATCACTTAAATGTTGTATTATTCTATACTGTATGTATTAAAATGTTGAATTCAGAATGCTAATGAGAATTTCAGTTGATCGTAGTTATTAAATTTTAGGTATAATATGTACATAAAATTTATATTCTGTTTCCATATTATTTGCGTTTCGAATAAGTTCCCAGTATGTTACTCCCCACATATCGACTAGAGTCTGTTTTCTTCTGATTGATTTCCCGAACCATTATGTGTGAGGGTGGCGACTCCGTTGACGCCGGGCCGAACTTTGGCTCAGTTCCTGTTGCAAAAACCGAGCCCACAATTGAAATAACTTAACCTAAGAACTGTAACGACTTGTTGTACTGCCAGAGAAAAGTGGATCCCATGTACCATCTTATTATGTCGACGTATAAAGTTGACAGCAATATTATCAGTTCTTGAAAGGTTCATACAGTAACTTCATTTAAATGTCAACAACACTGTGTAGTACTGTGGAAGGAGTGCATTACAGTCAAATCTAGAACAGTTTTACGCTTGTAAAATTCTACTTCATCTTGTTCGCTTGACAATAAATAAATACATAAATACTTGCAGAATATCAAATCGCACCTTAAACTGTAACCATACGTTTCTTTTTACTGAAGTTCTACCTGATCAATGAAAAAATAAAAATAAAAAAAGTTGTAGGACGAAGATTTGAACGCGGGCTGCGGAAATGGAAATTCTGCACGGATCCAATGATCTACGGAACAAGATACGCAAGACCTCTACTCTATAAATATATGGCGACAACCCTAAGCTTCACGCTGTGAAAGAACAATAACAATATATAACAAATCTTTTTCATGGATCCTAAGAACAGTAATTAAGATTTAAACGTAAATATAAGGATTATTTACAGAAAAGTAAAAGGACAGTTACTTGAATACATGATAGACACGCCTGGAAGATGTAAACAAATACTTGCTTCTGATTTGCCAAAACTGGAAACTGTAAACAAATCCTTATCTGTGATTGTGCAAATGCCTGTCCACGATATTTGAAGGGAATATATATATATATATATATATATATATATATATATATATATATATATATATATATATATATATATATATTGTTTATACAATATTATTTCCTTAACAGATTTTCAATAGCTATTTGCTAATGGTTACTTAGAATTCAAATGTATTTTTGTTTTTTCTTTGTTAGTAACACATTGAAATCTTTAAGATTTACGTCCCACGATTATGCCGGTTAGGCTAAAGGAGACGGTGATGATGAGAGATGAGTGAAATGGTGGAATGAAGAAAGTAGGAGGAAACGGGAGAACCCCGAGAAAACCAACGAGCACGGTGTTTGACCACCACAAAATCCACGGGATCGAACCAGGGACCCCAAGCACTGGAGGTGAACGCTTTACTACTGAGCCACCGCTCCCCCTAGTAATACATTGAGATATTTGGATTGTGGAATTATGCAAAGATCAACTTGCCAGTAGAGCGATTTGTTCAAATCAGTCATTTCAATCACAGTTGTCCATTTTTATGAGCTAATGTAGATATCTCTTGTCAGATCTAGCTCGAAACGTTTTCAAATTTCATATTAATTAAAATAATATAGGATCAGAATAGGATCTCTTATAATGAATTAACAATTTTAAAAAAGCATTGACATTGGAATGAAATCCTCTGAAACACCAGCAAAACCTACAATAATATAACTTCTGCATCCACATTAGTACGAAACAGAAATATAAAATCCGTATTTTCGTAATACTCATGCAAACTATATTTCCTTCAAGACGCTTATTAGCAGTACCATTTGACAATATCAGATATTTGGAAACAAACTGCAAACTAAAACACTCACCTTTAAACGAAATTAATAATAGGGATTAAAATATGCGTAATTTTTTTTCTCATCTGAAATATACCCACTATAGATGCTGTGAGGGCGTTAAGTTTAAATGAATAGTATATCGAATGTTAATGTTCTCAAAATGGAAAGGAAAAATAACCATAATACAAATGTCGAAGCATTTTCCCTAAAGCAAATGTTCGTACTACAAATTAGTTTTGGGGAAATAAAATATTTCTCAGTTCTTCATATAGTAGGGAATAATCTTTTAAAATTTACCTCCAGTCTTACTTCCGCGAATTTTTTTATAGTCCGCCATTTTAGACCAAACGTGGATACTTATTTCGCCTAAAATGGCGGACACAAATCTTATCATTCATCTGCCATAAAAATGTCAGATAATTGGTTAGGCGAAACGAGGATTAGGCCAAACGATGCAAGATCGATGACGTCAGTGACAACTCGATTCAAGAAACAAGCATTATCTCCGTTATTTTTGGACCGATTTTCTTTTTTCATAGCTCATTTTTAAAGGAAATTAAATTTCCCGTAAAAACTGTTATGTATTTCCTCTAAAACTAAACGTACAGGAGTTATCAATTAATTTGATGAAATGTGCTATGAACAATTATTTATGAAATATGTTATTATATAGGTTATAGTAAAAGGAAATCACAGAAGAAAATACATGAGATATGAAGTGCAATGTTTTTGCATCATGGAATCTCGGTCAATGGCAGTGATCTTGATAGCTAAATATACATTATCTTTGTTCTTTATCAGCCGACTCTTTTTCTAAGACCTGGAGAGCTGCACATACGTATTGCATTGTTATCTTTATAGATGGATCTGGTATTCCAAAAATGTGAGAAGTCTGGTATAATTAGAATACTGTGCAGCAGATCATTACGGGCAAACATGTTAGACGAGCAGAAGAAGCACACAAACATACTCTCGTGGTTTTGTACAGCTGTTATCTGGAGGTGTTCTTGATGATGGATCCACGCCCAGAAATTGTCAAGAAGGTTGAGTTAAGGAAAACACTGGAATAATGGATTTATTAAATCCTATTCGAAGAGGCAATTTATATGAAAAAAAAAATCAAGAAATTCATTAGCATGCAATAACAAAACATTTATTAATGTTTTCTACCTTGTGCAACACTATGACAGCCGCACGATTTTCATACGCACCGTGTTCCATGTTGAACACTTACAACTAACTTCAGCTCCTCCAGCAAAGACTGACGCTTCACGATACCGCTCTTGACGTCGCTCGCTTGTATGGGCTGAAGTACAGCCACCCTCAAAAGTTGGGACAGTATTTATGGTAAAACTAGGCGTCCATGTTATAGACTATTTGCGTTTTTCTTTAAACAACTCATCGTAAATAGCTGAAATAATTCATTATCTATATGTTGCAGATTATTTTGTATTTATAATTTTAATTGTGCATTTATATCCATAAGTTTATGTAAGTAAATAAAATATTGTCATTTATATGGCGGATTCTCTTATTGTGTTATTTTGTTTCAGAAGTCCTTCGAAATCTAAGAAGTCCAAGTCTTTCAAATTTCCTAGTAAGAAAGACAAAAGAGAAAAATCTAAGGATAAAGAAAGCAAGGACAGTGAGAAGGAAGAGAAAAAGGAAAAGAAGAAGGAGAAAGAAGGAAAGGTGAAACTGAAACTTAAAGAACGAAAGAAGTCTAAACATGGAGAAGAGAGCATCGATTTAGGAGGTACGTTGTTCTCTTTTGTAATATTTTTAGTTCTGATGAGTCAGTTTTTGGTTTCCCTCTAGAGAACAATGGTTATTAGTGTTGAATTTAGATCATTGTAAGTAGAAGCAATTAAATTATTCTATATACTGTTTTCTCAGTTGTTTTAGGAGCTAGTGTAGCCAATGTGATCTCTTATGTAAGCGAATGTTTAGTAATTTTGCCTTTGTGGCTCCTAATCCTGGTTTTAACATTCGGGCAGACATTTACGTCCGTTTACTAAGTCCTGTAAGGCATAGCGAAGCAACTTGAATTAAGATGTAGTGCGTTTCAGTCTAGAAAGCCAGAATTAGTGTTGATGAAATCCGATGTGCTCACCATATATCACTAAACTATTAATGGTTCGGTCTGAATCCATGTGAATTGAAACACTATGGAATTATTACTGAACCTAATTCATATATTAATAATTAATAACTAGGTGGTCTTAATTTTAAAAGTTTTGGCTGATTACGTGTTTTAAAAGATTATTTGGTAAGTAGCCATAAGTTGGTAAGTAAGTGTTTTAAAAGATTATTTGGGTTAGCTCGTTTAACACTTGAATTGCGTATTATGTACAATCTTTAGCGAAAGTTCATTATGATTTTCGATGTGTAATTTACTGAGAATTTTGTATGACAGAATAGGTAAATAATTAAAGGGCTCCCTATTTGGGGCTGGCCTTAGGAAACCCAAAGGCTAGGTGGAGGTAAAGATCTACACTTTCTAGACTTCGGCACATATAGAAGGTGATGAAGTCAACAGCATGGTATGGCCACCTTCATCCCCATGCTTCCCTAAGTACCCATTTCACGCGGGCTTAGTAAATCCCTGAGTAACGCTGAAAGAGGAAAGAAGGAGAAAAATTCCCGCTCCCACCGGAAATAGGCCCCAGCCATCCAGTTCGTGTATAGATCCTACCTACTACGCCACCGTGGTTCTACGTCAAATAATACGATACTTTAAGCTTGGGGTTAGCCATAGCGAGAGAGGAATAGAGTTCTACCTGAGTTGGAGCGACAACGCCGGACTCTAGTTACAAAGAGGGGCAGGGGCAGGTAAACTCTTAGATCTTGACCTTCGAGGAAAAAATTGGTTATGTTTTGTCGCGTACTATAGATGCCTTTGATGGATTTAAAATTTGTTCAGGATGCTTTGCTCTCCGCGTGGTTATAATTCTAGTTTTTCCGGAGTCGTCAACAGTAAGTACGCCAGAAATTTTTACTTAGGGGGGGTGTTCAAAATAAAAGGGGGTGTGTGCTCTCAGAATAGTGATATAATTTTTAAACAAACTCAAACAAGAAAACAGTATATTTTGTTACGCAACTATTGCATTATTATTATTATTATTATTATTATTATTATTATTATTATTATTATTATTATTATTACTATTACTACTACTACTACTACTACTACTACTACTACTACTACTACTACTACTACTAATAATAATAATAATAATAATAATAATAATAATAATAATAATAATAATAATAATAATATCAACTCTTTGCAGTGGTAGGTTCAATAAAGTAAGTTCACACATTTGAGCATTTATTATTATTATTAAACTAAGTAATACAGTGAAACCTCTCAAAACGGACATCGGTTGAATCGATTATTTGTCCGTAAATCAGAGGTGTCCCTAAAAGGAAGGGTTCTCTCTCATAACACCACATTACACATATTTATGGCATGGAAAAATAAGAAAATTTGTCCTCTTACGAAGATGTCCACTATTGAGAGATGCCTGTTCACTGTATTAGGAATTAACCTCCACTATTTTACCTAGTAATTACATGTGAATTGATTACATACAAATTATTGTAGTCTAATTATTTCGCAAAATTCTGCTATTATTTCAATTTATTCACCCCAGCAAGTTTTAGTGGATTTTTTTTAATTGGGAAAAAATTCCCTCGTCCCACGCTGAAATCACATTCGTTTAATAATTAATACTATACATAGTTCCAATTTCATTTCATTTAATATTCTAACCCTGTTGTTAACGTTAATTCTTTTAATATTATTTGATCTTATAATCTCCGTTCCTGCCCCTTCCTGGCTACGTTCTTCGCTCTGAATATCTTTCGTAAGAAAATTATTAATTAATTTAGTTGTTTTCCAGAAATCCAGTTTTTCAATTTACAAATATGTTGTATCTTTCTGTTTTGTCTTCTTTAATATACCCTAATTTTAATAATCCCAGGGCTCATAGTGGTCTGGTCTCTTGTAAATAGTGGAAAAGTGACCAAAAATGGTCAAAAGCACACAAAAAAGTGACCAAAATTTCATCATTCCCCCCTTTTCCCTTTGTCAATTTCTACATCACCTCTCTTTTTGTTTGTTCTTTGTTTCTTCTTTACTTCTTTTTCGAGCTTCCTCCTTTCTTAGGTTTTCAAAGTATGCTTTGTAGTTACGGTAAGCAGACTTAGCAGATGTAAACAGCTTCTGAGTAAGTGGAACCAGTTCTGGCCTATTTCCGAATTTCTTCATCCCAGACTTTATATTTAACTTCGCATTAAGAGTACTCAAAAAGTGAAATATTCAAATTCATCATCTAGTCTTAAAAAGAACATACAAGAAGCATAACACAAGACGAACATGATGAACCACACAAACACACTCACAAAACGTTGAACGGAGAGTTAACTATTACGAGAGAAAACTAAAAGATTATTATGATAGAAGAAAGAATAGACACAGAAGGGCTCTCAACCCCACCTTGAGAGCTTAAGCATACACCAACCGTCCACTGAGCTTTAGAAAGAAAAAAAGCTGAAGTGAGAATAAAGCTGACTGTTTCACATGTAGGAGCAAGTTCTGAAGCTTTCAGAAGAGTAATGAGTAACAAATTTCTGCCTTTTTCCATTTGTCTTTTTATTTTTCTTAGAAAACTGCCAATGCAAAACATAAATCACACGAAAAAGTCACTTTACCTCTCAAAAAAGTAACGTTTAGTGACCAACTTGACAAAAAAAAAGTAAATCTTACTTGTTAGTTTAAAAAAATTAACTCGCTATGAGCCCTGTTCCGCTCAATGAATTTACGTGAATAAAAATATACTTTATAAAAATTAAGCTAGCGCCAAACGCGTTCCTGCATAACACTAGACTCAGCCTAAAAAATATATAATTCTTACTTCTATCGATCTCTTCATTTCTAAAAACGTCTTGACTACACCCTTGTAACGTCCGTCCGTTGATACACCACTTGCAGAACAGGCTCGAAACCAGCCACAGAGCTTTGGGGTCCATGAATATGTTAGGAGGGGTCAAGTCATTAAAAATTCTCTTATAAATATCTAAATTGTGCATTTTGTATTGAGCTCTGGACTGGACATGAAAAATTTAGAGGGCCAGGCCCTCCTTAGCCCCCTTCTGGTTGCGAGCCTGTTCCAGAGTAGCACTTACCAACTGAATCTGGTGTAGGCTTATTACTATATTGTCACATTTTTTCTTATTGAGGAGGAGGTAGGTGAATGACCGCTCAAGACGTTCCCAATTTCAGTAATCGGCATCTGTCCATCAATCTCTTTTCTCGGAAACGACCGCGGTGCTCAGGAGGGTAGGTATCAGCGGTCTGTTTTGTCAATTGTTTCGATCTAAACACCGCCCGAAACAGTGAGGTCATGTGGTTCTCGAAGCCGTACATGAGAACGAGGTCGCTTCGTATTTTGAAGTGAAATAAATAAATAAGAATATTGCCTTCTTTCCTAAACGCTAAACTTTTTTTAACTTGCTGTAATAAATTACCTATATGATACTGATTGATACAATTGGATTTGAGGGAGTATACCTTTTCCATCCAGGGGTGTGCGTAAAGAAATTTGGAGGGGTGTTAGGGGGGTGTTGGGGGGGTGTAGATTACTCCCTGATTTTGCATGTTTCACAATCCTATCATGCACGCGCAAGGGATTCCTCAAAGGAACGTAGGGAGTCCCGGATAATCTGCCAAATGAAAATTGGTCTAAATCGATATGAATTGATAGGGTTTCTACCAGGTAACAATATTTCGTTTGTATTAAGTCGATATCTGGAACAAATACAAAATGGCGGACACCTTCATGCCCGTTGTGTGTGGTTGCATAATCGCCAGGTACGGATGCTGGCCAACAGTGACGTTCTGAGTATTAAGTGTAGCGAACTTGTAGTCAAATGCTCTAGAATGGCATCTGGAGTATCGGTAGGGCACAACAGATGAAGCAGGGTGATTCACATGTGTAGAAACACGTACCGAAAAATGCCCAGAAATGCACTCATACTAAGTAAACGTGAGTTCAAAGCGTCGGAAATGTAAGGATTAGCGTCAAGAACATGAAAGTCATTGCCAATTCACCAATAATATTCTCTCAAACCGATGCAATATGATGTGCACAGTTGCATACCAATAAGGCTGCAAGAACTGAGGCCTAGTTGAAATTGTGCAAGGGGACTCACTAAGAAACTGGGTAAACTAAATGAATGTCACTAGTGGGATCGCATGATCGATATTGAAATGTGGCCATTGTGTGTGTTGATATCGACATGTAGCTAATGGACAAATGTTAACATGTCCCACTACAGCTGGGACACCGTCCAACGTGGGAAAAATGGGAAACTAACGTTGTACATTCTGCTATTACATTTGGTTCGTATTGTAGTGCAACGTAAAAAGAACACAATTGTATCCATGCCCCACCTATACTGGAACACTGTCCCACTCTCGAAACATAGGAGAATAACTGTAATATGTTCTAGTACACATAAGTCACACTCTGGTACAACGTAAATAGAACACAATTGAATCCATGATCCCTTCGTCTGGAACATTGTCCCACACTCGAAACATGGGAAATATCTCTCTAAAAGACATGGTTCAAATTCTGATACAACTTGAAAGTAACATGTTAGCACGTCCCACTTCTTCTGGGACAATATTACGCACTCAAAATATAGGAAAATAAAACCGTAAATTTGTACAGCGCACATTGCAACGAAGAATAAATAAAACAAATCGGCACAGTGCACATTTTCACGCTGTATCAGAATTTGAACCGTGGATTAAGAGATTTCTTGTCATATGTGTCGACTGTGGGACTATGTCCCAAACAAAGAAAGACATCGGTGCAATCATGTTCTAGTTACGTTCTACCAAAAAGTGCACCAGATGTAATAGCAGAATGTACAACGTTATTTTCCTAGTTTTTACATTTGAGACGGTGTCCCAGCAGTAGTGGGACATGTTGACATTTGTCCATTAGCTACATGTTGATATCAACACACACATTGGCCCATTTCAATATCGATCATGCGATCCCATTAGTGACATTCCTTTAGTTTACCCAGTTTCTTAGTGAGTCCCTTTGCACAATTTCAACTTGGCCTCAGTTCTTGCATCCTTATTGGTATGCAACCGTGCAGATCATGTTGCATCGGATTGAGGGAATATTATTGGTGAATTGGCAATGGCTTTCATGTTCTTGATGTTATTCCTTACATTTCTGGCGCATTGAACTCGCGTTTACTTAGTGTGTGTGCATTTTTTCTGGGCATTTTTCGTTGTGTGTTTCCACACATGTGAATCACCCTGCTACATCTGTTGTGCTCTACCGATACTTCAGATGCCTTTCTAGAGCATTTGATTACAAGTTCGCTACACTTAATACTCAGAACGTCACTGTTGGCCAGCATCCGTACCTGGTGATTATGCAATCACACACAACATGCATAATCACCAGGCGGGCATGAAGGTGTCCGCCATTTTGTATTTGTTCCAGATATCGACTTAATACAAACGAAATATTGTTACCTGGTAGAAACCCTATCAATTCATATCGATTTAGACCAATTTTCATTTGGTAGATTATCCGGGATTCCCTACGGTCCTTTGAGGAATCCCTTGCGCGTGCATGGTAGGATTGTGAAACATGCAAAATTCAATACAGCAGGTATGACTTCTTCAGTGAATTTTTTACCCGCCCTCTTTACGTTGGATAGTTTCCGAACTATTGGCGTCCGAAAGTCATTTTCCCACGCTTTCGGCACCTTGTAGATCCGAAAATATGTCCGATAGCCGAAAGTTCAAGAGAACTTTTTTTCTTGTCTCAGTGGCAGGAGTCACCTCCCAAGAGTTGTAACACTTATTTTGCAACACCCGATATATATTGGTAAGATGAAATGGGCAGACTAGAAGAGCATTGAGCGTTCTAAGTGTTCGCTATAACCAATTGCACCCAAATCTTTTATGGTGTTAATCCCATTTTTTAAAAATTCATCCCACCAATGTAGCTATCCTTATTTTGTGTATTTAATAAAAGCATTGATTTTTATTTTTTTTAAATCTATGTTTTAAAAAATTCGAGATGTTTTCACATTTAATCAGTTCTAGAAGTCTTATCATAGTTTCCCAATCTGAAGCCTGTATGGTTAGTGCACGCACCATTGAGCAGAAAACTCTAGTTTGCTCCGTGATGGGAGCTCAGTGATTCGGTCCTAGGGATGCGCATGAGACGAGCCGAGACATGATTTTCCTGACAAAATTCGAGTCGAGACACGGCTCTTCCAATAGAGAGATATATATTTTTCGAGTCGAGACATTTTTTTTACAGCACATTTTCGAGACGAGACAGCCACAAATCTTGTCTCGTGCGCATCCCTATCGGTCCCCACGTTACACTATAGCTCCACGTCTTATATAGCCTCGGTTTGAAACGGGACGCAAAATTTCAAATCAACCAACCAAGCTAATGTAAAACGTAATTTATGAACAACTCCTGGTTGTTACATTATTCATGTCATTTGCAGAGCACTTTTGGTTCATAACGGAATAGGATATGTATAGTAGTAGAGAATAATTCGTAACGTAAGAGTTTTATAGTAAAACTATAAGCTACAGCGAAAATATGTGAAACATTTTATTATCATCGGATTTACGTATCTGTACAAAATGTCGGAGCTCTAGTTACTATGGCAATGCGTGAAACTAAAGCTGCAAGCAGGACCGGCCGTAGGCAATTTGCCGCTCCGTGCAATGACATCATTTGCAGCCCCCCTTTCTCCAGAAAGAACAAATCTTGTAAAAGCCACGATTCTATGTATGCTACCCCATCATGAACAACGAAGGGGAGGGAAAGATCAGTGGCACTTAGAAACACCTAAACACTACACGCTTGGTGTTGTGTATTTTTTTTTTCTTTAAATAATAATCTGTTATGCTACTGAAAGATAAAGCAAACAGACCTGCAGAGGAAAATGGTAATCCTTTTTATAGAATTTAATATCGAGCTTCAATCACAATATATCAGTTTGCAATTCCAGTGCAACTAGCTATTCTCTTTATTTCTTGCTTTTCCTTATACTTCCGTTACAAAATTTAAAAAAAACTTGTTTCCATCTTCAATGATAAGGAACTTGTTTGTGACAAAGACATGACTAATTTTCATGTCGAAACTGTGATAACTAACCAAATGGAACAAGTGTTCGCTGCTGTTCGAGAATTGAGTTCTTGTATTTGACAACAATCAAGATTGTTGCTGCTGGGATTTGTTCGACCGTTTGCTTTAGCACTGTCCATGTATTCAAATAGAAGGTCAGCTTAGTAAATTTAATTACCATCATCTGAAGTCTTTTTCCAACAAGGCATATTTATTTTAAATAATCGTCGCCCTGTGCAAATGCACGTGTTGCATATATGGTAGAGCCGGCCAGTGTATCTTTCAGACACCTTTTTGGGGCAGCACTGCCGCCCCGGAGCTCTCAGAGTGCCCCCCTTCCCGGACTAGACCAAAATAATACGTCTATAATATAATAATTAAAAAATAGTACCAGTAGTGCCCCCCCGGAATACTACGTGTGCCCCCCGGATAATTTTTTCTTAAAGAACTACTGGAATCGGCCCTGTTTGCAAGATAAGATACTAACTAAAACAGCAACATCAACAATAGAAAAATAATTAATAAAAAATGTAAAAACTACAAAAGCGGACTTTAGATTTGGAATCAGCACCCTTGCATCCTCGACGTTCTGAACATCATAACCTGTCTTCAGTGCCATTGCAAGGAATCTAATTTTGAAACAGATTCAGCTACAAGTTAGAAAAACTAAGTTAAATGAAGTTATCTTCTTAGCTTCGTACAATACGTAATTGATTGTTTATGTTATAATAATATGCATATGGGATTGACTTGTCTGCCTGTCTTGTAAACAATGTTCTTTGCTAACGAGATTCGAACAAAGCTGCATGTAAAGTTTACATGTAAAAACTGATCTTTACTAAACTCTTTAGTAGTTTTGGATGTACCTGATTGTTAAGCATTGTATTGCCGAATTTATTGATGTCACAGTTGAATTGTAGATATACTACTTACCAATGTAAAGCTTCCAAAAAAAAAAAAAAAAAAAAAAAAGGTTGATTATTTTAATATTAAATTTTCTAAATATAGAGAAAACATTTGTAATTTAATATAGAAGATTATTATTTAGTTCGTGGAGATTTTTTTAAATGGTGAAAGTAAGCAGAACTGAGCATATATTTTAAATTGCAACAACTAGTAAATGATGATAATATTCTATAATCAAATTGTATTTAGCACTTACGAATAAGTTACTGTAGCAATTTTTTTCAAATGTTTTAATATTTTATTGCTTCTTTATTTTCAAGACGAACAGCCAGTGTTCGGCGTGTGTTTACAGCTTGCCGTTGAAAGGAGCAGGTGCCATGACGGAGTTGACATTCCAGTTATCGTGAGAGAATGTATCGATTTCGTTGAAGAACATGGTATGTTATTTTCTTCTATTCTGCTATGTATTATAAATGTATACTGTAAATTAATACTACATTTACAACTTCGTAAGCGTAATATAGATTCAGACTTCCATAGTTTTGGAAATAATGATAATCGCGGATAAATGTGTCCTTGTAATGTATAAATATACTGACATTCTCCCAATAGAGCCTTACCGGTGATATCTATCGCAAAAGGTGATCTATCTTGTATTTGCCGTTTGTTATGAGTATGAATCACTTGATTTGTGCATTGGTGTAATTTTTTTATTACGATTTTACCTAAATAGGCCAAGAAAATGCATTTATTTGAAGACCGTTTTTAGTGATAAGAGTTTATATTCCGAGTTTCATCTCCCTAACTTTAGAGACTCATGAGATACTTTATTCTCGGCAAAAATTTGAGGTGACCTTTACACCATTTAGGGCACCTTTTGTTTAAAATAATTTTTATCTTTTGCTTAGAGTTCAAAACTGTCCCGGTTTCGGCAGCATTAGCTAGATTTTACGTTTTGTTCCGGAGGATTTATTTGTTCACCAGGACGGTTAATATCCTGCAATTCCATCTTCTGTCCCTTGAATAATAAATATACGCTACGTTGTTACGAAAATAAATAACTAAAGTGCGAGTTTGCAACTATCGCTTTGCCAATTAAAAGGTTAATGAACGATGGATTTAGACTTTCGCCCCGGAAATTAAAACGTTTTGCTAAAAGCAGATTCATTTATGCTAATCTGGCTGCTCCAGTGTTTCCTTTTTTCTTTCCTTGAAAATTCCAAATTGTTTTCTATTCTGCACGCATGTAACTGCAGTACGTCCAAGGAAAAAAACAAAGATGACCTATAGCCCCCCCCCCCCCACTGATCTAGTGGCTAGCGGGTTCGATTCTCGGTGGGGAAGTACAAAAATAATTCATAATCATTCACTTTGATTAATCATCCGTCTCGTTTAACCTAAAGGGCATAATCGTGGGACATTAAACTAAAAAATAAAAATCACTTCAGATATGACGGGCGACAGTAGTCACTCTGGATGACATGTTGTCATATGCCGTCTATCTTAACGAGTGTCATAAACAGACGGGCTTGACCGGGCTCAAGCCCCATTCCTGTTGTATAATTATATCAAAAATGGATTGTATACGTAGAAATGCAGTATGTGTCATCCATTTTTGATATCTTCTGTTATGACGTTTTTTACACGTATAATTTATCACAAAATCAAATATTGTGGTCGTGTTCAAAAAAACTTACTACCCAAAAGTGCTATCTTGAACCAATAGCGTAGCGGTAGGATCTGCAATTCAAGTGGGCCCATCGTGGTTTAGGAGTCCGCTGACATTCCCCTTTCCTGAAGAAAAAAATGTCTGATTGTGTTTACGGCAATTTTGTAGGATATTCCTAAGTTTTCATTATCAAAATATCAATTAATTCCTATCTTAGTTTTATGCTGAGGTCGGTACAGTTGTTAAGAATGCTTACAGTCAAAAAAAAAAAAAAAAAAAAAAAGACATATTGGCTCTCTCGCGATTATATTTCTTTTTACCGGTTTTACTGTACGTACCATCCGTAAAATTAGGAGAATCCAACATGGAAAAGCAGGAGGTACGAAAAACTGAAGTATAAATGCAATTAATATGCGCAAAACTATAATTTGTATTTATGATACTCCTTCCCATCCTACCTAATTAAGAAATTTATGATTAATCTCTCACCAATAGTTTTCTTTGCCGTACAAGTAACTTCTAATTTATTTAGTATATCAGGGGCAATATCGCAACGGTTTGCGTCAACACAACAGAAAATAAGCGTTTTAGTTTGCAGTAGTCGGCATGTCAGTTATAATTGATTTTCGCTTGTTTTGCGTTGCGTTACATTTCGCAATTTTCCTAATTATAGCATTTATGTACTTAGAAACTATGAATGGAAGGTGAACTAAAATGAGGCCTCTAAAAGTTATCTCAGCCCCCTATCTTATTGTTCTGGCTGCGAGCGTGACTGACTGACCACCTGAAAATGAGAAAGATCAGTTCACATTGGGTTCTTAGGCAGTTGGGCGAAGTTAAGAAAACGTCCAGCTAGATGATTGCCAGTGTTCCTGCTGACAAGAAAAATGCTGTCAGTGGACAATCCTGTGATCGCTACGGATGAAACACTTCCTCCCTGTTCAATGCCGAAGCAAAACGAGAATCAAAATAGAGAGATCATTCGTTCACATCCTCACCCAAAATTTTAAGTATTGTTTCAGCAAACGACTAAGTCCTCTATACCATGCTCTGGGATAAAAGGGGGTAATTCTAGTTGACACTATACCAAAAGGACAGGCAATCACTAAACAGTACTGTGTGCAACTTTTGCGCAAGTACTGTTGCGCCGTTAAGATGATGTCACCATTTACACAGTACTGCCCAGATGTCATCCCTCTCTTCCTTCATAAAAATAATAATAATAATGTAAAACAAAAAGTTACAGCAGTTTCAGTTTTTGGTAAGTTAGTAAACACTGATCATTTCAATATGCTTATACTTTAATATACTTTTGAAACAAATTTAAATACTGAAAGTAAACAATATCATTGAAACATTTATAACCTGTCCTCTCATTATTGGCAACCGAAATTCTCAGAAAATCTTTTTTTTTTCTTCTTCTTCTTAATGTCATACATATATGGAATTAAACAAAAAAGAAAAAAAAAAATACATAGGACCAAATTTGTAATATTGTTTTCCAAGGATTGCCAATTTTCCAACCATGCGTTATAACATTTATTCAGTTATTCGTGACGTCAGTGTAAACACCCTAGTTATATGAATATATATTTTAAATGTGACTGTTACTTAATGTAGTATATAAAAATGAGAGTTTCGTTTCACTTTGTAAAACTGCGATAGACTTAGAAATTATGTGAATTCAATATTGAAACAAGAAGTAGTATATCAATAACTTCCGACTGTAGTAGTGATAATGTGAGAGAGACTGGACGCTAAATCCACATTAAAAACTTTTTTTCTTGTCATCTCTTACAATAATTATTACTATGGATGAATCAATGTTGAAATCGGATCGGTTTTTACTATTACTGTCTTCAGTAGAAGGGTAAAGTAGGGTTGCGAACTGGCCGGTTTTTCACCGGCCTGGCCGGAAATATTGCTGTTGTTTTGATTAAAGCCGGTGACCAGTACAAACTTCTTACCAGCCCCCTTTATGACTTTTTTTTTTTTTTTTTTTTCAAATTTGTATCCAGTTGGAAGCAATTTCATCTGGTTCGAAGTATAGATTTAAAAAAACACACACACACACACACTTTCATTCTGCAAATCCAAAACTCGCCTTTCACCATCTATCAACGATAAATATATTTTGTTAATCAGTTTAGATAATTTTAAAGAGATGACAGGGACTGTATCAGGGAAAATTTAAAATTTACTTGTAACGAATTTTATACATTTATTGAGAGTGAAAAAGAACTTCTTTAAGCAATTTCCTGTAAGTATAAGTTTAAAGAATAAATTTCATTTTCCAGATCCAAAATTGTCATGTAAAGATTAATATACTTTTGTTCATCTGTTTCGATAATTTTAAAGAAGTGGCAGTTACTGGTAAATGCAATAAAATGATCAATGCCGATTTCAGTTTCTCATTTAAAGCACAATGTATCTATTAAGCTTATTGGTGAATGTACTAAAGATATACAGAATACAGATGCTAATGCACTTTTGTTCACGATAGTACATTTCCTTCCCATGGATGGGTCTGAACAGAGATACTTCATACTTAAATCTATATCATAGGGAATTTTGAGGAGGTGCCCTTTTTTATTTTCCAGAGTTGGCAACCTAGATGAAAGATCTTCTTGGGATTCAGAATCCATATATATATATATATATATATATATATATATATATATATATATATATATATATATATATATATATATATATATATATATATATATATACGTATATAAAAGATTTGTCGCTTTCTGTTACCGATTTTACTGTATGGAAACCAATATTAGAAACTATACGACAGTATTAGATCGACAATGGCCAATTTATGTTGAATTCAGGTCCAGGACAAAATTAAGAACCCTACCTAGGCTAATAATAACGTGCCACCAAATGAAAAGGTCAATTTGAAAGTATCCTGACATACATATTTCGTGAGATAGATTCTTCGTGTGTTGTGTACACCCACAAGTGTGTGACATGGTAGTGGCGGAACATCTGCTCATTATCTCCCAGGTGGCAAGGAACCGTTGACTCTTGTCGTGTCCAAAAGATACAAGTGCGCATTTGAAGTACGCTTATTTCCGGAACTGACGTCACCTAATGTGCGTCAAATGTACCAAGTACACAAGTCTGCGAGTGCATAATGCGTAGTGTGCGAGGATGTACACTACGTTGGTACACTTGTGTATTTAACATGGCGGTTCCTCGTAATAGGAACAACGATATTGTCCAAATGACCCAAATAAAATTTTAAAAGGCATATTTTAATATTTTTGTGAGCTGATCTTATAATTTACTTGATAAATATACAAATTAGTGATTTTATAAGTGGAATATAAAAATGTTACACAAATAACGAATGTATTTATGTTATTTTCTCTGAGTATGCAATGAAATGTTAGTTTCTTACCCCAGGTGAAACGTGGTTCTGTGTGACAAAAATACACGTGCTACGGAAAGTGGTGTGATACCCTTTCTTCTCCGCTAATCGTCCTTCAATCTGTTTCGTAAGGCACGAAAACGCCGGCAGTATTTCGTCATGTTCTGTCCGATACACATTTGTCACGATAATGAGCTTGTATTCTTCCATGGTCACATTCATTAGCAGTACCTCAATTCTTTAGTCGCAGCACATTTCACCTGAAGGAAGAAAAAGCGATTAGTCAACAGATCCTCGCCACCTGAAAGATAATGCGTTGCACTAATGCACCGAAACTTCCATGCCACCAGGGGCACATCCACGAGGGGTCGACCGGATCCGGACTCTCACCCCCAAAGCTTCCTAACTTAACACACATTTGTACTCTTTCTCAATAAAACTATAGCCTATAACAGGGAAATCACTGATGCACCGCTTAACCTGTACTCTTATAAAAATAATCTAGTTTTTTTTTTCGAAAATACAGGAGGAATTATTTTACAATTACTTATTGTTTTTTCGGGTCCAGAAATATACAGGTTTAATACTATATAGACGTAGTACCTCTTATAATATTGGACCCCCCAAACAAAAAATCTGGGTGCGCGCCTGCATGCCACTTACCACTTATGTCACGCCACGTAGCCTATGTTGGGATATTTTTAAATGGACCTTTTCTTTGATGACACCTTATAGGTCTATATATATAGGGTGTTCATTTATTATGTAGCCAAAATCCACTGGTGAAATCATCACACCTAAACAATAAAAAAGTCCATATGAAAATAGGGCGAAAAAAGCTTTGTTTCAAAGTTATGAGATGCCAAAATCGTGAAAATTGTAACTTTGAGGCTGCCTAGCTGGAAAACAGAGAGATCAAAGGCGGTTAAAGAAATATTAGAGGAACTAGTACACTGTCTATCTAAATAACCATGTTTCAGAGTTGGGACGTATCGACGCAACGGATTTTATAGAGGGAGCTTCGGTATAAGTTCCACTCTTCCACCTCTCTCTCAAAAATCATGTGCACCGGTACAATCGGGTATATATATCGAGTGTTCTAAAAATGGCCCCCACGGACTACAGAACACTATTTATTAAAATTTGAAAAGTCAACCATCTCAATCTTTCTGCAAATCGGTACGGTAAAAATTTGTGTTTGGGGAACTATGATTATAAAAGGTATTCATTTCAAATTGATATCTTCAGCTTAACAAAGACTCGTAGTTAGAAGTGGTTAGGGGCCTCAGTCCCCTGAAATTTTCATTTTTTTTCTGATAAATGTATGTTGAAAAATAAGCCGTCAAGAAAGTTTTATACCTTAAACAGCATTTTTTTAAAAACTTATTTGGTTGTGGGACGGAATAACGACCTGAATTTAGAATTTAGTGTTTCTAGCTCATCGTAGCTATCTCCGAGAAAGTTTTTTTTTTTTTTTTTTTCATTCATTCTCGCAATAGCTGACCTATCCTACCAGTCTTTGGTTATAGGTATGAATCATCTGTTTTGTGCATTGGTGTAACTCTTAGCAGGCAGCAGAGAAGGCACATGAATAAAATGTAAATATCGTGTGGAAACACAAGAGGGGAGACTGAATAAAGGAACATTGCATTGAAATAATTTACTTATGTCAATTCCTTGACATAGTTTGACTGTTGTCAGTAATGTTCAGTAATCTGAATAAATAACGGTGTGATTTATTACTGCAGTCAGTGGCGGCGATTGGATGTTAAAAGTGGGGGACAAGACATGATCTGAATATTTGTATATCAATGTTAGTTTACCTGGTTGATGCTAACACTTTGTTTGACGAAAGGTTGTATAACTAATAGGGTACTATCTTTTTCAGTTAAAATACCGTATATCGTATTTCATATTTTATTAAGTAAATTGACAAGAGCAACGGAAGTAGGTACTAGCTCTTTGTATTGTTAAACAACGAAAGTGTAAGAGGTTTGATTTCTTGCTCATGAACATCTTAGAATTCTGTCTGGAAAATTGTGATCTTATTATTTAATAACAAATTTGCAAAACAAATAAGTAGAAAAGATAATATTAATGACAGTAATGAATAATGAGGCTTGTTTTGCAAAAGTTACATTGAAACCGGGAAATAATGAACAACTTATTTTTAATTCCACACATGCTATGAAATGTATGTTATTACTCTTAAAAAGACAGTAATACTACGAGCGTATGCTACGACATTTAAAGAAACACTTTTGTAGCTTTTCGAAACATGTTCGTTGCCATTAGGTGCAGTTTTCACTTTCTTGGAATACATCTAAACTCAACAATACTTAGAATCACTCCAGTTATACGAAATAATTCTGAAACCTAGAATTATGTTGAATTCATAGTAAGAAATTTAATTGTATATATACTCGTACACCCCTAAACACACCACTTCACTCGTATATTACACTGCAAAACAAGGGAAAAGGTAGAAGTTGTTTCTTATTACTCTGTTTATTCAATATTCCTTACTACATATTAGAAAAAAGAAAATACATTTTAGGAACTGTCAATTTTTATGCAATTAAAGAATAACTTGTGAAAGACTTTTTTTTTTTTTGACGAAATGTTATCTCAATTAGTTTCAAAGCGGCTGAATAACATTGTAAGTAAGAAATGAAAGTACAATGCAATTATTGCGCTCCAATAGGTTAAATTTTGGACCATTTTCCGTGGCAATTAAAACTCACTTCCTGTAGCTTTCTTATCACGAGAAGAGAATGTAGCTTTCTTACCACGAGAAGAGAAATAAGCAATACGTACTCTAGCAACGGCAAATATATGGCATCATTCTTTTCTATGAACCAATACAATAACTTCACATTTCCAAATGAAACTATATACATCAATGGGTCACTTCAGAAAAGTGGGGGGGGCAACTGCCCCCCTAATCGCCGCCCATGACTGTAGTTAACTGATCTTTAGGCGATGTCTGGTCAAAAGTTTTATGGTCAAGCAGACCATAAATATGAAACGAAGTATAGAGAGAAAGAAATGTGTAATGCAGTGTAGCTATACAAGGGTAAGTGAGAAATAAATCGGCACAGCAGTTATTCAAAATGGTATTTCTGTGCCTGGACACAGACTCATAAACGACGCGGCCCATCATCAATGCCAGCACGCATCGGACTTACGTCTGTATCAACCACTGCTTTCACTATAGTATACTTCAAGCGTTCCAGATTCTTGTGAGGTTGAGCACACACCTTCGTCTCCAAATAGGACCAGATCTTGTAGTAACGAACGCAATTTTGTTGCGACGAAAATACTCTTGCGTCGCCGTCTGGCCTTGTGAGCAGGTGATGAAGTTTGTTTTAACACCCAAGAACATAGTGGTGCCAGGGGGTTTCATCACCTTTTCGAGAATGACCTCCTGGTAGGCTATACTTTGACTCCCATTTTTAGATGGCGTGGGAGACCCAGGTTCGATTCCCGGCGGGAGCTCATGTGGTTCGGATTCCACGTTAATCAGTAGGTCCACGTCTCATATAGCCTCGCTGCTGAACGGGACGCTAAACTAAAATCAACTCAACTCCCATATTTAGACCTAGGAACCAGGAACGACACACCCAACCAAACCATCATTGATGCTGGGTGGTGGGATTACTGGATTCGGGGAACTTGTTTACATACCGCAGCACTGGTTATTGCATACACCCTTTCATTCTGTCTATTGAGGTGTTTTACAACTGCGAAAAATGTTCTCATCTGTGAACAAAATTTGTGTCATCAAGCGCTGATTTAATCGCTGGCCAGCCCTTCTGCGATATGCATGCAGTCCGACGTCTTCATTGATCACCCTTTTCATTGATGATCGCGACATGTTCATTTGTAGGGTCATGAGTTTCTGCTACGGACCGTATTTCGAGAAGTTCTTGACATGTAATGTCCTAACGGAGCGAGGTCTACCAGTACGAGGGTTATCCTTAGCACTATATGGCGCGATATACGAATTTATGTGTAATGTTCAGTTTCTACAGTAACTTAAAGATGGTTGTCGGAGGGTGTTCATGTAAGGTCAAAACTGCACCACGATCTTCTTTTTTTTTCCCCTACATCTTCACTCTGCAAGAAATAAAGGACAATAATGGTGTTGTAAATTCAACCAACATTAGGGTTTAACAACAATACTACGGTAGATTATATTCATACATAATTTCTAACAACTGGAACTTATCATTATGTTTGGAACAAAACTTTTAGCCACTGTTTTGTAAGAAAAAAAGAACTGTGATATAAGCATAGGTTACTTATGAAATAGGGTTATTTCCTCAACTGTCTATTTCCCCAACTTTCCAGAAAGGTGTCATTTCCTCAAGTGCTTATCTTTCTTCTTAATCTGACGATCATTAACCAAAAGAAGGAGAACAACTTCTGAAATTCTTAACTAATACAAGAAAGAAGAGGGGTGGTACTTCGTTGCTGGCTATTTGAGCTGTTGCTGATAACTAGGGTTGCAGGGTGTCAAATAAAATCATACTTTGTCGAACAAAATTGCATATAATGTTACTTGTTTTATAATATTAATGCAACTGAAAATGAACGTAAGGTATGTCTGCAGAGTATGAAATGTCTGTTTTACAATGAATTCATTGAACTGTTCTTTAGAAACAAATCTCAAGGCAGAATCACTACACGGATTTATTCTTTAAATCCCTTAAATCTAAAAGTGCTGGGTAAAGTATTGTGATATGGAACAAGTCACACGGACAATGAGAAGTTACATTAATCAATTGCCGAGTTCCTATTGACACTGTTGGAACCATGTTCCTCCAATATTTGTTGAATAAATTAGATATTATTATCACTTTTGAAGGAAATGATCTATTTTAATTCAAACTTTAGTTCATTGGTCAAACTTTCTGTTGACACGTAAGCTTACTAGTAGTTCTGTATAAGATCAAGTTAAGAGAGTGCGAGGTAAACAGTTTGCGCTGCTCTTTTCAATCGTGAGATCTTGGATTCAAATTTCAAGTCTGTATATCCTGATTAGGCAGGCTAATTTTCTGTCTTAACATGATGCTACCTTCCTGGCTGGCTTTTCCCCAAATTTTCTTTTACTTGTTAATCTTTCAAAGTGAAAAGACTTTCCGGTTGTATCTTGAACTGGAAGTAAATAAGTTTCCTTGAGCGCTTAAAACCTTGCACTTACAAGAAACATTATTTTTATTATTAAAATCGCTTATGTCTTCAGTGATTTGAAGCTGTAACTGTCGGGAACTTACAGTCGTGTAGTACCCCAAAAGTTCCATAATACCTATTTATTTATCTATTTAATACCTATTTATTTTAAATTTATTTTCATCATTTGAAAAAATGACAAATTCTAGTGAGATTAACAGTTTTCTTTTAAAATCCATTCGACGTGGAATTGATGATATTCTACATTTTTAAATAAATCTAAAATAAGGCATTATTATGCTGTATAGAACATAGTGATCCAAAACAGTGCTATTCAACCTTTTTTCTCGGTTACCCCTAGACACAATTCGCCATTCAATTGTGTACTCCTGAAGCTGTTTAAGAGAAATTAAATCGAAATGAACTTATTAAACTAAATACACGTTTTGTTGATTAAAAAGGGGGACAAATAGAGACCCAACAAAATGACAATCTGTGGACCAATCAAAATACTATTTATAGGGGGATAAGTGCACATCCGAAAAAATTAACATGAGCAATTTAAAAATATATGGGGGGCATTCAGTTCTACTGAAGAGGATTTTCGCCTCATCCTCCCTGATAATTCGTACACTAAAGACAATGTTAAAAATTCAAAAACTAAAAGTAACTTTAGACCTAACCTGTTAATGAGATAACTGAGCTTGTTTCCGGAACGCCAACTACTCTATTCTTGGTCGAATCTTCGAGAGTGCGAGAATCAGAGCGGATTCTGGATTCAAGCAATTTCTGTTTCGTTTTTATTGATGTTAATGCAGAGAAACACTGTTCACACACACATGTTGATGGAGTTGATTTGATTTTGAGTTTAACGTCCCTTTTCAGCAGCGAGGCTATATGAGACGTGGACCTACTGATTAACGTGGAATCCGAACCACATGAGCTCCCGCCGGGAACCGAACCCGGGTCTCCCGCGCCAAAGGCGCATACGCTAACCGCTTAGCCACGGAGGAGCTCTCACATGTTGATGGAATGGAAGAAGTTGTCAAATAGCACTGTCACTAATTTCATTTTACTCTTTTCGAGCATAAATACAAAAGTCACAAATTGACAAGTTATCCAATTTCATTTGCAGTGAACTGTCAACGGACATTTCCAGCAGACCCCCAGAGGCAGCATTACGTACCCCCAGAACAGTGACGACGCCAGTTGTAAGTTCCTAGGGGGGCAAAGGAGGGGCAGATACATTTTCGGGGGGCGGCTATTTTCCACACCAAAAATGACATTTATTGTGTTTGACTTACTTTAGATTGTGTATTTCGTTGTTGTTTTTATATTACGCCTATATGATAAACTTATTTCAAGTAAAATTTGTAACTAACAAATAAGTAACGTCTGCACATGAAATATTTTTCAATGCAACTTTTGAAACCTAAATTGAATTACTTTCGCGTTTGCTACAAGTAACAAATTCGTCTAGTACTATATGCTACATATAAATTTACGAGGGGCTGCTGAAAATCTCCAACCCAGAAGGGGTGTAGGTACTAGGTAGAAAGATGAAACTGTGGTTTTGAAAAACATGTTTTCAACAAATTTTCATATTAATAATGAAATTTTTATTGCTTTCTCAGGCCTCTGAAGTGATTATGTGTGCCCAAACAGCGAATTTCACGAACATCCAGATCACAACTATTATAGCATTTTTGTTCCACCAAGGATAGTCACCAAAGTAAATTAATGAGAAAATCAGTGAAACACTATGGGACTCTCCTCCATTATATACAGTGGTGAAGAAGTGATGGCTTAGTTCAAACGTGGCGGTTTCTCAACAAATTATGCTTTACATCCAGGATGACTTTACATCCACTGACTGTTCCCGAAATCATGGATGCAATTTGTGACATTATTCTTGAAAATTGCAGCATTTCAGCCAGTGGTAGATATAACCTGGGGCTGGGGTTCCTACGCCACCCCAGTTTTTGACTGTCAAAAAGAATTTAAGCTATTATTTATACACTTTTTAAAGTGTATAATAAACTCACGATATACTTATTATAGTCTGAGGTTTGGCTGCAACCACCTTCCCCAGTTTTTACCGTCTCAGTAAAACTTGTGTCAGAGATTGTGGGCATTTCTTTGGAACGCGTCGGTAGTATAATTCAGAATGGCTTGGGTATGCGCAAGTTCTTAACACAATGGGTTCTCAAAAAATCTGTCAGGAGAATAAAAAAGTGACGGCATTAAGAGAAGTCTTCTTCCAATTTGAATGTAATGCTGATCATTTCGCTCACGAATAATAACCATGAACGAAATATGGTTGTACCACTATGATCCTGAAAAGAAACAACAGTCAATGGAGTAGTAGCACTCATTTCTCCCTCGCCCCAAGAAGTTCAAGACACAGAAGTAGTTTGAAAAACTGTTTGCAACATTCTTCTGGGATAAGTATGGAGTCGTACTTAGGGATGAGCACGAGACAAGATTTATGGCTGTCTCGTCTCGAAAATGTGCTGTAAAAGTGATGTCTCGACTCAAAAAAATGTATATTTCTCTATTGGAAGAGCCATGTCTCGACTCGAATTTTGTCAGGAAAATCCTGTCTCGACTCGTCTCGTGCGCACCTCTAGTCGTACTCATAGACTACCTCCGCAACGGTCAGATATTTAATTCAGAATCTCTACATTACTCACAAAACTGAAAGAAAAATTCAAAGTTCAACACCGCGGAAAATGAAAAGAAAGGAATTGTGTTCCTTTAAGAGAATAGGTCTACACCTGTCCATCGAACCCCTGCGAACACAATTAGCATTGCATAATCTAGGATTTCAATGTCTAGAACATCATCCTTATTCCCCAGATTTAGCTCCGTCTAACTGTTGCCTGTATTTATTTCCCAAACTTAGATCTGATTGAACTTTAGATCTGATAAGGGTAGTGTTACGAACAGTGGTGCGAGGAAGTCTCCAGATTTTTTTTTTTTTTTTTTTTTTTTTTAACTTCTGCAAAACTGGAGCACTGTACAAGGTATTATATTGACTCTCGGGGAAAGTGTAGAAGAAGTAAAACTTCACCATTCCACGTGCACTCCTGGGTTGGGCTACGAATTTTTCAGCAGCTCCACGTACATTTCTAGTCAATATGGTAGACATCATGTCAGTACTTTGAAACAAAATAAGTAAGGGAGCACTAGTGCATACCAATTACTAACTAAAGATCAAGACTCTGACAATACGTTTTATTGGGAGCTAAATAAATAATCGATTTAATTCCATACATTTATTATTATTATCATTTGCAGGAAGGGAAAACACAACTTTTTTTCCTTCAAAAAATTAAGCCCTGGTAGTCGCAAATTAAGCTGTTATAAGCCCATCCTCCGAATATTGAACGCCGAGAATAATGTTCCAGGAAATAAAAGTATAAAACCTTTAAATAAAACAAAATATGAAACTGAAAACTTCAAAACTGGATAAATACATACAAGTTATGCAATTGGTTTTACCTTTCTTTTGTTTCTAATAGAAGTTGATCCAATGAGAAGAAAACAAGTCGACCAAATCTACTATTGTTCGCTAGGCACAGTAATTAAAATTGATAAGAAAGAACTGTAACTAAAATTTACCGGAAAAGGCGCTAAATTAGAAAACAGAAATATGCGTGCATACCCAGACGCTCAAAGAAGAAAGCTTGAGGACTAATCTGCCACATAGTAAATGCATGGAAAGTAGACTACAATTTGACAATGAGATTGGTTATGATGCTGATATAAAATACTATATGTAGAATGTTTTATGATTGTAGGAGTCTGGGGGGGGCAGTCTGGATGGCAGTCAGGGGGGCAGGAGTAGCCATCAGGGGGGCGCTCGCCCCCCTTGCCCTCCCTCTGGCGTCGTCACTGCCCCAGAAACATCTTCGCGTATCCCCAAGGGACGCGTACCCCCGGTTAAATAGCACTAATTTAGAACATGGGAAGCACTAAGAAATAGAATAGTAAGAATTTTGATATGGTATATTTAGGTGCTATGCATAACACGATAAATTTATGAGGTCATAACATTATTATTAAACATATAATAATAAATAATTTATGGGTAGCAATCCTAGGGTTTTATTTACAGGAAATCTATCCTGTATCTCGTTCTGTCAACTAGACCAAAAGATCTTGTGATGCATGTACATTATTCGGTCAAAACAATGATAAATGTTTTTAAAAATAATAGTTTGACTCAGTTTTATCGAGATCTGTATTACCAGTGTTCGAAGTGAAAAAAAAAAAAAAGAGGCGGTATGTTTTATTATGATTTTACTCAGCATACCTATTGAGTGCCAAACCGCCTCTGGTCATTTAAATATTGTCTTGATCACTAAAAAACCAGAGACGGCATGTCCTCATTACTGAAAAATCAGAGGCGGTATGGCATACCACCGTATATCGTCTCACCTCGACCACTGTGTATTACCATATTGTTTTGTTTTCAATACTGGAGAATTTACTATAGTTTTCTTCAATCAGCTTATTCGAATTATATTATACCCAATCCAAGAAACTAGTATGACCTACTGAGGCAATCGTGCGTATAGGACAGTTTATTTAAAACAATATCGCCTGTAATTATTTATTGAGTATTTAAAGAAACCTTTTGTTTTGAATGGTTCAGATGCAGGGTTTTGCCTTCGTAATTCAAATGGGATACTGAAAACGTGAAAACTGCTATGATTGAATTCTAAATTGAAAGCTTGTGTAGTCTATATAGTTTAGGAATATTCAGATGTCCTTTGATATAAAAGACCTTCATTCTTAAAATTTAATAGTAAAATTTTATCTAACCAGTGGCAATATTGTATTTATTTTATCACGCATAGAAATCATATCCCCCCATTCTGGCTGTTGGCCAAGATTTGTATCTCTGTCTTGGATTTCTAGTTCATGATCAATATCAAGATAAGGCACTTGAGGAAATGTCCCACATTTTCTGGACTTGAGGAAAACGCACTTGAGGAAATAACCCGATACCGTTACTTATTGCATGAAAACGAAATATAATGTTATAAACTTAAGTTTTAATTTTTTAACCTTCAAATTATTACATATTTCAGTTATGTCTTTGTACATGTCGTATGATTAACTAATCGTTAAAACACTATCAATCATTTTAGTAACAACACATAACGGTAGTCATCTGATCAATTTATTATGAAAAGCAGTTTATTAATAACATTTCTGCAGTAAGAAAAAATATTTATTAACCCTCTGCTTATGGTAAGGATAGTTATCAACGTTGTGTTATGTGCAGTGTGCTAATTCAATATGTTTTCCTGGGGGATAAATTTCATCCATACGCCCAGCAATCACACACATACGTACATTCACACACATCATATATGTAGAATATCGATCATTTCTTGGAAGAGAAGAGCTCCTTGCTAGGGAATGAGTTTCTTTTCAAACTACTTTCTCAGAAATGAGTTTACTCTTTATTTCTCGTAAAAGTTTCATAGCTACTGAAAACTGAAAAATTCATAAAATTTATGGATGTTTCCTGCAATCGATTTGAGCATTCAACGTCGGAACTTCATGCGAATGAGAGCACATTCGTTTCACACTCCATATGTGCAAGTCTTCTCCTTCTTTATCTTTATTATTATTATTATTATTATTATTATTATTATTATTATTATTATTATTATTATTATTATTATTATTATTATTATTATTATTATTATTATCGCAGGGATGCAAATAAGCAACAAAATTTTACTAACCCAAGAAAAAACTACTTGCCCACACCCCACAATAGAAAACATTTACTTATCTTTGAAATAACCCGCGCCGATGAACCATTCGCCCCGGGTGAGTGAGCGAGTGGTAATTTGCATCCCTGTATTATAGTATAGATGGTCCTACCCCCTATGTGAAACAAGATCGTCGCCCGTTTGAGTGAATGTTTTCACACCGACACGGCATAGAAACAGTGGTAAAAGTGGGTCCAAAAAGGTAGGGGAATGCATGACGTCACGCCGTCCCCCGTCACGCCTGTCTTTGCCCATTGTAATTTTTTGGAACTAGGGTAACGACGTCTCCCCTCGTTCCCCTCACTTCTGTCCCTGCATAGAAGAATGCTTTCCAGGAATTGCAAAGCTAAACATTTAGTGACACTTCCAACTCTACAAGCTTTTTTTTTTTTTTTTTTTTTTAGATTGCTCCTGACACAAGAACAGAGCCGTAGCTAGGAGGGGCGAGCGGGACTGTTGCCCCGGCGCTAATAGCAAGGAGGCGTCGAACGAGCAAGAAGAATGAAAAAGTGTTGGAAAAGACTAAACGACGGTGCGCCCGTAAAAGAATTAGCGCCCTATTAAATCAATATTGTTGTCAATTTGCAAAGAAATAAAATTTGTTAAAAATTTTCTTTTTCGTTCCGCTCGCAACCCAAAATTTTCAATAAGAGTCACACCAAGTTTTTACTTATTACTTAAAGAAAGTTATGATTTGTTAATGACAATGTTGTATACAGTGTGGCGAGTAATGACTTATAGTGTACGCAGCAGCGTTTTCAAAATCGGACACGATCAAAGTCTAAAATACGTGTTCAGCGTTTTGATGGTAATGAGTTTACTTAGTTAATTACGCTTTTCTACCCAATCGTATTAATCACGATGGTGAGAATGATGGTATGAAAATGAGAGGAGTGAAGAGACACATGCAAGCTGCTGTTTGCGCCCAAATATTAAAAATGAAGGTAAACAAGGGGAACAATGACATATTCGAAATCATAGAGTAGGGGCTAAAAGGATCAAAACTTAACCCAACGAATTTCGTCTTTTTCAAAGACTAACCACTACCAGTGATTTTTTTTTATTCCATTAACATATGAAATGCTTTCAATTCAAAGGAATTTATTGGGGTCATTTTTCCATCAACTAGTAGTATCGCCAGGATATATTTTCTGTGCATACGTTATCAGTTGTGCTCTGTTTTATCTATCTACATACAGACTAAACATAAACCTTCTGAATTTCCGTTATATTTTACAAAATAATTTTTACCGTAAAAGAACTCAACTAGCTAACTCTATGGCCTATAGAACGCGGAGGTTTAATGCCGCGTTCATAAAACCTCTCCAACTACTTCTGTCCTTGCCACCTGAGCCTCCTAGATACGATGACTCTAACAATGTTTGGTAAAGGGTGTACATTTTGCAGTTCCTCGTTATGAAGTTTCTGCCATTCCTGATTGCCGTTCCTCTTGGGTCCGAATATTCGTCTCAGGATTTTATTCTCAAAATCGAAGTGCAGTGAGTTTAGAAAAGTACAGACAAATTTTTAATGTGTACAGTCCGCGGCAAAAAACCTGCAACATGAGGATGTAAGTTTATTGTGAAACTACGTCTAACAGCACAGGGAATAAACATAACATCTAAGTGGAACGAATCACGCCAGGATAAACCTCGGCCTCCTCCCGTGCACACTTATTTTGGAGCAAAAGACTTCGTCATTTCGCAATAAACTTATATGCTCATGTTGCAGGTTTTTTGCCGCGGATTGTACAACATTGCTTTCTTCAAACCGAAAAAGGATTTGTGTAAAAAATGTGTTTCTTATAACAACATGACTGAGGAAGAAAAAATATTGCATGATGTTGATTACAAACTGCATATGGAGAGAAAGAATTCTGCACGTGCTGCTAGAGATGAAGATAAAGCATTGTTCCGGGAAGACTCCAAAATTTTATCTTTTAATTTTGATCTCCAAGCTGTCTTACCAATATCTAAGGGACAGGCGGGTCCAATATTTTACCTGCGCAAATTGGCTGTTTATAATTTAATGATATACAATGTGGGTAATCAGAATGCCCATTGCTACGTCTGACATGAAACTGAAGGCAAAAGGGGAGCAGTTGAAATATCTTCTTGTTTTTATCTTTACATCCGAGATAACTTCAGTCCGCATGATGTCCGACAGTTGCGGAGCGCAACAAAAGAACTCTGTTTTCGCTTCTATGTGTGTGTCTCTTGTAAACAGACATCCCTCTTTGGAAACCATAGATCAGAGATTTTTTGAAACAGGGCACATCGAAATGGAATGTGATGCTGTATATTCAACCATTGAGAGAAAATCAAAACATGTTTCAGTTTACACTCCTGAAGGATGGGTGCAGCTGATTCGTATGTCCCGAAGGAAACCTTCGCCTATAGTTGTGAAAACTATACTCCATGATTTTTATGATTTCAGATCATTTTCTCAAGATATGATTCCGAAGAACATTCCGTGGAGAAATATTTGTTGGTTGCAGTATCGAAAGCTTGAGCCCATGAAATTATACTTCAAGCTTGATTTCAGTTCCAGTTTTCATGAAGTCTCCCTGAAACGAGCAAGAGGCAGACCACGTGAAGCTCCGTTACGGAAGATGTACAATAAAGAATTGCCAATTGCTGAAGCCAAGTTCAAGGATCTGAAAAAATGTGTAATAATCTGACCATTCCAAGGGAATACCATGCTTTCTACGAGATGCTTAAAACTAACAAAACTGTACGAGATAATTTACCTGAACCTGATGAAGATGAAGACTCTTTGTGTGAATAATGAAGACAATGACAAATTTCTCTGTCAGATTTCTATATATATATATATATATATATATATATATATATATATATGGTGATCAGAAAAATGGAAACACCTGTAGTTGGCAACACGTCAGATGTATAGGTGGCAGTGGTGTCGTGGCGCCCGCAGCACCGGACCGCTGGTGGTGGTGTGTTAGGTCGGTCTCCGTACTACGTCAGGCGCAGTGGAACAGCAGTGTCCAGTGGCTGCAGCAGACGGAGGTAGTGTAAAATGGGAGACCTCTCAGATTTTCAAAGAGGGCAAATTGTTGGTGAGTGGTTATATGGAGTGAGTGTGACGGCAGTGGCTACTGTGTTAGGTGTGTCGCGTTGGACAGTGTCGAAGGTGATGACGGCCTACACAACACACGGGAAAACCACATCGGGGAAGCGGAACAGTGGGCGGAAGAAAATCATGAGTGACAGGTCACACCGGGTATTAAAGCACATTGTCACGCAGAACCGTCGTGCCACTGCGGAGCAAGTGATGGAGGAACTCAATCAGCACCTCCCCCACCCTGTTTCGACAATCACAGTCCGCCGCGAATTACATGACATGAACTTACGGGGTCGTGTTGCACGGGCCAAACCGCTCATGAGGGACCATAACGCTTTCGCACGCCGCAAATGGTGCCGCGACCATGCAACTTGGACCGTTGAGGACTGGAAACGTGTGATATTTTCGGATGAGTCATACTTCACCCTGTTCCCAACCACGGGCCGTGTTTTTGTATGGAGAACGCCCAAAGAAGCTTATGATCTGCAGTGTCTCCGCCCAACTGTGAAACATGGCGGTGGCTCGGTGATGCTGTGGGCCGCCATATCATGGTTTTCATTGGGTCCTGTGGTCACACTTAGCGGGCGAATCACTGTCAATGATTATGTCGCAATTTTAGGAGACCACTTGCATCCTATGGTCCGGATGTTGTTCCCGGACAATGACGTCATCTTCCAGGATGATAATGCACCCATTCACACAGCTGGCGTTGTTGCAGCGTGGTTTGAGGAACATCGGGATGAAGTTCAACACCTCCCCTGGCCCGCCCAATCCCCAGATCTCAACATAATTAAACATCTGTGGTCCGTCTTGGAAACAAGACTCCGGCGACGATTTCCACCTCCATCCTCTCTCACAGAACTGGTCGATGCCCTGCACGAGGAATGGTGTAAAATTCCACTTGCTACCATTCACGACCTCTATGCCTCCATCCCATGTCGCATCAAGGCTGTTCTGAAGGGAAAGGTGGCCCGATACCATATTAATCTGGTAAGTTGCCATTTCGTTCAGGTGTTTCCATTTTTCTGATAAGCATCTGTATATATTTTTTAAATTCATGATCTGGGATTCTATTCACATTCGGTATTCATGTTTGAAAAAGTGTGGTGTAGAGTGTAAATTCACCTCTAAAAGTGTAGTCTTTTCACCTCTAAAAGTGTAGTGAAAATCTAAGTGAACATCTTAGTATACATTTTAAATTTTATAATAAAAACTATCTACTTTTTAAATGCCTAGCAGAGGTAAAATTCATGAAAAGATTACCATTTTTCTTGTGTTAATTTGTCATAAACGAAAGGAGGTAATAAAATGTAACACTGTGAGCATAGATAATGTTCTATTTATTTATTTATTTATTTATTTATTTATTTTGCCTGTTTTGGCATACAATATGGAGAGTATCTCCTATAAGTTCTACAGTTGTCATATGTACATAAATGCAAATTGTAATTACAACTTATTACACCATTAGAATAGTAGTACAAAATTATAAACAAACATCACATGTTAAATTTGTTACATCATTATATCATACTCATACATCGTTATCATTTGCAAATTCCTGAACTGAATAATATGCTTTAGAAAGTAACAGAGAACGAATTTTGTTTTGGGTATTAAAATTTACCTCTTTATAATGTGATGGTAACATATTATAAAGTCTCGTACAATTTAAATAAACATTTTTTTTTTTTTTTTTTTTTTTTTTTTGGTATTTGGAGTAATTTTGTTGTAGTACGTAAATATCGTTTAATTGCCGAGTGTTGTATGCATGAATATCTCTTGTTTGTATAAACATCTGTTTGTTTTATTTCACGAAGTGTATAGATTTATATGTGTATAGGCTTGGAAGGGTTAACATTTTTTGTGATCTAAATATTTGTTTACAGGATGTTCTTTTATTTAGTCTGAATATTATTCGTAGTATTTTGTTTTGTATCCGAAATGTTTCCTGACTGCATGCGGCTGATCCCCAAAAAATAATTCCAAAACTGAGGAGTGATTGAACTTCTCCATAGTATAACGTCAATAAACTATTTCGTGAAGCTGTATCACGTAACCTAAAGAACGCAAAACATAAATTAGACCATTTTTTATTTAGTGTTTTAACATGGGTTTGCCAAGACAAATCATCATCGATGTAAACACCAAGTAATTTTGTTGCATTAGAATACTCAATTTGTTTTCCATTAATGTTTAGCGAAGGGAAGGATGGATTATTTCCTGGAAAACGAAAGTTATTAAGACTGTTTTATCTGTATTTAGGAGAAGGTTATTTGTATTCAACCAAGTAACTATTTTGCTTATAACCTTTTCTGCCTTTACCAATACTAAATTTGGGTCTTGTTCAGTAATAACTATATTTATATCATCTGCATATAACATGCATTTTGTAGAGTGTAAAGTTTTTATCAGATCATTTATGTAAATTATGAATAAAGTAGGGCCTAAAATAGAGCCCTGAGGGACACATCTGGTAATTTTTGTTGGTTTTGAAAAAATAAAGTGCGGGATCGATTTGATTCAACGTTTGTAATTTGAACAGTTTGGCATCTATTTGTTAGGTAGGATGAAAACCAGTGGTTTGCTACGCCACGTATGCCATGTTGAGACAATTTATTTAGCATAATATTGTGATCAATTTTGTCAAGGGTTTTTGACAGATCGATGAACAAACCTATAACATAATTCTTATTATCGAATGATTTCAGGGCATCTACAAGGAAATCAAATAAAGCGGTATCAATACTTTTATTCTTCTGAAATCCGTGCTAAAAAGGCGAAATAATATTATGTGTTATTAAAATTTTGCTAAGGCGTTTTGCCATGACTGACTCAAATATCTTTGAAAATATCGATAACACTGAAATAGGTCGATAATTTGTCATGACATTTTCATCACCCTTTTTAAAAGTTGGGAGAGCCTTAGCATTTTTAAGCAGTGTGGGAAATATACCGTTTTCTAACGAGAAATTTATAAGGTAACAAAGTTGATGTGTGATATGTTTCGCACATTTTTTAATTACAATGGGAGGGACTTCATCCATACCTGAAGAACTGCTGTTTGATAAGGATTTAATTATTCCTATTATCTCATCTACAGAAACTGGATATAAGAACATAGACTTTGTGTTTATTTCTCCTTGATTTGGGAGTTTTTGCATTATTTTTGAGTAATCAGTATTATTCGTTTGTTCAGCCGAATACACAAAATGATCGTTAAATATATCTGCAATTTGCTGTGATTTTTTAAATAACTTTACCATTTACTTTAAGATATTCTACACTCTTAGGTCTGCTTGTGTATTTTATTTACAGAAAAGGGGTCAGAATAATCCGCAGTATTGCAATCCGTAGAAATTTTAGTGTTCCAAGATTAACATTTTTAAATTTTTCTTCAGGAAGTTACTAGAATAATGAACCTAATGGCATTTTATGACATTGTAATATCTTCCTCTTTTGTTCCCTACTTTTAAAATAATACTCCTATTTCGTTTCTAAAAGCAAAATAATTCTTGACATAAAGAATTAACACTAAGTAAAAGTATAATTTAGAACGTATAGAACAAAAAACGCAGATAATATGATTTGTCATAAAAAAAAACAGTGCCCGAGAATTATCCTGGCAGTGACGTGGACACCGCTATTGCTCAAATGCCATCCCACTGGTTAAAACAGATGCTTCGTTCAATTCACCATCCAATCCCAGGAAAGAGAAAATGCGCGAACACAAATACCAACTTAAAAGCAAGCTCCGTTCTCTACAACAAGAAAGCGAAAGGAAATGAACCGAATATGGGAGATTCGTTTCTAACAAATATACTTGTCATCTTTGTATAACGATAATTGGAGTTCGAGGAGACATAAATGCCACATTTTTTGCTATTATATTTATATAACTTTCATGAAGAATATGGTTATTTTATATTTGAATTTTATATTATAAGTATGTGGAAAATAATTTTATATGATAGCCATTTATGCTTTATTCTATTCTAACAACATTCAGATTTCAACATGCTACAAACTTTCGTTTTGTTGAAGATAGACACAAACATGCTTTGGACGAAATGGGCAGGGAAATCCAACGTTTATTTTAAAGAAACCCCGATGTCTCTATTGTACTGCCAAAATATCTTGAGCCGTAGCAAAAATGCGAACTAAAGCTCGCACCCTCACACACCCACGCGTTGAGCCAATAAGGGTTCAGTTATTGCTAAGCGAAAGAAAGCGAGTGGGATTCCTTCAACCGACAGCAGCGCTTGCAACGGAAGACTAGGGATCAAGTCAATGTGGTATATCTTTACCTATCACGGTCCTCGAGTTAGAGGATGATATGTGAACGTGTTTCCTGGTCGCGGAAACAGAGCGTGGGGATTAGTGAATAACTTCGAAGAGTATAACATTTACCAATAGGACACAAGAACACTGCTTCCAGGAAACACACACAAACAAACCAAAAAACAAAAGCGAAATGAAATGAACTGAAAAGTACGTCTCTTCTTTGTATAGGGCTATACAGTGTGTGGTGACTTGTGAGAGTTGTCAATTCTTTGTTTGGTTCTCTTTCTTGAAATTTTGTGTATAAGAATGGGTGATAGTACCATAAAGGAGGACAAGCCGTTGCATAGTGATGCAAGAGACATTATTTTTAATGTTTACAACTTTTTTTTTTTTTTTTTTTTTTTTTTTTTTTTTTGCAGCAAACAGTAATAAATCTGACAGTCTTCGTAAAATCTCCCGAGCAACATGTGTCAGTGAGAGATCCGTGTGGCAAATTGTGAAAGAGGAGAAAAGTCTAAATACAGGACAACCCATCGTAACACTCGCTAAACCAAGACCAAATATACAAAAAAGACAAAGAAATGTAGATTCTAGACACCCGTAGACAGGCCGTCTGAAGTTAGGGGGAGCGCGATCCAACCATATTATAGTTCATTTGCAAGTCTACCGTAAAAATTTTAGGGGGCAGCAAAAATTAAGGGGGCGGCCCCCTAGACCCCTCTGGATACGGGCCTGGGAAGGCTGTTGAAAATTCGCGTAAATGGGAACAGTTTTACTGGGAAAAGGACTGTCTTATGGACGGAGAGGTTGACAATTTAATTGTGAGTGTTGGAAGGCATTCAGAACCATTGTGTACATTTTAAAATATTTTAATAATTATTAGCATAATCTTATTTTTTCTTTCTTTGTCATAACAATACACGCATATACTAGTATTATATACATACAAATACATTGTTATCTAAATTCTCCCTAGTTTGCTACCAGCATTATTTTAAACTGCAGTTACGACGTGACGTGTGAAGCGTTTAGTGTGCTATCTAAGCACTATTTGTGAATAGCGTAAGTTGGTAGGCTTGCAAGTGAGAGCACTGACGTCACTGCCAAGATAGTTCTCGCCGACGTAGTTTCATTTTTCTAGTCACTGCATTACCAAAATTCTTTTTAAAATAATATTCTGAAAACGCGTGAAATTTATATGGATACCATCACTGAAGATTAGTCTGATCCACCTTTTCTGGTATACAGCATTATGGTATCATAAGTTTCATTTTGTTATCTTCCATAATTAAGAGAAACTGACTAAAAATGCAAAGATTTACATGATATTTACTTCTACCGGATATTAAGACTAAAAAAAAGGATAAAAAGAAAAGAAAAACATTACAAGCCATAATGCAGATCAATTGATAATGTTTCTAGTGTTCTGTTGTAAATCTTACTAGTACACATACATTCTGTGAAACTAAAATTTTCACAATGTGGGTGCTATTATGTAGGTATATTGCTACTGAGAGTAATTAATAAAGACAGTTTATATCCTTAAATATTAGGGAAAATGTCTACAAATGTAATGAGAAGGGATAATTTATCTGATATAACAAATAAGATAAGTCGTTATGTATTTAACCAATGTCAACATGTACCTAAGTCTATATACTGATTTTTCGGGGTAAGTTGAATATTAAAATGCTTATAACTCAAAAGTCAAATTTAGCACATTCGCGGTTTTGGCATTGGATCGACAATATATATATATATATATATATATATATATATATATATATATATATATATATTACTGCTTTTCTTTAATTTGTTGTGAACGTCAATTCTAACGTATATTCTTAAACAATAGATAAATTTGATCCTAGTTGGTAGAGACCTGCACGGGCCGGGCTTGGGCGGGCCGACACTGATTTCTCTTCAGGTCGGACCGGGCTGGGGCCCATTAATTGCAATTCTTTAATAATTATTGACATTCGTTAAACGATAATTAGAATAAAGGCAAACGTTGAAGAAGTGTGCCCGTGAAAAATGTTACAAAATGAAACTTCTAAAATTTACCGGGCCGGCCCGGGCTTGGGCCAAGAATTTTAAAAAACTTATCGGGCCGGGCCGGGCTTGGGCCGAAAATCTCCAAAACTGTTCGGGCCCGGGCTCGGCCGGGCCTACGTACATTCGGGCTGGATTGGGCTCGGGCCGAAAAATTCGGTCCGTGCAGGTCTCTACTAGTTGGCCATTATATTATTGTCACTAAATTGTAATATACAGTATGTGCAGGGAGCTACAGTGAAAATAATCTCCACCCTCTTTGAACTTGAATTTCGGACTGGATAAAACGAAACTTATGATGCAAGTATTTAATGTAGTCTAGAGTATATAAAAATACACATATTTTCACGAGAGCTATTTTTATTTTTTAAAAAAATCGTTGTTAAGCCACCAGAGAATTACGTGGGATGACGAAATATGGATAAAGACAAATTGTTCATTGGACGTTGTTCATTCAACAGATCTATCATTAACTGAGTATGGAGTAGCAAGTTTGAAAACATACCGAATGGAATCGAAGCTTCTGCCAAGTGTGAACTGTGACGTAGTGTAATGTAATTCGATTTTTCCAGGCAGAAGGGCATAGTATAATCTCGATACATTATCGAATGCATAACGATTACGATGGGAACTTTACAACTGATGGCTGTGTGCACGAGTGATGTGGAGTGTTACAGAAAAAAATACCGACGTACACAACGATAGTAGCCAAGAGTTTAAATTATGCCGGCAAACGATTTTGATGAACGTGTGAATCATGTGGTTCGTGAAAGATGTAGATTATGATTTGATTTTGGAATTTCAGGAATTCAGCACCACCTGCAGAAATCGAATTAACCACACGTAATTCACACTTGACGGGCGCTTCGATTGTACTCGATATGTTTTCACACTCGCTACTCGACAATGATTGAATGGCAGAGTCTGGCCATCGATATGTAGGGTCCGCGACGTCCAATGAACAATTTGTCATATCCATGTAATGGAGGTTGAAATAAATAGCCCTCATGTATAGCCCCTCTGACCAAATCCTCGATCCTCGCTCATATATATATATAAACTTTCACAGGTCTCAACTATGAAGGAATCTATAGATCCTCAGGGATGAAGTCAAAGGTCCAACAGCTACGAAAAATGTACAACCAACGTGAGCCAGTGAATTTATATGATTGCGATCCTCCTGTGGTTACTAGTCTTTTGAAGCAGTTTTTAAGGTATGCTCTCGACATGTTTATTTTTAATTTATGCATACTTTCACGTTCTTATGTTGCATTGGATCGAGGTATATGAGTCTTGGACCTACAGTTTAACGCTGTTGAATACCTGCACCGGTTTTTTCTTTTCATTTCCGTGATTTATATGGGAAATTATTTCCTCTGTGTTCTTTGAAATGAACTGGAATTTTAATGGTTTTATTCTACTGGTTTTTTTCCAAATATATTTAAATGTTCCTTATTTTGTGAAAACTTTTTTATATATAATTTTAATATTTAATAATGAGATTTAATTTAAGTAATACTAAGTTTGTATATAATACAAATTTACTTTGGAAGAAGTAAATACTATTTAACTAACTAGCTCTACAGCCTATGGAACCAGGAGGTTCAATTCCGCGTTCACAAAAGCTCTCCATTGACCTCTGCCCTTAGCCAGTTGGATTCAGTTTCTATTTTGTTTTCCTATTTCTGCGTGATCCATCTTTATATTGTTCTCCCATCTACGCCTAGGTCTTCCCAATGGTCGTTTTCCGATTGGTCTTCCAGTTAAGACTTTGAAAGCGTTCCTACTTTCTTCCATTCTGGCTACATGACCTGCCCACCTAAGCCTCCTAGATTTGATGACCTGGTTTGGTAAACAATGTTTGGTAAACCGTATAAATTGTGTAGGTCTACGTTATGAAGTTTCCGCCATTTTCGTTCCTCTTGGGTCCAAATATTCGTCTCAGAATCTTGTTCTCAAATGCTTTCAGTTTACGTTCTTCCCTCAGAGTTAGCGTTCATGTTTCGCAACACTACAGAACAACAGGCATGATTATCGTTTTATATATTTTAAGCTTCAAATTCCTCGACAGAAGTCACGATAACAAGAAATTTGGAACTCATAATAACACGAATACCTTGCTTTTAGTCGACATTTAATTTCTTCGTGAATATGGTTGTCATCTGTTAATATTGCTCCTAGATATTTGAAAGTAATCTACTTTGTCGAAATTATTATTTGATACTTTGACGCATCAATAATTTGCAGTATTATGATCCCGGCGAACTTACAAGTATTTAGTTTTCTCTACATTTACTTCTAAACCCATGTTCCTACAAGTGTTTAACAAGGCCTGTGCATTTCTTTTTATTCTCCTATCATCCCCTATTAAATTTACATCATCAGCGTACGCCATAACCTGGTGAACCCCATTCAACTCTAGGCCCTTATTCAACTGTAGGTTGCTATCTTTGATTTTTCTTATAGCATACTCCAGGACAAAGTTGAATAATAATGGGGTCAACGCATCTCCTTATTTCAGGCCATTCTTGATGTGGAAGCTCGTGGACAAAAATTTTCCTACTCGGACTTTACTTTCTGATTCATTTAAATATCTTAATTAATATAATTACCTTTTTCGGTATTCCAAATTCTGTAAGAATGGTAAATACTATTTAATTAGATTTAAAGAAGCAATCAGTAAAATCACATAATTAAAATTCCAGCTCACTTCAAAGAAGACAGAAAATATTTCCCCATATAAATCAAAGAGCTAAGAACTAAGGTGTTGTATGTATTTTACATCATAGGAGCTTCCGCGTAGAGTTGAAGCAGTTTGTTTCATCAAATACGATATTTCGAATATTTATTGTAATGGAAGTATTATTTCATTATGTGAGCTTCTACAATTCATTTGCTTGAGAACAACCTAGCAGCAATCAACAATTTTTGGATAACGTTCATGTCCATTCTATTCTTATCTTAATTCCAAGGATGCGGCATCTGCAATGTTGATCAACTTTTCAGATGTACTTCGATATTATAATGATATTAAACGCTATAGTACTCTGAAAATGTTGAAACATCGAATAAAAGTTGCGTGATGTACTGTGTATCGAAACTTGTTTGTAATTGGGGTTGTGCAAAATGTTACAGGACATATGATAATGGTGATTGCTATTCTGAATCAAATGTAAATAAAGTATAGTTTATTCAGGGCCAGATTACGAAATATCGCACCCGGGGCAAAGACGTTTTTCTGGCGCGCCCCCTTCCTCCCAAATCTAAATACCCTATATTAGGGATTGGAACAAATCTTAAGTATATATATATATATATATATATATATATATATATATATATATATATATATATATATATATATATATATATATATATATATATATATTGTAAAGAAGTCTAAAATCATTTGTCATCTTTCTCCCTTGTATAACTTTTACTAACATTTGTGTCCATATACTAGCTTGAAGCCAATTACAAAGCATGTCCAAAAGTTGCAAAGTGAAAAGTATTAAAAGTACACTGCAGAACATAGGCGCCGACTTTGGGGGGCAGGGCACTTTTGGACCCCCAATATTTAAAGGTGGGGTCCTCGCCTCCCCCAATATAATCCAGTTGAGGAAGAATTACCAAAGAGGAGCAAGAATTTCTGTCGTAAATTACGTCGCGCCTTTAATTCAATATTAGGAATAGCCTTCTTATTCGATGAAAAGCACCGTTTTCAAATCGGCGTTTAACCTTTTTAGGATTTCCACTTTTTGAGGTAAATTTTAGACTTTCACTGAAACAGCTACTGCTTCCCTACTATTTATCGTAGGATCGTGGTTCATTCCTCGTTTTTCTCAGGATAGATCATACTTTCCAACGGTACCACTCTCTTGTCCGTATTATACACCAGAAATAAGAAAATTGGAAAAAGAAACATGAGATTTTTCGAAAAAAAAATCGAAATATATGTGCCCCTCTGGCCCTGGCCTGGGTTCACGTAGGGATCTGAATCTTTAAAAAAAAATCTTAATTTCGTTCTTGTATCTTGAAAACTGAGGTCGGGAGAAATTTTTGAAAGTCTGAAGGTGACCCATGTTTTCATATACGAGGGGCATTCAATAAGTAAAGAGACAAATTGCTATAGCTCAATAAAGGTTTATTTCAATCTTTCAAAACTAAGGCTATTTTTCAATATAATCACCCTTTACAGTTATGCATTTGTCCCATCTTTCTTGCAGCTTCCTAATTCCCTTGGCAAAGAAATCTTTAGATTTACCCCGAAGCCACCTTTGCACCGCTGCCTTAACTTCCTCATTGTTAGCAAATCGTTTTCCACGTAGGCCGTCTTTGAGTGGTCCAAACAGGTAAAAATCAGATGGGGCGAGGTCTGGGCTGTAGGCAGGATGAGGTAAGACCTCCCAACCCAATTCTTGAAGCTTATCTCGGGTCAGCTGGGCTGTATGAGGGCGGGCGTTATCGTTCTGAAGAATGACTCCTTTTGACAAAAGTCCACGGCGTTTGCTCCTGATAGCTGGTTTAACTTTGTGTTCTAGCATCTCAGAATAGTATAGGCTATTGATAGTTCGCTGATCTTCAAGGAAATCGCAATAGATTGGACCCTGTGAGTCCCAAAAGATGGTCAGCAGCACTTTACCAGCGGAAGGTTGAACCTTGAATTTTTTGCGAACTGCAGAGCTAGTGTGTTTCCACTCCATACTCTGCCTTTTGGTCTCAGGGTCGTAGTGATGGATCCAGGCCTCGTCGCAAGTCACTATTCTTTCAAAAAAAGCGTCTCCTTCAATCAAACTTCGCTGCGTTAAGGCTTGACAAATGGAAAGCCTTGATTCTTTATGAGCGTCAGTAAGCTGTCTGGGAACCCATCTGGCACACGTTTTTCTGTACTTTTAAAATGTTCCTAATGACATTGTGAACAGTTCCCAACATTTACTTGAACTTCCTCAGCTATCATTTCAACAGTAATTCTTCTGTTATCACGAATAAGTCCGTCAATCCTCGATTCCTTCGAAGAACCAGAAACTTCCACTGGGACGTCCACATCGGGGTTCATCACCTACACTTGTTCGGCCACTTTTAAACCGATCAACCACTTGTACACATTCGCACGGTTCATACAACTGTTACCGTACTGTCTCAACATTCGAGAAGAAATTTCACTTGGTTTTACACCTTCTGCGACTAAAAACCTAATGACTGAGCGCTGTTCTTCTAAGGTGCAATCTTCTAGAGGACTTGCCATGATGAATTGATATTTTGAAGTTACGTTGACATAAAATTACGAAACAGCAGATCAGAGCATATCCCAAGGTTGCAGCTAACACCCCTGAAACAAAAAAAAAAAAAAAATAAAAAAAATAAAAAAAATAAAAAAATAAAAAAATAAAAAAAATAAAAATAAAAAAAAAGATTAGTGTTAAAAATATAGACTTTGTCGTCATTTTTGTATTGAATGATCCTCGTATGTATATAAATAGAGGAAATTCGGGTATTATGGAATAGTCGGATAATATGGAATACCTCATTAGCTCGCCTGTGATGTGTTGCTTCCAAGCGGAGAGGAAAAAAACTACTACCTCACGTCCCTATGATGCTCTACAGTCAGTCTCCATGTGATTGTGACATTCGTTGTGTTGGTAGACGTGAAAATCTGATTTCTTATTCAGGAATACTTTTACAGGTAAGTGGTTTACAACCTGTATTTTCCTATTGAAATGTAATAGAACAACAATTCTTTATTTACTATGACTTTGGATATACAGAGTGGTAGTTTGATAAGCGCCATTATCCTATTTGCTTTCGAATGCGTTTCACAGCTCTTTCGTTTCCAAGCTGGCGTGAAGGGCAATATGGAATACCCGCAAGAAAAGCATGGTATTCCGTATTCCATATGTTATTCCGATTACAAAAATATCTATCGGTATTGGGCAATTAAACATACATTTATGATGACAACAATGCTAAGTGTATTTTTTATTACAGCAAATTGTCTGATGATACAAGGGGTGAGCTTGGGTCCAGCGTTCATCATGTTTAATGCGAGCACACAATGACTGTGCCGATCCTGAAGCAGAGTATTATATTTATGACTTTTGCAAGTAATCACAATCAGTTATGGCTTGGCATTCAGAATTTTCATATATTGTCACTATATTCATTGTATGTTCAACAGAAAACTTTTTTCTTTTCTATATAGCATTTGTATTCCATATTACCCGACTATTTCATATTACCCTCCAAAGTGGTTTCTTTACAAATTATAAATTTTACCCACCCCTGTAACGAAACTTCTTTATCAATATATACTTAAATAAAGCCAAATATGTAAGGCATATACTTGTTTTCCTTTTTGTTTCAATGTGCAATTACTAACTGAGTTACAAGCGAAACAAAAATGGTATTCCATAATACCCGAACTTCCTCTCTATATACCTAGGTATAAAATATTTTTAAAAAATGTACTGCATCATTCCTATTTAGCCTAGAGTCATGGTTCAAACGCCATTTTCTTCAGTATAATAAGCCCTTTCCAACAGTATCACTCACATGTCCGTATCATACACCTAAACCAGATAATTAGGGAAAAACTCTGAAGTATTTTTGCAAATCCAACCAAAACATTTTGCCCCACTGGCCTAGGCCTGGGTTGACGTAGGGATCTCAATTTTTGCTTAAAAAAAATACATTGTTATGTACATAATACGTGTGCAAAATTCCAATCTTGTATCTTAAATACAAAGGGCAGAAAAATTGTTGAAAATCTGAATTTAGGCTCTCTCTTTATACATACCCATACGTATATACTTGTTATAAAAATTTACTGTCATGGCTTAAACGTTATTTCATTTTCGTATAACAAGCCCTTTCCAACGGTGCTACACACATGTACGTATCATATTCCTGAACCGGAAAAATCGGGAAGACTGAATTTTTTCTGAAAAAATCAGCCCCTCGAAACATTTGCGGCCCTCGTGTCCGGACTCGGCTTCACGTAGAGATCTCAGATAAATTTGAAAAATATCCAAAGGTACATACAATTCCAATCTGATATAGTGAAAACTACAGGTGTGAAAAATTTTTGAAATTTGCCTTAAGAAAAAGTAAAAAGTCACGCCCTTCCGCATCCACTTGGCGCAGTCAAGTTGACCATCTGGTTCCAAAACGCCTCTGGGGTGTTCTTTGGTCCATCCTTGACTTGACTAATAAAAAAACGACTTAAGTACCTGTTATAGAACCTAAATAAGAGGTCAAAGACAATAGTACGCCATGGTAACAAAAGTTACCAAAAATCCTAAAATAGTTAATAGAGCACTGAAGCTTCAACAAACACTATGGTAACACTGATATCAGAAATGAAGATCAATGTGGTGCAGTGAAGTTCCCAGAATTTGAACTTGAATTTGTTTTAATGCCCTTAGACAAATTTGACTTACGTCATGAATTTAGCAGCGGAGCGGATGCAGTGGACCGAGATGTGGACGGAAGGGGGCCTTTATCCAGCAGTTGGTAAGAAACGGCTGAAAATGATTATATATTTATTCATTGTTTTGGCCCTCCCAATATTTTCTTCAAGTCGGCGTCTATGCTGCAGAAGACCTTTTCTCGTTTAATCGAAGCACAAACCGATACATTATGCAACGTTCACGTTTTATTTATATTAAATATTTATGATATTTATTAAAACTTAGATTCTGAAGAAGTTCATACTGTTCTTTTGTTAAAGCTCATTTATTTCGAAAATAAAATACTCTGTTGTACTGAAAACGAAATTCTCAAGATTTTCCTTGTAAGAAATCCACAATAGACATAGTTGTAGAAGATGCAACTTGGTTATATACATCTATTGGGACCTATTACGAAATGTCATACAGATTTTAACATGAAATAATAATAATAGTGTTACAAAACACAAGAACAAAAAAAAAAAAAAAAAAGCTATTTAGAAACAATTTTTCTATGAATACAGACCCTTAACTTGACAACCTGTAGCTTCCTCTTCTTCTGTTGGTTCAGAAAATTCTTCTACATCGGCTTGCTTTATGATTCCCCCCCCCCCCCTGGTGTGTGTGTGTTTTTCAGTTGTATGCTTGGCTTCATTCTGTGTGTAGGTCTTGCATCCGTGTGTAGATAATTCTTCTAGTAATACATGCTTAAGTTTAAGGTATATAGTTACACACGTTTCATATCCATTCATTGTACCAATAAATAAAGAGAACAAGTACCTACTAGCATCGATTACCCGCTTCGCTGGGTAAAAATGAAAATTTAAATACACAACTCCGTATCTCATATTGTTTGGTACCCTTGAAATATGTTGTTTTCGTTTTTAGTGGGTATCGATTTAAACGACATTGGAAAGATCGCTGTTCATCTCAGCGACCCCGAAAACTATGGATTCGACACTAATATCGGTCATTTTCGGGATCATTTTAAAAATATATAACTCCCTCCTCCAAGTTGCGGGGCTGAGTAATTTGGTTTCAGACGGAATCGGAAGTGTCATTGTTTATCTCAGCGATCCCAAAAGCTATGGATTCGACGCTAATATGGGTCATTTTCTATCATTTTTATATATCTCTTCCTCCCCTCCTCCATATTGCGGGGCACGACATCGGAAATGCCACTATTCATATCAGTGACTCCGAAACTATGGATTCGATACTAATATTGGTCATTTTCGATCGTTTTTATATCTCCCCCTCCCCAAGTTGCGGGGATGAATTTGGTTTTAAACGGGATCGGAAGTGTCACCGTTCATCTCAACGACCCTGAAAACTGTAGATTCGACATTGATATCGGTAGTTTTCGATCATTTATAAATGTTCCTCCCCTAAGTTGCACCGTCAAGTGATATGATAAACCACAGGTCTAAACCTCATCTATGGTGAAATTTCATCGAGATCGGTCGGGTGGTTGAAGAGTGATGAAATCAGAAAGGCAGTTACTTTCATTTTTATTTTTTTTATATGTATCTCCCTGCTCCCCTTCCCCTAAGTTGCACCGTCAAAGTAAAATAATAACAGTCATCACATTCCCGAACCTCATCTATGCTGAAATTTGATTGAGATCGGTCTGGTGGTTCAAAAGTTATTAGGTTTTATTTATTTTATATATATATCTCCCCTTCTCCTCTCCTTCCCCTAAGTTCCATCGTCAAAGTGATATGATAAAAACCATCCCAGGACCGAACCTCGTCTATGTTGAAATTTCATCGAGATGGGGGGGGGGTCAAAATTATTGTCACAAAGACAATCACTTTCATTTTTATTTTGTTTACATATATCATCCTCTATCCCCCTCCCCTAAGTTGCACCGTCAAAGTAAAATGATAAAAAAAATATTCCAGAGCCGAACATTATATATATATACACACACACACACACACACACACACATATATATATATATATATATATATATATATATATATATATATATATATATATATATATATTTCCCTCCCCTAGGTTGTACCGTCAATGTGAAATTATGAAAAAAAACTTTCCAGTCCCAAACCTCAGCTATGTTGAAAATATGATCGAGATCGATCTGGTGGTTCTAAAGTTATTAACTACGGATGGCCACATTTTCCAGAAAAACGGAAAATATTTTTTCCGGAAACCGGAAAATTAAAAAACGGAAAATTTTCCGGAAAATCGGAAACGGAAACTTTTCCGGAAAAACGGAAACGGAAATTTTCCGGGAAACGGAAGACGGAAAATTTTCCGGAAAAACGGAAACGGAAACTTTTCCGGAAAAACGGAAACGGAAATTTTCCGGGAAACGGAAGACGGAAATTTTCCGGAAAATGAAAATGTTCACTTGGAATAGTGACATTGGTCGTCTTACATTAAGAAATATAACAAAAAATGCTACGCGAAAACAACCTGTAAATGAGGTAATGCTCTTCACCATCTAGTGCTGAAGAAACGCAACTCCAACTTAACAGTGGATAGGAGAGAAAAGGTCGAGTAAATCAGCGACGAAACATTCCTTCCTCCTACATCTATTTGTACACTTGCTTAATCATGTACTTTTTTTGTTTGCGTGAGGGCTTGCAGATCATTCGTTTGCACCGGGAAATTCCCATCATGCGTATGTTTCGGGGGATCCCCGATTATGCGTGTACCTGAGGGCAGAACCCTGGCAGTAAAGAGAGCTGGCAGTGTGCTATTAATACGTTTATATTTATATGTTTATATTCCAACCATTTCTTCATTGCTTATCGTGATCACGGTGACCTGTCAAGGTCACAGATCCTGGGGAGCCGGGGGCAGCCCGCTCAAAGTTCATGTGGACCCCGCAATCTATTTATAAATATACAATATTTTGCACAATTTGAATTCAGTTTGTCTTAAAACCCTCATATATACCTTCTGCATCTGAATGGATCCCCAAAGTTACAGAGAAATCGGCGCCCTAGATTGATTCTATTGAATCCACACGCAGTAGTATTGGCCAAGGTGACCAGACGTCCCGTTTTAGCCGGGACAGTCCCTTATTTTCAACCGTTGTCTCGTTTCTTTCTGATTCTCAAACGGGACGCCTAAATGTCCCGTTTTTAAGCAAAAATGAACCAGATGTCCCGTAATTATTATTCAAAATATAAATGGTCAATCCAAATTCTACGCTCTTCTGTACCGACACTCATTGGGAAGGTTCAGCAGCGCCTAGAACTTCTGAATATTCAAAATGAGAATTGAGTATTCTGTGGTTCAAGTGGGAATCGAGTGGTAATTCTGAGAGTTGAAGTAGTTAAAAGTATTTTTGGGTAGTACTTAAGTTAGAAACGTTGTGTTATCATTCTTACTTGTGTATTTTGTAAATTGAAAACACTACTGAGTCCCAAAATGCAATGTGGAAGTTACCCCCCCCCTCCCCGTCGCCGATTCGTATGCGTCCCGTTTTTGAAAGTAAAAGTTCTGGTCACTTTGGTATTGGCGGGAGTACACTATGTATTCCAACTGAGCTCAGGCGTTAGAACATCGGATTAACATTCAGAAGGCCGATGTTCGATTCGAGCACCCTATCGTCTTTTTTGTAAGTTTATTACTCAGTTACATCCGACCTGTGCCATAGACTTTTAACCGTAAGATAAATTCAATTCTACTGATGTAATTCAATTTTACACTTTACCCTAGTGTTACCATCTTGCAACTATAAGCGTCACGAATTTTAAATACCGGTACTATTGACTATAAATACTACATCCATACATACTACATACTACAATAAATACTACATTCAAGTAGTATGTAGCACTACTTGAAACTAGCGCCAGCTATTCATATAATGATCTATTCCACATAATTCTCTTCGTAACTTTTTCCGCTAATTTCTCTTAAACTGAAGGACGATTCCACCTAGTCATCGATACATCAATTCAGTTCTCAATGCTGACTTATTATCTATGTTTCTGTATGCATTTGAAAGTTTTACTTATTATTAGAGCAACCCAAAAGCATACAAAGCATAAAAAGCATAATAGCTATTTACACATATGGTTGGTACCTTGAACATGGTTGTGGCTGTCTAAGGGTCCAGAAGAAACTAATTTTAAAAGCATAACTTTAGAAAATAAAGCATAAAGCATAATTTAAAAGATATAGCACAATTCTTTAAAAAATCTCTTTAACTTCAAGTTTAACATACTGTATTAATATTTTAAGAAACAATATTTACAATGCAAAATCATTGAGAACATAACAATGCAACAATGAAAAGCTTATTTTTATTTCTGTAAACTTTTTGGTCTAATCTTTTGACGTGGAGAAAAGAATAAAGGACAAAAAGAAGAAAACTTCCACCAACAATGAATAGTACACAAGAACTCCACACTATACTGTTATCTGTACCTCTTGAAGTTGAGCACTTTCTGTACTTATTGGTGGCATCTTTTACTTTCCCTTTTCTGTATATATGCACCTCTAAGGCGCACACAAGTGATTAAAAAAAAAACTGACTCGAGTAGAGCCTCTCTTTACAGTGCATTAGGTAGAAAGTTCATTAAATATAAAAGAAACTGGTTGCATAAAATATTAAAAAATAGATCAAGATATTTAGAATATTTAATGTATAGTAAATATTATACGTTAAACACGATTAATGTAAAACGATGATTGAAAATAATAAAGCATAAGAAAGCATAATTGGAAAAAAAAAAAAATAAAGCATAATGTGGGTTGCTCTACTTATTATTCTACATTCATGTTTTGTTACTAAATTATGAACTAATGCAATCAAAGTGTTTTATTATTATTATTATTATTATTTCATAAACGTAGATGATAATCTAGTGCTGCTACCTCTATATCTCAGATTATCGCTTCACCTGGCGCACGCTCAAATGCATCTAAAGTAACAGAAAGATCCCAGAAAAAATGTTTTACAAATAAGGGAACATAGTAGTACGTAAGAAACAGAAAAGAATTCTGTATTATCTCAGAGACCCTAAACCTTGTTCTTCCGCAAGAGCAGAGGTGCTTCATAGTAAAATAAGTAATATGGTACCAAAGGATCTTCTTCCTTTGCCTTTCGTTGAAGCAATTCGGTTTCTTGAATTTATGAATGAAGTAGAACCAAGTTACCACTCACCATCCAGGCAAACTGTAACTCGCCGTATTGAGGCCTTGTTGTCTAAGGAGAAGTGTGGCTGCGGAATCGATTGATTTGACAACAGATAGCTGATAGCTGGGCTTCGCAGGCTACGGAAAGTTATATTACAATCACAGCCCACTATATGCTTCCATCTAAGTTCAATAAGTTCAGTCCTTCAAATAATTGAAATAGAAGTGAGGCATACAAGGGTAAACCCAACTCAGCACTTAGCACATGTTGCAGAGTAGTGGAACATTTTAGATAAAATACATGCAATTGTCTATGACAATGCTAGTAATATCACAAGTGCGGTACGAGAACTTCCATATGCAAGCATATGTTGTTTTGCTCAGACCCTACAACTCTCTATAAATAAGGGACTTGCAATAGAGAAAATCGAGAAAATGTTAAGTGTTGTTAGTCGGATTGTTTTCCACTTTAAATATAGTACGTTGGCAACGTCAGAACTGGAAAAATAGTAAAGGTTATTAGGATTGGAAGTACATTTCCTTATACAGCAAGTTAAAACTCGGTGGAACAGCATACATGAAATGCTTGAGAGATTGATAGAACAAAGAAGAGCTCTTAACAATGAATTATCAGATAGAAATGTAGCAAAGACATCAGATTGCAAGAAGTTTAACCCTTTAAGGATGTCCAAAATTTTAGACTTTCACTCAAGCAGCTAATGCTTCCTTACTATTTATCGTAGGATCATGGTTCATACCTCGTTTTTCTCACGATAGGGCATACTTACCAACGATACCACGTGTCGGTATGGTAAACCTTAACCGGAAAATCGAAAAAAAAAAAAAGAATTTTTCTGAAAAAATCACCCCTTCGTAACACTTGCGCCCCTCGGGCCCGTCCCCGGTTTCACGTAGGGATCTAAAAAAAATGATAAATATCCAAAGGTAGGTCTACACACAATCCTTATGCAAGTTTCAATCTGATATCTTGAAAACTAAAGGCGTTAAAAAATTTTGAAATTTGCCTTAAGAAAAAAAGTCACGGCCCTTCGCACCACTTGGCGCCGCCAAGTTGACCATCCGGTTCCAAAACGCATCTGCGGTGTTCTTTGGTCCATCCTTGACTTGAAAAATAAAACAAAAAAATCCCGGCTTAAATACCTGTTATAGAACCTAAATAAGCGGTCAAAGACGATAGTACGACATTGTATATAAATATACCAGAACTCTTTAAAAGGTTAAACTTCCTACAGACTAGGGATGACCACATTTTCAGGGAAAACGGAAAACGGAATATAATTCTTCCGGAAACTGGATAATTAGAAAGGAAAGACAGAAAATTTTCCAGAAAAACGGAAAATGTGATTTCCGGAAATGGCCATCCCTATTATTAACTCAAAAACCTAGTCACTTTTATTTTTATTTATATTTATTCTTTATATCTCCACCTCCCCCTCTCTCCTAAGTTCTACCGTTAAAGTGAATAGCTAAAAACACTCCCAGGCCAGAACCGCTTCTACGTCAAAAAATTGATAGAGATCTGTCGGGCGAATCAAGAGATTAAGAGTCACAAACATAGTTACTTTCGTTTTTATAATATAGATTAATAACGGTATTTTATACAATTCCCTTCTTGTTAAGTAATGTGCGCTCACAAAAATCCTTTTCTGGCTTTCTTTTTTGCGAGAGCCTTTCCTGTCCTATGGTTAAACGTAAATATGTTTAAATGAGTTTTAGTGTGCTGAAACTTTTTTCACAAGATGCTACACTACACGGAACGGTGAGAAAAACTCTAAGAGCCACTGAGACGTTTAGATAGGCATTTTGAAGTTCATTGTCGGTTATAGTGTCGAGTATGTCCCTTGAAATTGACTTCTTGAGGTTGGGCAAGAATACAACAGCCTGGTCTTTAAGAATCTCAATTTCTACACATAATTCTACAGTATTCAAATTGTCTTAGTATTTCAAAGCGAGATCCGCGCATGTTTATTTCAGGTCCTCCGAAGACAACACAATGAGCTTCCTCTGAGGAAGTTGAAGTCCTTACTTACTATTTTTTGAACCTGTCCATTCTATTAAAGATTTCTTCCCGTAAGAGGTCAAGAATTCTGAAGAAAGATTGTCTAAGGCGATCCTATTCAGTATTTAACTTTAAAAAAAATAATAATAAATAAATATATAAATAATAATAATGATGATGTTGATATGTTTTTGTATGATGTTCCCTTTCCTTGAGATTACACGCTATGTCGAATGTATCATCGACTAGTGACACCGAACCTACTGGGCCCGTATGGGCTCGTCATCAACAGTCACTGATACACTCACCAAGCAAATCATCTACGGAAAATAGAACTCAAATCTGGCCCGAAATATAAAGATTCCAAACTCTCTTCCATCTCGACTCACCGTCCGGTATCCAGGCCTGCAGTTCATCATCCACATCCCATCCGAAAATAGGTTGTGAACCACGACTACAGACACAGGACATCGACCTACGAGTGGAGCTGGCAATGAGCACAATGAAGATCTTAATGTTGTCTGTAAAAGCCCTATCTGAATTTAAAAAAAAAAAATCTTGGAAAACAGAATTTTGCAACAAAATTTTAAAAAAAAAATCCAAACTGAGATTTTGATTGAAACTGATAAAATGAGAAAATTTCTACAGATTCGGTTGTTTTCAACCCGGTCACACTAAGGAAAGTCTCTTCCCTTGATTCACAGCTATTTCATTTCCCCAGTAAACCTTTTAAGTACGTACTGCTCTTTGCTTTGATCATGCTTCGCATACATACCAAAACATAAACTCCATATTTCTACTACTTCTTAAAACTACAAGATAATTATATTCTGTATTCGAAAAGAAAGATGTTTTCACGGCTAGTAAAATTTTATTCGAAAATATTCATGAAAGTAGTGTTGGACAAAATATTTGATAACAGAAAATCTTTACACTTGACTGACATACCCATCTAAGAAAACTAATATGATCGATTTCTATAACTTTCAGAGCCAAAACATTATTTACTTTTGTTTAGCACAGATATTCCTAAAATATTCATATTCATTTAATATTCTTCATGTAATATTCTTGACGTTCAAAACATTCACATTGAATCGACACGCAAAACAAATGAAAAGACACAATATAAATACATTACACTATTGAAAATAATACTTCACTGCATAATATTGTGGTTAGCTACTTTCACTTTTCTTTATCCATTCTTTGGTGCTTAGACTCCGCTGTGCATTAAGATTGTGGCCGGCATAGAGGATTTACGCTCTTCGCTACCTCTCTTACAGCTCGGACCCACTGGACAATTTAGCACAGGTAAACACTCCCATAACATATTGACATAACTTAAACCTAAATCCCTATTCTAACTACACTAACTTAACCTAGACAAAATAAAAAAAAAGTCACACATATATTTCATGACGCACCATCCTCATTTTATATTTATATTTGTTTCGCTACCACATTCAGACCAAAGACGCAGTGGTTACTTGCATTAGTGTCGCTCTGAAATTTTAAGTTTCTTAATAAAGAAGGGAAAAAAATATCTACTAGTAATTATTAAAAAAAACTGAAATTTCTAAAACTTGATGGGTATCAGAATAGAATATTACGAAGGTTTAGCCTATTGCCGAAAGTTTTCTGTTCCCGGTACGCAAAATTCATGTACCCTTGCACTTAACTGTAGCCGTGAATCTGACACTTACTTCCAAAAATCAACGTTTAGAACCATTTTGTTTAAAACCAAAGAAAACATACCAAAATAAAATAAGATTTAATTTCGAGCAGTGTTACCGAAAATGAATAATTTCAAGATTTCAGGGAATCTAAACATCTTTTCTTCACTGGGGGAAAATGTGTGTGTGGTCCACACATTTTCTTGTGGTTACGACAATCGCTCTGCGCTGAGATAATCTAGCTTTCTTTTCCCCCCATTGAATGAAAACACGATGTCACATTGACCAAATCTGCATGTGTGCGGCGTTGAGGGAAACTTTATGCACTTAACACATCATGTTAAGAATTTCACACATGTACCAGAAAATATAATCACACATATTTGTTCTATCGAGACAAGGAATTTTGAAGATGCCAATACCTGGATTGAATTTCACTTCCACTGGTTCCTACTTACGTGAGTCCATTCCTTTGACAGCGACTAAACGGATATATATAAAAAAAAAGTTTTCTGATTTATGCCACTAGAATCTCCTTGGAGATTCTTAACTTGTGGTTCCAAAAAAAAGTTTTCAGATACTAACAACTGTAGCACCGATCTATAAAGCCATTGAGCGTCACTCAACTTCTTCTTCTCCGATGCTTGCACACCGACTCAATATTTACTCTCTGTCACCGTCTCCTCCGGCTTCTCCTACGTTCTCTCGCTGACCGAGAACGTAAAATTTGCCAATGAGCTCATTCCGTAACAATAAGCGCATTCCATACTAGTATCCCCTTATACAAGACGAAATCACTTCACAGTTTAGAATATTACTTGCTTGACAATTTCGTTAAAACATCAAACACAGCACGTTTATTTATGCTGACAACTTCTGATACTAGTCAAAACGAAGAATTTATCACAGTTTTAAAATAAAGACGAATTATTTCACAATTTTTACAGACGACGAACACTGTACGCCTGTCTCTTGAAATGGCTGACGATGTAAGACAAAGAATTACATGAAGATGATCCCTAATTGGAAGATAATCGTGACGTAACTATCGGATGATAGGCTTCTGTGCGAAGATCAAAGAAAGCCGAAATCTCAGCCGCAGCTGTGATTGTGGATTATCCAATCAAATAATTTACTTCGAAAACAAAGAGATGCACCAAGAAGAAATTATGGCTGACTTTCTTAATTTGGAATTTTGAAGAAGATTTACGAAATTAAAATTTTAGCTTTCTTGTGAAGATTCCCTATGCCGAAATATGTATAAAAATAAACTGAAAATCATTGAAAAAGCTGGAATATACACTTATTTCCTAAAATAATAGTATATTTTTGGATAAATACGTAAAATATACAAAATATAGTTACTAATCATGTAATCTTCGTGTAATATTCGTTGAAACGATTTACTTTACTGAAATTACACAAAATTTGCGACCTACGGTTTTCCTACTATAAAATAAAACAGTTTTTCTTACATTCTAAATAAAATTTAAAATTTCCCTTCCAATATACAAGGTGCTCAAAAGCACCGGGCCATGTTACGTTATGCCGAGCATAAGGTAACATCCTCCGGGAGCTTCGGAGAAAAAAAAATCTGAACTTATGAGTTCTTCTTAAGTTGGTTTTTTTTGTTACTACAAAAAATTGCTGGAGATTATACAAGACAAACATTTTTTAAATTCTCGATTCTAATCACAATTATACATACGCCCTATATACTATAATATCCTAACCTAACCTTAACCTATAAACTAAGTTTTTTTTTATCCTTCTAATAATTCCTTTCTTTTCCCTTCGGAACAACGAAACAATTTCAGATTGTCAAAACTCTGAACTCCTATGTTTTCTCCCTTCAGAGTTTGCAATCTCGCTGAATTTCGAGTTAAAGATACCACTTTGTAAGGTCCAACGTAGGTATGCATAAATTTAGCGAATACCTTTTTTGGTATCGACGACACATGGTGAGTTTTCACCATCACCAAAGAACCTTCTGTGATGATGTCTTGTTGTTTCCGCAGCTTTCTCTCCTTCTTCGGTTCCGCTGCCGGAATAGAAACTACAAATTTCTTGTCTTCCTTTACTTGCACCGTCTCTTTGGGCCAAATGAAGTTTTCTTTGAAGCTCTTGGATGCTGAATACGATAAGAAACGCTCTGCTGGAGTACATCCGAGAGCATCACACCAAGAGTGATTGGACAAATCTTGGGCGGCTTTTAGAAAATTACTCCATTTGGACTGGTTGTCACTGCAATATAGGCGGAGAATGCGATGAAGGTCACGATGTCTGCGTTCGATAATGCCATGAGAGGCCGGATGGTATGGCGTGGTAAGTATATGTTTTATCCGGTGTTTTCGACAAAACTCTTTCCAGACGCCCGACAAGAACTGCGGACCTTGGTCACTCACCAAATACTTCGGGTATGGTAGCTGATAATAATATCTCTTTTCAAGGACCGCCACAATCTCTCTTGTGTGTGCCGTCCGAAGAGGGAAGAAACACACAAAACGACTGTAGACGTCCAAGATGGACAAGATATATTTATATCCCTGGCTCTTAGGAAGAGGCCCGACCAGGTCGAGGCATTGCTTCTCAAAGGAAGAAGACGCCTCAACATGACAGGGCTCCTTTCTAATCACCCTGTAGGAGTACTTGGTTCGTGCACAAAGAAGGCACTCTTGAATATACTTTGTAAAAGTCTCACGCATACCTCTCCAATGGAACATGGCCTTAGCGAACGACAAACATCGCTTCACTCCAAAATGGCCTTTGTTGTGGATTGCCGAGACAATATTTTTCACTGAGCTGGAAGGAATGACCAGCAACCAAACAGAATTTTGAGAATTTCTGACGTAAACCAAATTATTCTCCACACGTACCCTAGTATTGTTTTGACAACCCTTCCAAATGGTATGTAATTTTCTACAATACGGATCTTTCCGCTGTTCTCGCCTCAGTTCCGCGACATTCAAGAAGTCGGTGTCCTCCGCGGTCATGAAATTTACAAAATGATCCTCTTCTGCCTGAGGAATTTCTGGAGGATAGCGACTCAATAGGTCAGCGATTTCATTGTCCGAGCCTTTGATGTGAATGAACTGAAGATCAAAACGTTACAGTTTGAGCAGAAGACGAGTAGTTCGAGCATCTAGGTTTTTCAAACTGAAAGCATATGTGACTGCTGCATTGTCACAGTGGACCGTAGTCCGTCGACCTAATATGAAGTATGAAAATTTTTTACAGAGGAAAAGAACTGCAGCTAATTCCAACTGGAACACTGACAACGAGGCCTCGTGCGGTTTTATTCGCCGACTCGCATACGCAATAACCTCCGGATCAACCTGTCCCGGGGGATATTGTGCCACATAGCCGGCCAATGACTCCGCAGAGGCATCGCTGAACAAATGAAAGTCAAGATTGAAATCCGGTTGCGCAAGTGCGGGAGGACTACTTAAAAGTTCTCTCAACTGATCAAATTTTTCCAATAACTCCGGAAAGTATTCAATCTTTCGATCCTTTTTCAGAAGATCGTAAAATGGAGCTGTTAACCCCGCAAAGTCAGGGAAATGTCGCTTTCGCCATCCCACGAGACCAAGAAATCTTCGTAAAGCTTTCTTAGTTCGTGGCAGAGGAAAGTGACGGATGGCCTCGTTACTCTTTGGATTAATTTTCACTGATGATCCTGAAATAATGTGTCCAAGAAAAGGAATTTGTAATTGAAGAAAATTACACTTTTGAAAATTGAGCGAAAGATTTGCCGAGCGAAGAGTTTCAAAGACCTTTTCCAGATGTTGAAAATGTTCGTCAATAGATGATGAAAAACAAAGGACGTCATCAAGATACACAATGAGAAAATTTTTGAAAGGTTCTAAACCAAAAAAAAGTATGCATGATTGATTGGAAAACTGCTGGAGATGATTTCAAACCCATGGTTAGACGTGTCATTTGATATTGACGACCTTTGTAAATGAAACTGACATATTTGTAAGAGTCTGGATGGATCGGGACACTGTGATATGATTGTGTACAGTCCAACGAGGTGAAAATGGTTGCACCACTGACTCGCGCGATTAGATCAGAGATCGGCTCGACCTGAATCTTTGGTGCAATCACACGCTCATTGATACCACGCAAATCAATCACAGGCCTTAGCTCTCCAGACGCCTTACGCACAATATGTACAGGGCATCTGTAAGGTGAAGGACCTTCTATGATGATTCCAAGTTTCAACCATTTGTCCAGCACTTGCTCAAATTCCTTCTGGAGGTGAACAGGTACAGGATACAACTTTCCTACCACGGGAACGTCGTCTGAAAGCTGTATTATATACGGCTCAACCTTCACGACTCTGGGATTCTCTGTAAAAAGACAACGAAACCTGATTAACAAGGAAAATAAACGATTCCTAGAATCTGAATCTAAATCAGTTCTCTGAGAAACAAAATTTTGAATGTCTTCTTTCGTAATAGCTGGTTGGTATAAAGAGTCTTCCTCTTTATCCGATGATACTTCCGCAACTGTAACTCGACAACAATGCTGCTGTTCCATGTTGATGGAGATGGTCTGTCCTGAATCAGTCTCAAGAGAGACTTCTTTCGATTTGCAATTTAGAAGAACATGATACCGAATGAAAAAGGGGAAACCTAGAATACAATCTGTTTTTAATTTCTGAATCACATATACTGGAACCTCGAAAACGTAACCTTGAATCGTAAAATTTAGAATCTGGAAACCCTTGACCTGAAAAGATTCGTCTCCTGCGAAACCTCGTAATGAAATGTTAGATTTTGGACGAAGTTTAGCTGATGGATAAATTTCCTTGATCCTCCTCCAAACGTCTCCAGACAACAAATTCGTATCCGCTCCAGAATCCAGGACACAGACTAAAGTCAAACTCCCAACTGAACAACTTAACGTGGGTGAAGGATAAGTTAAAAGAATACCTTTCTCCGCACTGGAGTCACACTCCTTCTCGTCGATCACGAAACGAATCGAGAACAGAGGCGTGCCCCATTTTGTTTCCCGATTTTCGGACTCTGCCAAAACATTAAATTTTGAATTTGGAGGGTTTGTATCAAAATCGAATGAGGTAGTTACCAAATTGGAATTTTGACTACTCGCTAACCGATCTTGTTCTTTCTGGGGAGTTGAGGAATCCACATCGCAGTCCACACTCTCCCCTAATGAGGGCTGCGGTATGCATTTCCCAAACCATTCCCGTTCGTTTCCGGTGGCTGAGCCATAGTAGGTACAAATGTCGGATATTGCGGAGGCCATCCAGTGGACATCGCCATGTTCACTCCTGGGGAAGGAGTGGACGTGGGAGCCGCCACTCCCCCTCCAGGAAGTAAATTCGGCGCGTATCCCGGATAGGCTTGCGCTCCTGCCGAATTCATAGCGTTTGGCGCGCATGTCTGAGATGTACCCCGCGGATACCCGTAACTCATCGCCGCTGGGTGGTAGCGTTGGTTGTACCCATACGGAGCATTCCGATTTCCATGACCATCTCTTACCCAATTCGGTCTTCCTTGATTGGGCCAAGGTCTTCGAGACTGAAAGTTCCTTCTTCGACCCCTGTTTCTAGAAAATCGGTCATCTCCTCCTTTGCCATTGGAATTTCCTTCCTTCCTCTTGCCTTCGTCTTCCTCCGTCTGAGACGAAGTATCCTTGGTGGTTTGTTTTCCTGACTTTTCGGCCTTTTTGACGACCTTTGCCTGACGCACCTGAAAGCGTCTAAACTTCTTGTTAGTGACCGGTTCACTCGGCTCCGGATGTCCCTCAATCTCGGCTATTTTAACCATAAGGTGCTGAATATTTTTCGGCTCAACAGCCCTCAACAACTTGGCATCACCCGCTGGTAAACAGTCCAAGACAATCTCAATGAGTTCGGTTTCATCCGGGTGCTGTGCCACCGCATAATATTCCGCTACAATTTTCCATGCAAAATCTGTCAATCGGTTGTACTTCGCTCGATCATACTTCATTCCTTGAATGAACTTCTTTTGCAATCTTTCCATCCTTGCCGAAAAAATAGTGTTCCCGAAATAGACGCACAAAATCCGCATAACTATTGATGTCTTGACAAAGTCTGAAACCACGTCTTGGCCCCAGCTGTTAAGCAACAGGGTACCAAGGTTAGACGTTCGTGTTCTGATGCCGAAATTACCTTAAACGTTTGTTCTAAATTTTCTAAGAATGATCTAGCCAAACCGTATTCACCAGAGAATGTAGGTAAATGATTTAATTCAGAAAGTCTTAAATTTAGAGTTCGCTTACCAAAGCCTTCCTCGCTTCTACTGGGGTTCACGGGAGAATTGTGGCCAACGACGGGGCTCTTTGCACCCGAGTGATTTGGACCGAAAATAGAATAGTGTTGGTAATTTTGTCCAGAAGTTAAGTTGTCTGGCATCGATACCACCGCGTGACCACACATTCCCTCCTGAACTCCAGCACACGAAGGAGTCATGTCTGCTACATTATTAGAGGACACCACATGGTTCAACCGACACCTAATATCTGAAGATCCTAACACCCGAGGTGAAACTAACAATGGATTCGACCTCCTGGACAACGCCTGACAATCTATTGTTTCAACACAGGATGTATTCGACTTGGTTAAATTCAACGTATGTGAGGATAATTCAAATGGAAGGACGTTCGTGCCGTGAATGCTGGTCGGCTGACAGACAGAGACAGTCACCGTGGGAATAGTACGAGTCTCCCCAACTGAAGAGACTGGTACATCCACTTGGATGTCTGACTCGGTCCCGTCAGACTCGATTCCATCACCGACAACAAAGTCTCGCGATCGTTTACGTCCACACCGTTTGTCTTTTCTTTGGTTTTGTTTCTCTTCCAACATCTGAATCTTGGCTTCAAGTGCCTGACACGACCTTTGGGTACTTAGTTCGAGATGTGAAAACTCCTTAGTCAAGTCATCACATCGTCGATTCTGCGCCTCAACCGATAACCGGAGACCTTCCTCAACGGCATCTACCCGCGCGTCTATTTTAGTCTGATAGTTCCCAACAGAGGTATATAAATCGCGAACTTCCGACCTAACAGCCTCTACGTCTTCGTTTACATGGGCTACCTTCTCATTAATCATTTGCAACAATTCAAATTTGACATTGTCGAATTTCTGATTCATTGCCTGAAAGTTACTATTAATATCCTGGAATTTACTGTCTACCTTTTCGAATGTTTCATTCATATTCTGAAAATTATTACTAATATCCTGGAATTTATTGTCTACCTTTTCAAACTTTTCGTTTAACGTTAAAGTTAAAGTTTGACTGAATCGTTCCATCATGGCTGCAAAGTCAGTTAATTGCACATTTGAACCGGAAGCTACGTTTCCTCGACTTCCTCCTTGTCAGATTCGTTCGGGCTACCCCGCGTTACACGTTCACCTTCCTCACTCTCGGTTTCCGATGACTTCGGAAGTGGCAACACTGTCACCTGTTTCGCCAGGCAAGGCTTACATAGCCACGGCTCACTACTCTTGTCTAATTCCTGAACTTGTTCCTCAGACAAACCATAACATTGGGCATGTACCCATCTGAAGCAACTGTCACAATATACACTGAACCCTGCAATTTCGTCACTACAGCATATATATTCGTTCGGATGACGAGATTCGTTACTCGATCTGCTACCCACAGACATTTTCACTTTCATTAAGTTTGTTTCCCACAACATCACGCACATACAGATCCAGAAGTGACCATGATTCATTCAATGCGACGATTGTCATAATGATCCCCATTACAAATGCTTTACTGTGATTGTTTGTTTTCCTTAGCGCTCGCGTAGGATTGAAACAACAGAAATCCTGGATAAGGGTCGCCATTTTAACTTTTAAAAAAATAATAATAAATAAATATATAAATAATAATAATGATGATGTTGATATGTTTTTATATGATGTTCCCTTTCCTTGAGATTACACGCTATGTCGAATGTATCACCGACTAGTGACACCGAACCTACTGGACCCGTATGGGCTCGTCATCAACAGTCACTGATACACTCACCAAGCAAATCATCTACGGAAAATAGAACTCAAATCTGGCCCGAAATATAAAGATTCCAAACTCTCTTCCATCTCGACTCACCGTCCGGTATCCAGGCCTGCAGTTCATCATCCACATCCCATCCGAAAATAGGTTGTGAACCACGACTACAGACACAGGACATCGACCTACGAGTGGAGCTGGCAATGAGCACAATGATCTTAATGTTGTCTGTAAAAGCCCTATCTGAATTTAAAAAAAAAAAATCTTGGAAAACAGAATTTTGCAACAAAATTAAAAAAAAATCCAAACTGAGATTTTGATTGAAACTGATAAAATGAGAAAATTTCTACAGATTCGGTTGTTTTCAACCCCGGTCACACTAAGGAAAGTCTCTTCCCTTGATTCACAGCTATTTCATTTCCCCAGTAAACCTTTTAAGTACGTACTGCTCTTTGCTTTGATCATGCTTCGCATACATACCAAAACATAAACTCCATATTTCTACTACTTCTTAAAACTACAAGATAATTATATTCTGTATTCGAAAAGAAAGATGTTTTCACGGCTAGTAAAATTTTATTCGAAAATATTCATGAAAGTAGTGTTGGACAAAATATTTGATAACAGAAAATCTTTACACTTGACTGACACCCATCTAAGAAAACTAATATGATCGATTTCTATAACTTTCAGAGCCAAAACATTATTTACTTTTGTTTAGCACAGATATTCCTAAAATATTCATATTCATTTAATATTCTTCATGTAATATTCTTGACGTTCAAAACATTCACATTGAATCGACACGCAAAACAAATGAAAAGACACAATATAAATACATTGCACTATTGAAAATAATACTTCACTGCATAATATTGTGGTTAGCTACTTTCACTTTTCTTTATCCATTCTTTGGTGCTTAGACTCCGCTGTGCATTAAGATTGTGGCCGGCATAGAGGATTTACGCTCTTCGCTACCTCTCTTACAGCTCGGACCCACTGGACAATTTAGCACAGGTAAACACTCCCATAACATATTGACATAACTTAAACCTAAATCCCTATTCTAACTACACTAACTTAACCTAGACAAAATAAAAAAAAGTCACACATATATTTCATGACGCACCATCCTCATTTTATATTTATATTTGTTTCGCTACCACATTCAGACCAAAGACGCAGTGGTTACTTGCATTAGTGTCGCTCTGAAATTTTAAGTTTCTTAATAAAGAAGGGAAAAAAAGTATCTACTAGTAATTATTAAAAAAAAACTGAAATTTCTAAAACTTGATGGGTATCAGAATAGAATATTACGAAGGTTTAGCCTATTGCCGAAAGTTTTCTGTTCCCGGTACGCAAAATTCATGTACCCTTGCACTTAACTGTAGCCGTGAATCTGACACTTACTTCCAAAAATCAACGTTTAGAACCATTTTGTTTAAAACCAAAGAAAACATACCGAAATAAAATAAGATTTAATTTCGAGCAGTGTTACCGAAAATGAATAATTTCAAGATTTCAGGGAATCTAAACATCTTTTCTTCACTGGGGGAAAATGTGTGTGTGGTCCACACATTTTCTTGTGGTTACGACAATCGCTCTGCGCTGAGATAATCTAGCTTTCTTTTCCCCCCATTGAATGAAAACACGATGTCACATTGACCAAATCTGCATGTGTGCGGCGTTGAGGGAAACTTTATGCACTTAACACATCATGTTAAGAATTTCACACATGTACCAGAAAATATAATCACACATATTTGTTCTATCGAGACAAGGAATTTTGAAGATGCCAATACCTGGATTGAATTTCACTTCCACTGGTTCCTACTTACGTGAGTCCATTCCTTTGACAGCGACTAAACGGATATATAAAAAAAAGTTTTCTGATGAATTATGCCACTAGAATCTCCTTGGAGATTCTTAACTTGTGGTTCCAAAAAAAAGTTTTCAGATACTAACAACTGTAGCACCGATCTAAAAAGCCATTGAGCGTCACTCAACTTCTTCTTCTCCGATGCTTGCACACCGACTCAATATTTACTCTCTGTCACCGTCTCCTCCGGCTTCTCCTACGTTCTCTCGCTGACCGAGAACGTAAAATTTGCCAATGAGCTCATTCCGTAACAATAAGCGCATTCCATACTAGTATCCCCTTATACAAGACGAAATCACTTCACAGTTTAGAATATTACTTGCTTGACAATTTCGTTAAAACACCAAACACAGCACGTTTATTTATGCTGACAACTTCTGATACTAGTCAAAACGAAGAATTTATCACAGTTTTAAAATAAAGACGAATTATTTCACAATTTTTACAGACGACGAACACTGTACGCCTGTCTCTTGAAATGGCTGACGATGTAAGACAAAGAATTACATGAAGATGATCCCTAATTGGAAGATAATCGTGACGTAACTATCGGATGATAGGCTTCTGTGCGAAGATCAAAGAAAGCCGAAATCTCAGCCGCAGCTGTGATTGTGGATTATCCAATCAAATAATTTACTTCGAAAACAAAGAGATGCACCAAGAAGAAATTATGGCTGACTTTCTTAATTTGGAATTTTGAAGAAGATTTACGAAATTAAAATTTTAGCTTTCTTGTGAAGATTCCCTATGCCGAAATATGTATAAAAATAAACTGAAAATCATTGAAAAAGCTGGAATATACACTTATTTCCTAAAATAATAGTATATTTTTGGATAAATACGTAAAATATACAAAATATAGTTACTAATCATGTAATCTTCGTGTAATATTCGTTGAAACGATTTACTTTACTGAAATTACACAAAATTTGCGACCTACGGTTTTCCTACTATAAAATAAAACAGTTTTTCTTACATTCTAAATAAAATTTAAAATTTCCCTTCCAATATACAAGGTGCTCAAAAGCACCGGGCCATGTTACGTTATGCCGAGCATAAGGTAACAAGTAAAACGTCTCTCTTCATCCTTTTCCTCCTCTCCTGACATTCTCTTCTTTGAGATACACTTTTCTCTGAATGATCTTCCATATCTATCAAATTAATAATAACCTTGGCTTCCTACAGCCATCTGTCAAATCCTTGATTGCTGAACCTGGAGACTGTATTCAAAAGACCTGATAACAAATCAAGAGACCTTTGAAAAGTCAAATCCTTAGTCTGTATTTCTTTGTTCATTTGAGTAATTTCAAGCAGAACTGAGTTCCAAAATATTATATTAATTACAAATTTCAAATATTTCATGAAGTTTTGGCAACTGATTTGACTTCTGACAAGTGGTTATAATTTTATAAAATGCTGCGAGAACATCTTTCAGTTCAGATTTCAGGGCTGTCACTGCTTCTTAGTTTGCACTCTCTCTTGTTTCCAAAGCATTATTATATTAAGGTATCGTACCTTATTATCGATGAAATCAAAAAATTATACACTTTCTGAACGGTGCTAAACAGATTTTCAGCTTCTGGTTCTAATTTCGATGCATGTACTCATACAATATTAAAGGAACGTGCTATGCATGGCACAAACAGCGCAAGGTTATTTAACAATTTTATCCTTGCCTGAATTCCACGATATTTTCCAGCCACATTGGCACCACTGTTGTAAGACATTGGTGACAATCGTTAGGCAATCCTAACTAAGGTTCTGTCTGATTTTCCTTAGTCATAACAGTCAAATCCTGGGATTAAATAAATCCAGAACCAATTATTTCTAAAACTGTTTCCGTTCTCTGTCCCATGTTTGCCTGAAATACTTAGACAAAAATAAATTTAAAAAGAAAAATGCTCTCAAATCGCCCCAACACTGCAAAAAATAGTTTTCAATTCAATTTTCCGGTGTCCCAGTATGGCTACAACTCTTTTGTGTTGATTCAACACAGTGAACGGTATTTCGGTGATTTAACACAATGGATGTGTTATCAATGTTGATTAATCACTGTGACAGTGCTAGTATGATATCCTACATTGTGTTAAATTGAAAAAAGAAGAAAAAAACAGTTTGCTGTATTGATTTAACACGAAAACTGGTAGTCATTCTGGAACACAAGAAAGTATTAAACTAACATAGTCATTTTTTGCAATGTAGTACGTCAAAATGTTTGGAAGTAACGGCCATTCGAAATTGAGTAGGTGAGGGCTCGAGGCTCTCTGACGTTACCTTTTCATATTTGTTCGCGCACTCGCTTGATCATCATTCGCTAACCTCACGAACATAATGTACAGTAAAAGTAAAAAGTCCTTCTAACAACTTTCGAACACCGAAATAAGTTAAATTTTAATCAGCAGGAGTAAATTTTAATATCAATTGGCGTAGCTCAAACGGAAAGTACGAAATTAATTAACAGAACAAGTTAAAGTAAGTCTTAAATAAAATTCAATTCAAGTCCATCCACTTAACTCAGATTCAGAACACACTGAAATGCACTGCCAATTATTAAAACTTGACATACAATGATATAAAATCTCCAGTTCATGCAGCGTATTGTTTTAGTACCACTTCAATTGTTCCTTTCTTCGCCATGAGAAAACAAAACATTCAAAATATAGACTCCAATGCTTCAGTGCGGGCAACAAAGGCGAGGAGAAAGCGATGTTTTTTTTGTTCCAACGCAAACGAAAATACATTTTGTAATCATGATTTTCCCCCTCAGAATCACACTTGAAAACTTCACATGTTCCAAAATTTACGTTTAAATTTGACTAACATAATTGGTATTGGGTGCTTTTTTAAGTTGAAGAGATACCCTAGTTTTTTAACGAAGAACTTTGGTTAAGGAACGTAACGGAAAGACAAACAGAATCGTGCGTATCAAACCTAGAAATATTATAATCTGACTGTGGGGTAACTTTGTTTGTATATTTCTTTTTCATCTTCTACAGCAATTATAATATTCTCAGATTACTGACAAGGTATCGAGAAAGAATCATAAACTCTTTTACCTAACGTAATTGCAAACTTAAATCAGTAGTCTCAAAAAACATCTGGAGGTAAATGTTATGTTTCGACTGATTTTCATAATCCTTTCTTAATTGTGAAATAGTATCATTTATGTTTAACACATTCAGTTACCTTTAGTACCTTCATTAAGTAAAAATAGAATCGATTGCATTTGAGAAAAATGTAATCATTAGTTGTACGCGTAAAGAAGTAATACCAACATATTAACAAAGGAAAAACGTCTCTTCGGTACTTTTCATAACACTAATTGTTTTATTTATGGCCTAGCAAAGCAAAAATTCATTGAACTAATTAAATTGAACAAAATTAATAAATGTTGGAAACGTGCCTATATTCCTCTTATTGCCTTGTGTTCGTGGGTTTTTTCTCGAGGTTGTCCCGTTTCCTCCTTTCTTCATTCCACCAATCATCCCTTCATTGCCCCATACGGCTTGAGTTGAACTTGTCAGCCTTAATCTTGCATCGAAATGGCGCCTTCTACATACTCTCAACCAGCTGCGCCCCGGGGCAAATGCCCCGAATTGCCCTGCCCCCCACCCCTAAGTTCCTGCCCTGGTTTATTACATCACATCCTTATAGGAAATTTTCTTAATTGAATAGTATGCATATTTTCCCCCTGGTAAAACCTCTTACATCAACCTGTCATGTACCTGATACCTCTTATGTCAACCTGTTACCTATTCGTGCAAAACCCTGCTTAGAGTGTCTGTAATAGTATTGGCATTCGTTGATGATTCGTTGCATAAATGTTCAACGTGCCTAAATTTAACGACATTTACGAAGACCTCCGTCGGTGGAAACCAGGGTTTGAAAAAACCCGGGTATTTTTGAAAAAACAACCCACCTGGGCCCATGTGGGTTTTATCGGGTTTTATTGGGTTTTTTCGAAATATTTCAATCTCTTTGGGGTAAAAATGTTAAAATATGATTTACATTTTATTAGTGACATTGTCACAACTTGCAACAACTTTCTATTCACTTGCTGTTTTGAAAAAATTGCCGCCATTTTGAAATTTTATATTGGATCTCCGGAAAAATGTATACAGCAACTTTAGAAGGTTTTGTGCTTCTACCCTCAAAATATCAACCTAAAAAGTCCGAAAATTGCACCTTGTAGCATGGATACCCGCTATTTTGAAAAATGGCCGCCATTTTGAAATTTTATGCCGCCAAAATATATACAGCTAATTTAGTCTCTCGTGCTTCTACTTTGAAAATTTCAACTTGAAAGACCTAAAATTGCACTTTGTAGCTTGGATATCAGCAGCGGCGCAAATTTGTCTTCAACATTGGGGGGACGGGTAAGACGATATATATATATATATATATATATATATATATATATATATATATATATATATATATATATATATATATATATATACAGGGTGTCCGAGAAGTCCTTCCCTGATTACAGAAATTGATAACTCAGGCTAGAAATAAGATAGAAATATGAAACTGGTGTTGAATTGTTTACAAACTATAAAAGTTTTGGTCACACCAGTACACTTCCACATGAGCACCCTTGGTAGCACGTAGCACATCTAGGCGATATTCAATTTCCATCCACACATTAGCCAACATCACTGGAGGGATCGATGCAACAACTGCGGTTATTCGCTGATCTTCCTGGGGGGTTCTGCGTACATTATGGCGATTCACTACTCCACTGACAAAGAATGTCGCTTCGTCGGAAAAGGCAATTCGTTTGAGATAACCATTATCGTCCGCAATACGTGATAGCATTTCGACCGCAAAGTCATATCGACGTGTGCCGTCGTCGGGCAACAAGGCCTGAACGAGTTGCACTTTGTAAGCACGAAACAATAAACGTTTGTGTAAAATGTCATGGATAGAGCTTTTTGGTATCTGTAATTCACGTGAGGCCCTGCGCACCGATTTCTTAGGACTTCTCAGAAAAGACTGCCGCACAGCCTCCACCGTGTCTGCTGAGGTTCTTGGTCGACCAGACCTCGGAAGGTCAGCAACCGACCCTGTGTTCTTGAACTTCTCATACCAGGCTTTAATGCTCTTGACATCAGGTGGAGTCCTCCCAAATGTTGTCTGGAACTGTCTCTGCACCGTGGTTGGTGATCGTGTCTCATTGTACCACAGGACACACTGTGCCTTCTCCTGGTTGGTTGGCATGGCTTCTTGGGCTTCTTACTTACGTCCTACAAACCTAAAACAAACAAAATTGAGACTTGGTAAAACAGAACAGAACAAACCTAACACAGACAAAAACTTTTATAGTTTGTAAACAATTCAACACCAGTTTCATATTTCTATCTTATTTCTAGCCTGAGTTATCAATTTCTATAATCAGGGAAGGTCTTCTCGGACACCCTGTATATATATATATATATATATATATATATATATATATATATATATATATATATATATATATATATATATATATATATATATATGCGATGTACAAAATATTTATGAAGGAGAAAAACAATGCTGGGGAGGATTACCCATGTCGGTCCCGGCGTCCTCCACAGGGGACATAAAATATGACGACATTATTATTGCTTTATAACTTTAAAATCCGACTGGCAACATTGAAAACTGTTTACAAGGGATGATCCAAATATGATCATTCCCTGTAAACAGTTTTCAATGTTGCCAGTCTGATTTTAAAGTTGTAAAGTAATAATAATATCGTCATATTTTATGTCCCCTGTGTGGGACTCAGGGAAACATGGGTAGGGGAGCAGAGTTGTCTTCAACATTGGGAGGCGGTCATATTTGAGGCTTATTCTGGGATGTATCAATATCATCTCACTTTCCTTCGTGACAGTTGGACAGAAATCATCACATTTCTTCCTAAAAGACACATTTCCAATCGGATTATTGAGGGGGACAGTTCCAAGATTGTAAGAGATATGTCCCCATCATCCCCCCGGGATTTTCGCCAGTGGATATCAGCTAATTTTTTTTAAAAAAAAGCGCGCCATTTTGTAATTTTACGTTGGTATGCTGCCAAAATCTAAACAGAAAATTTAGAGTGTTTCTGGTTTGTATCCTGAAAATTTAAAAGACCGAAAGTTGAACACTGTGTGGTAAAGGCAGACAAACGAACAAATGTAGATCGAGTCAGTGTTCGCCAAATATGAATACCAAATAGCTATATTAATTTAAAACAAAGACATAATTCATCAAAAAGTCTTAAATATTTTTCAACGTAAAATAAATGGTCTTATTGTTGAAGTTCACTTTCGATGCTTTGTGCATTCAATTACGGGAATTACCCGAGCACTTGTTGCAAGACCGTTTTTTTCCGAAAATTAATTTAAAACAATTAACAAAGATAGGCCTATAATTCATATTTTATAAAGTAAATGTTTCAAAGTGTCTAAAATGAAATGAAATATCCTCCAGCGTAAAATAAATAGTTTTATTGGTGAAGCATTCACTTTCGATGCTTTGTGGGTTCAATTGCGGGAATTTCGCAAACACTTTTTCCACGACGGGTTTTCCCTCAAAATGCAGCTTGCTTTACTGAACATCGAAACTTCCATTAATACTGAAGTTTGAATGCAGCACTTAAAATAGTAAGCACTACGTAGTCTTCGGAGCTCCGAGCATTAAGCTTCTTAATTTTGACAAGAATTTTTACGTTATTGCTAGTGTTGATTCTACAGAATGCTTATTTGAAGGCTAGCAACAAATGACTGAACTTAACTGTTGTTGTTGGAAAACCAAATTTTACTGAATACTTTTGTTACCATCAAAGGTAAGAAACAATACTAATAGTTTTACTAATGTATTTACATATTTACTGTTAGTACCGGCACCTATGACCTTAAACCCGTCAACGTATGAGGGATAATGTCCCTCGGCGGTGCCGAGTCAGGAAACTTACTATTCATGGAAAGTATTTTCTAAAATATACAATCGCTTACTTTACTTCAAATAGGCTATAAGCATAATCCACACATTAATTTGTTCTACAATTATCTCAAACTAAGTTGAGGGTTTTATTTATTTATTTATTCATTCAGTGCATTTAGAGCTTTATAAAGGTCTTATGTTGAATATTGTTGTCTATCTTAACATGAAAGCATATAATTCGCCCAAAGAAAGTTTAAAATCTGATAAAAATAACTTTCAATGTGATCACCTTAGTTGTACCAATAATACACTAACAAAAAAGTCAAAAACCCAGGTGGGTTTTAAGATGGGTTTTTTCAGGTGGATCCAACCCGAAAAAACCCGGTGGATTTTTTTCGGGCTGGGCCCACTTGGGCAAACCCTGGTGGAAACCCAGTGGAGTGGAGACACCAAAGTACTCGCGAACACAATTTCCATAGTATGGAGGGTACTATCGTCTGGAAAACATGGGAATGCCCGATCCTTTCGTAACGTGATGGCAACGTATACTCTTCTAACACTTGACGATACTCTGCCGCTATGAAAGTCTGTTGATAAAGAAAGAACACACATTACGATCGCCCCCCACGTATCACACTATTACTTTCTAGGAACACTTGCAAATTTGATATGTAACCCATTCCACAAATTCTCTATGATAGTAAGGATCTTGGCAAATGTGTTAGTGAAATTGGAGGTTACAGGGATTCCAGTTATTCAAGGGCAAAGTGCGCGTAATAGATATCTGGCAACACTGCTATTAATGTTGCTACGCCAGTTGACGTTCGTAATTTTCATTTAGGTTTATAGTCACAGATCCACTTTCTCTAAATTTTGCAACCACTTTAAAAACAGTACAATTGCTGACGCGGTCCCGCTCGAAAATGCGGCAGTTTAAATAACCTATAAATACTCTTATAATTCGATCTTCTGAAAGCAACTTTATCCCAGTTTACTTTCTGTTCGTCAAAGTCATATGTTAGGACGTCACTTATGACAGTAGAAAAAACAAGCGGTCTTAATTTCATCTTAGTTGATGCTAGATCGAAAATAAGAATACTTCATAGGAAAATTTCCGGTGAGACTGAGGTGTCATAAGCTGTGGTTTGCATTTTAAATTTTCGAAGTGGAATCAAGATGGCGGCTATAATCACCATACGCCCTATAACATTTCCCCCTACCAATTACAAAACTACAGTGTTAATTTTACTGCATTGTTCATCTTCAACTTTTATTTGGGCGTTTCCACACTTTGGACTCCCTGTGTATAAATTGTCGTGAAAGAAAGGAAACAATATTTCCATTCACTTAGTGATTCTTTTTCAGTCTGACTAGCTACAACTAAAAGTTCACTAATAGAAACATTCAATTGTAACGGAGCGGGAAAAAATTGTTTTTCCACGGATAACTGTCGAAAGAAGATCAATTATGCAATCAATAGTTTAATTATTTCGTTACGATGCTTTACTTGTAGTTAGTAGGAATTTAAAGGTTGATTTTGGAACAGATTTGGTTTAAATTCACCGTCTTCTCAAATGATGTTGTGTAATTAATTAATTCAGTACAATTTTGAAATGATCGATACGTAGTTATTTGTGTCATATGTATTTTGTTTTTATTGTAGAGAATTGCCAGAACCAATTTTGACGAATGAACTAATGCCAAAATTTGAAGAAGTAGCTGCTTTAAAAGATACGAGAAGAAGGGAGGAGGAGCTTTTAGCCTTAATGGATAAACTTCCAGTATATAACAAACTTCTGCTATCATGGATATTTGTTCATATGAATCACGTCATCGAAAGGGTAATGATTTTTATTTCATGAACTACACATTTTCGATATTTTTTAAAAAAAAATAAATAAAAAATAATTATCCATTGTAACTTAAATCAGTATACTAGAACCACCTAAAACAATATTAGAATATTCATTTTCAGTATCCAGGGGCGGATCCAGGTCCGACTTCTGGGGGAGGGGGGCGGTGGGTTGTCATACTGCTACTTTTAAGGGCTCCAAACTTTGGGATGGCTTTTATTTATATATATAAAATAAGAAAGTTTCCTCTTCTGGGGGGAGGGCAATCGCCCCGATCGCCCCCCCCCCTGGATCCGCCCCTGTCAGTATCTAAGATGTGTAAATAGAGAGCATTGTGCTCGTATATAACGCTAGAGCGCGGCGGCTTAGTGGTAGAGCGTTCACCTGTGATGCATGTTGTCCTTCATTCGGTCCCAACTCACGCCAAGTAGGCTTTGTAGTGTATACACACTGTGTGCGTGAGTTTTCTTGTGGTTCTCCGGTTTCCTTCTACTTTGTTCATCCCATCATTTCATTCATTCTCTTCATTGTCTCCTTTAGCCTAGCCGGCATAGCCGTTGTTCGTAAAACATAAAGATTCCATATTTTTCTCTTATATAACGCATGGGTGGTTAAATACCCTTCCTTGCTGCTGATGTCTCAAATAAACCCCAAATCAGTCAGTGTCTAGTCAAGTGATATATAAATTGCCGACACCTTTTCGTTTGACCAATCCTTCCATCTACAGACGGTGTAAAATTCAAATCTTCACGCAAGTAAAAATGCGTAGTACACGAGGGCTTTCGTTTTTCAAGTGGAAAATCAAACATTGTTTTTAATAGTCGGAAAAATTATTTCAGATGAGTTTCTATGTATGGGGTCAAAGAAGAAACTAATTTTTATTTGAATACTGATTGCTAGCCACTACGTGCCTTTTAGAAACGTTTTCGTTGTCTCTTTCCCATTAGTCCTACTTGAGTACCGTATTGTGTTCTTGTAAATAGGGGATTCTTTCTGGAATGGTATGAGTATTGGTAAGTTTTTGGTATTGTTTTAGTATATTCATATTAACATTTTTAATAGTAATATATATAGTATTCTAGTACTTAAGTGGTATAGTGCTCATCTTTAGGGCAGGAGTACGTAACGTTGTGTTTACTTTCTGATAGACAAACACAATGTGCATGACCTTTTTAAGGATATATCCATTTCTATTATCGTGAGAGTTCCATTGATAATTTTTTCAGTAATGTGCTTTGACACCTCCTTTACTTACCGCTTGCCCTAGGACGCTAAACTCTTGTAGGCCCAAGTGTGAGACATTAAAAGTATTAATTCATTTTTATGGTAGGTACCGTAAAACATGGAACGTAAATAGGAAACAGTAGTTATTGTCTTGACATCCTTAATGTTGACAAACAATATCCCAGTATTTGTTAGTTTGTATTAATGTTTTTTTTCTTTTTTTTTTTTCTTTTTCAGGAGAAGCAGAATAAAATGAACTTGCAAAATATTTCTCTTGTATTGAGTCCAACAATGCAAATTAGCCACAGAGTTTTGAATGCTTTATTTTTTCATAGTAAAATACTATTTAAAGGGACAGTACTGAAAAAGTAAGTTCTATATTTATATATTTGAAGTGTTCTAAAAATTATTTCATTATGGCTTCTTTTACTGGTGTATTTTACGTTTTATTGTGATTATCCGATTCCAACCTCGAAACCCTTTTGGAGAATGTTAACTCTACAAATGCTAGACGAGAATGTTAACTCTACAAATGTAGAAACGTGTCATGGTCCCTCTACATAAATAATTTTCTTGCACAGAAGTATTTTCGTAGATTAGACAAATTTTACACACAAATTTTCAAATAATGATCCCGTATTTTTCATGCGTACGTAGCGTAGATCGATAGGATGGAGCAATTATATTTTATGTCAAACGGGATGAGATAAATTAACAAGTCCGGTTTAAACTTTACTATATCGCCTGTACTATACTCTTACCAAAATTCATATGCGGTAAGGTACGGTTAGATTAGCTTGTGATTACTGAAATGCGGTTGTCTTGTATATATGTGTAATGCCTATTTACCAATTTTAAAATCATCCATTGCCTGGAAATCTCAATTCTATCAAGAGTTTCAAATTTTTACAGATATATGTAATCACAAAGGTAAAATTGTTATCAAGCTTACGCTGGTGAGGATCGGAAAGAGCGGAGGCAGGCGAGAATCACACTCCATACTGGGGCAGTATACCTTTAAACGTGTGATTCAATTATAAGTTTACTAAGAAACGATTTTACAGTGTTCTGAGTATTGGTATATATATTAAACAGCGAAATTAGCCTAAAAATATCACAAACAAACAAAGATAGAGCAATGGAGCTTTGGTAAAAATATGTGTATTTTAATTTCTTTCTGCAGAATATGCAAGGAGAGAAAGTGTTCTTCAAAAAGATTGAGATATATTTGTTCGCCCAATAAGTAATTAATTATTATATCGCTTGTACTACAGTGTGGCTTTGTTTTTGTTTCTCTTTTATGTGTTATATAGTACAATACTTCTAATTTCATTCTTGAAAAAAAAAAAAAAAAAAAAAAAGAAATGCATGTACCTCTTAAACTGTTATGGTTATGTCCGAAAACGAAACAAATCATTTTCATAGGCGAGTACCATGTATACTTCTTCATATAACCCGCTCAGAGCTGATTTGTTTGTAACCAGCTAGCTAAACAGGAAGCGAAAATGACGTTTACTTCACCAGCGTATAGACCTCTCCTTATCGAGTCAACCCTCCCTCCCGGTAGTCTTATGCTATACATATTTTGATTTTGTATCCATCTTATATGAGGACATTTGGCAGATACTTTATTATTTTTTTTTTTTATCTTCATATCTAGTCATGGATTGCTTTTCGCTACCGATAATCATTTGTTGCAATATCTCTTGTATTTTACATATACGAGTAATGGTAACTCCATCAGATATAAGAATTAATAAAACAAACGCTCATTCACTTTAACTGTCTTGTGTTGCTGCCGTGTTGTGTGATAGTAGTATGCAAGGCGCCCTAGTATAAATTTGGGTGTGCAATAGGTCAGTTGTTTGTGGTGTAAAATGGGAGACCAGGAGTTGTCTTGCATGCCAGTGTGTTCAGTATATCAAGGGCAACAATGTCTAAGTGATGATGACATGCAAGACATCATCCGAGAAGAGGAATAGAGGACGGAAAACAAGCCTGGCTGAGAGGAATCGGTGAACAGTGCAGAAGATTCTGATAGGAATCCGTAGAACTTATGCGAAACAACTGACTACAGAATTCAATCAGTGTCTGGATCGACTGTTTCTGCATTCACAGTCGGATGAGAGCTGCATAACCTCAACATTCATGGTCGGGTTGCAATTTCGAGACCTCTGATCATCGCCGGCAACGCGGTAGTTCAAAGAAGATGGTGCTGAAAACAAAAGATAGACCGTCAATGAATAGTGTGGAGTTATTTTCTCCTTGTTTTCAGCATTAGGCCGGGTTCATGTGTGAAGGACCTCCTAAGATACGTGTTCTTCAGACCTCCTACTTCTGCCGTAAAACAATCGGTAGCGCCTTTGTGCTAGTGTGGGCTGTACTTTCATGGTCTTCTATTCGTCATCTCAAAGAACGGTTTGAGGAACATTAGAGTGAACTTCCAACACATAGCCTAGCGCACTTGAACATGGTTGAATATCTACAGTCAGCTTTCGAGCAACAAGTTTGCTGCCAATTTCCTCCTCCATTATCGCTGACTCAGCTATGTGCTTCACTGCATAAAGAATGGTCCACTATTCCTCTGGAAACAATTCACGAGTTATAAGACCTAAACTATACTACAGGCTAAAGGTGAACCAACTTCATATTACTCAAATAAGTTGCATTATGTTAACATTTTTCCATTATTTTGATAATTCGTATAGAATATTTGAACTACTCGATTGGAAGAAAGAAAAAAAAAAACATAGCTACAGACCTACGCTAACTCGGTTTTTACCTTCGTTCCACGGTCCAAATCATCACCGATTATGTTTGGCATTATATGCCAGAAATACCTTGAAACACAAATTTTAAATCTAGTTTACATATTAATTATATTATTTTAAATATTATAATTTCTAATTTTATATTTTAGTAATTTAGTTATAGTAAACTATATTTATTTATTTATTAACATAATTTAGATATATCCGATACAAGACAATTTTACGCGAGAAATTTTAATGATAGGATATGAAAAATAACGTTTAGAGAGAAGTAGGACACTCTTCCGTTGGTTGATTGGTAATTGGATCGAAGTTTAGCGTCCTTTTCAGCACCTAGGCTGTATGAGATCTGAACTTACAGTTAAGTGGAGTTTGAACCACCATAAGGTGTTCAAATTTAAATACTCTTCCACCGGAAATCCAACCCGGGACCACGTACACCAAAGGTGCGTTCGCTAACTACTAGATCAGTCGAGAGGGCTAATCCGGCATCCATTCGGCTGGTAAGACTGAACTGGATTATCTGCCCAAATAGCTTGCCGTAGGATTCGAACCCCAGGCTTTTTTATAGTTTAGAAGCAAAAATGAGGATTATTTGCCCATGCTTATTCAATTCATTTACTAATAATATAATATTTTCCCGTGCTGTGTCATTACGTGTATAGACAGCAATAGATGAGGAGATGAGGTAGCCCTATGTGTAAGTCGCTTTATTATACGACAGCACAAAGAGAATGTGTTGAACTTGAAATGTATAATTATTTTTATCATTTGCAAACACTCGTGCAAATGATATAGTTATCAACCATTGTCAGCATTTCCTTCGCTCATTAATTGATAGTTTCTCTCTAATCTATGAATAGGTACATCCCACCTATCAGTGCCGGGAGCCCTCTTCTTCCGCCAGCGTTGCCCGAAACCCCGACAGGGATAGAGGAAGAGATAAGAAAGCAGGAGTCTTTGCTTAATCAAATTCACCAGGAAATGAATGCTGGCTATGTTTCAAAGCGGCGAGAAGAACAGTTGTGGGAGGTGCAGAGGATTATAACGCAGCTCAAGGTTGGTGATCAATAAATTTCAGTGACATAAAGAATTTTGGAGGTAATATACATAATAGAAATAAAGTTTACTTTTCATAGCTTTTAGCAATAATACATATTGAAATTGATTTTTCTACCAGTTTACATACATGTAAGTTTTAAACAGTGGCGGCTTTTGAGGGAAATCACATACTTAAAAGTATTATTTTATCGCTACATAATGTACTAAAAGTTTTATTTTATCACTACGTAATGTACTAGTTCTTGTAAACATCTTTCTTAAGCTGTGTGAAATTTTATTCCCTTAGTTGTAGCAATAAAGTTTAAATTTTTACCGATCTGACATCATTCAAAAGCCGCCACTGATTTTAAATAGCAAGCCATCAGACTTAAGAAAATAGGAACGAGCTCAGTCCGAATCTTATATAGTATTCACGAACCTTCTTCTTTCAGCGTTTAATATCTGAGAAACTACTGTATTTAATCACTATTTATTCGCCCTCCATCGTAATTTTCTTACAATTGCGAGTTACTTCGTATTATTTCAAATGTCAGAAGTATGTGTTATTGTGCGTTTTTTGAATAGATTGTCTATATAATCTGGAATATATATATAGGGGTCACGGTGGCTCAGTGGCAGAGTGCTTATCTCTAGTGCGTAGGATCCTTGCTTCGATCTCCGGGCAAGTAAGTTTGTGGTGGACAATATCGTGTCCGTGGGTTTTCCCTGGGTACTCTCGTTTCCTCCCACATGGGGCCACGGTGGCTCAGTGGTAGAGCGTTCACCTCTGGTGCTTGGAGTTTCGGGTTCAAACCCTGCTCCCGCCAAGTGAACTTTGTGATGGACAAACACCGTGTGCGTGGGTTTTCTCGGGGTTCTCCCGTTTCCTCCCACTTTCTTCATTCCATCATTTCATTCATTACTCATCTTCACCGTCTCCTTTAGCCTAACCGGCATAACCGTGGGACGTAAAACTCAAAAATTTCATTTCATTTTTCGTTTCCTTCCACATTCTCATTCCACCAATTCTTCTATCATCATTCACTTGCCTTAATCATCCGTTTCTCTTCCTTAGCTTCCCATAGCCTCATGGGCATAATTGTGGGACGTTAAAGATTTAATTTCATTTTGTGTTTGTTTTTAATTTAAAAATTTAAATCGTTTTTCAAAAAGTAAAGTGTCCACATTATTTCCTCGTCCTTCTTATTTCTATTCCAAACCTTTCTTGTAAAAGAATATTAAAGCCCAGTAAATCAACCTCTCTAATATTTCGATCATTCCATCTTGTCGTTGCATCTATGTTGTCAGTGCATAAGATGAAATATAGAAGCACCATCTGAATATATATATAATATAATATAATATATAGATAGATAGATACAGGGTATTTCAGAACAATACCGACAGCATTTGAGAGGTGATTCCTAACACCAAGATAAGACGAAAAGTATAGACCAACCTGGTGCACTGATGCTTCCTTTCAGAGTTCTAGGTTGCCGAAAACATGAAAAAAATAAACTTTAAAGGTCCGTAGCTCCAATATTTTGGGACCTACCGCAGCCGGGTCAAGACTTCACTTAGGAACTAATATGTGCGCTGTCCAAAAATATATGTTTCAGAATCCTAAGGTGCCACACTACAATTTTTATACACGCAGTTTGACCATGAGCATGTATTTTGAAGTACTCACCAACTACCTCTATAAAAATTGTTGCGGAAGTACCGCAGGATTCTGACACATGTAAAATGTAAGCTTCCTCATGGCTATGTGGTTAGCGTGCACACATTTGTCGTGGTAGCCACGGGTTCGATTACCGTCGGAAGCTCATGTGGTTCGGATCCCACGTTAGTCTATAGGACCACGTTTCACATAGCCTCGCTTCTGCAAGGAACGCGAAATTTTCCTCAACAAACCAACCATTGTCTACTTTTAAATCGCGTAATTCAAGCATCGAAAATTTGTTATTAAACGAAACTAGTTACAGGCTTCAAACATTGAGTACAAGTAAATTAAGACTCAAGGAGTCTGATATAGACTAGCTGCGGTTTGTCATTTAAATTATTATTTGCTTAGTAATGAAATTCCAGAGAGAACTGAAAGAGCCTATTTAATAGAGACACAATATCTTAGAGTTGATTTTGAGTTTAACGCCCCATTCAGCATCGAAGCTATATGAGACGTGAACCTACTGATTAACGTGGAATCGGAACCATATAAGCTCCTGCCGGGAATTGAACCGTAGTCTCCCACGTTAAAGACACGTACGCTAACCGCTTAGCCACGGAGGAGCTCACAATATCTTAGAACTTCAATGGTTAGTTAGTTGAACGATCAGTTTCATCGCCTATGGCATGGAAATCATGGGTTTGATTCCCTGAGAATATATATTGTTTAGATTCTGCATCGAACAATAGATCCATATGACCATCTTAACTGGTCACGGGTAACGCGCGAATTCTCTGCGCGTGTTTGCCCACGTTTGATTCCTGTTGGAATATTTGTCGCGGATACTAATCCGAGTAGTAGATTGAGTTTCACATTAAACAATAATTTATTTATTATTTTACGCTTTATTTGCTATATTAATTGATTGATTTGCTCATAGGTTCCTCTTTCCTTTTCATACCACCTCGGCGCTAAAAAGGAATGGAAACTTAAACAATAACCCCAGCAGTCAATATATTCACGTTTGATGTAGTTTCCATGGTTATTTTTGGCGTGCGAAATCCGGGTTCGATTCCCGGCGAGAGTTCATGTGGTTCGGATTCCACGTTAATCAGTAGGTCCTATCTCATATAGCCTCACTGCTGAAAGGGACGTTAAAATCAAAATCAACTCAACTCCATGGATATTTATTATTATTATTATTATTATTATTATTATTATTATTATTATTATTATTATTATTATTATTATTATTATTATTATTATTATTATTATTATTATAGAAGTATATATATATTCAGAATCTTTAAAAACTTAACTTGAAATGTATATTTTGATGAGTAGTCGGGCTCATCAGTTTACTTGTGCAACTGAGGCAGAAGATGGAAAATTCAGCACCTGAGATGGGAAAGAGCCAATTTCTATGATACTGAGATTTCCCTCTTTTTATGTCCAAAGTGTCGAATGTGGGGATTTGCTTAAGTTGGTGATGCAAAACCCGGTTTACAAACTCTTGTATAAAACTAGGGGTACATGTTTCAGCGTTTTCGAAAATTCCGCTCTTAAGAGGTAAAACTTGGGTCGATTCTGTAAAATCTAAATTTCCCTTTCCTTTCTTTTTCTCTCTTCGTAAAGTGTCCAGTGTGAGGGTTCGTTTAAGTTGAAGATGTTATATTCGGTATATGAACTCATAAAAATAAGTGAATACGTATTTCAGCGTTTTCTAAAATTCCGCTGCTAAAGGGAAAATTAGGGTCGATTCTATAACATTTAAGATTCCATGTCTTTATCGAGAAAGTGCTCATTATAAGGATTTGTAAGTATAAGATGTGAAAATCGATATATATAAACTCTCAAATAAAAATTAAATAACTTTTTCAGCGTCTGCGAAAATTTCGCTTGTAAAAAGGGTGAGGGGCCGATTTCCCATTATTTATTCAAAAAATGTCTAATATAAAAATTCGCTTGAGTTAGAAGTAAAACTCTTAAGTAAAAGAAAGAAAAAGTTTCCGAAAATTCTTCATGTTTAAGAGGAAGGGGACAAAATGTACGATTACATGGAAGAACGAAAAGATTCGCTAAAAATCCAGGCCATGTTAATATATGTAGAAACGTGATACTTAGACAGAAAACTCTTTTTATTACGAGAGCAATGAATAAGAAATGATTTTTAAAAATGTGTATGCTAAGAGAAAGAAATGTGGAAAGGTGATTCAAATGTTTTACCCAGGCCAGAATAGAGTATGACATAAATCAATGAAGTTAGGGAGATGAAACTCGGCTTAAAACCCCCCTCATCAAAAATAGGCGGACGTGTGTCCCTGCGTTTTTTTTTTTTTTTTTAATTAATTCCTTTTTGAGAGCAAAGATACATTTTCTGGTATTTTTTCCTCCGTATTGAAAGCAACGTTGTCTGTTATTTGTGATCGCATCACGGGAAAATGACTGAAAACCTCCAAATTAATTTTGAAACATATTTAGTATCTACCTCGAGCTAGGTTTTAATCACTATTTAATTAAAGAGCGTATCTGAAATGGGTATGGGGTTCAAAACTAATGAGGTAAATAGAGTATATGATGAGGCCCTCAAGTTAGGGAGATGAAATATGTATTAGGGATGGCCGGATCCGGATCTCGAATCTCGGATCTGGATCTCGAATCTCGGATCTGGATCCGGATCTCGAATCTCGGATCTGGATTCGGATTTGGGTCCGGATCTCGGATTTCGGATTTGGATCCGGATCTCGGATCTGGATCCGGATCTCGGATTTCGGATCTGGATCCGGATCTCAAATCTCGAATCTGGATCTGGATCTCAGATCTTGATTCTTATCCAAACCCACATCCCACCCAAATTGTGATAAACTTAAATATCAAAAATTCACCGAAAGTAATTTCACGAAGTCCTGATAGTGAATAAGAAAACAGAAAACTAAGACGGATATTGACAAGTCTATTTGTCTCCTTCATTCTACACTAAAGATCAAATTCTTGCCTTACTAAAAAATAATCTGATTTGACCCGGATGAGAATTTGAATGTCGAACCGGTTGCACGACCGATGAAATACGCACATATTTATATTTGAAACCGGAATACAAAACTCGAATATTTAAAATTCCTCAATACACCTATTTCATTGACAGTTAAGAAAACAAACAGTTAAGACAAGTATTGACTAGTTTTTACGTATATTTATCTTGCTCAGTCTGCTCTAAATATCAAATGTATACCTTACAATTAGATTTAATAATTATTTAGTAAATCACAATATGAGCACCGAGAATAAACTATGAATTTTGGTGCCCCTTATCTAGATTTGAAATTTCGGATTCATACATAGAATCAGGCTGAAAGATAAATATTTTGAGATCTGGACACCGAAACAAGCGCTAGTACCAGGATCGTAGCCGTTTTACCTAGGTAATGCGAGCGGAAGGCGAGCACTAATTCCGCATGTACCGGTACTTTGGGGAACACGAGAAACTAAAAACAGATAAATATTCTTTTTCAGGGGCAAGTTGCGCTTTAACATGACTTTTCATGAGTGTTGTGTTCAAATACGAAAACTGTAATGGCGACTTCTTTGAAATAAATGCCTTTTCTTTTTTATCAATAAATTAGGTACTTTCACATTGAATAAAAATTAGCAAAGCACATTTCACTGATTAGAGTGCTGGTTCTTATGGAAGCTTTCACACTGAACCGAAGATTTTCTCATGTGGGTATCGGATTGCCACAATTCACCTTGCTGAAAGACGTGGTTTATCAGGAGGTCGGCCAAGATTCTTTTGGACTTAGCCTGTAGACTGCTTCTGGTCTCAATTATTCCCATATAACAAGACTAACCATATATAAAGTTGGTTCGAAATGATTTAAAATATCACTAATTGACCTTAAGGGGATAATCGCGATTTAAATATTCGTAAATCAGAAGAGATGTAAAAGTTAAGCGTTAAAATAAATCCGATAATTCCTAATGCAACCTAATGATAGCAATAAAACTCCTTATGTAACATTTTCAAAGCTGATTAACAGTTTTGTTCCTGAAGAGGGTTTATGGCAACATAGAATATTATAAATCCAATTATCATAAGTAGTACCTCTGACAGCCCCGCATTTCACATCACCATTGCCCTTCATCCTGACAAATGGGCAATTCACTTACCCACAATGACTTTTCGGGCGTTCCAGTGACATCAATATCTCAGTTTGGGTTTGGGATCATGCTTCAGTGAACCTTGACTATCACCATCAGCAGCTATTAGAGAATCAGAACTTATTTCTGTATTAGACAATGTGGGTAACTATAGCTTTTCGTCTATAGAAGACAGAGAGCGTGCCTTAGGTGCCCGTGGTCATGGGTTCAATTCTCGGAGAGGCACTCAACAATTTCGATGTTGAGCCAGCATCGTGAGGACAATTGGGGAGTTATCTTAAGTAAGAGGTAGCGGACTGCAGTCTAGAATGCCGGCATTAGGGACTTCGGGTGTCGATGCGTTGACTACACATCCCCACTTTCAACGTAAGCCCGCTGGTAGGAACCAAAAGACTGTCGTGCCAAGAATTTAGTTTGTTTTAATTATCATAGATGGCTTCTTTATTATTAAATTTTTATCCAATATTTTCTTTTCAACTTGTTTGGGAAACTCAGAGCTAGATACTTGTTTTCTTTTTAATTCATGTTCATAGTTAGCTCAACTAATCACTAGGGAAAAACAATATTTTCAATAAAATTCGCCTCGCGTCTTTCGTAGCTCTAAGTTTAGTTATTTTTAGTTTTCTTTTTTTTTTTTTTAAGTTGAAGGGCGGTTTATCATTTTCCCCTCGCTTACCCTATTCTTTTTTCTAGTTTTACTTATGTTTCTTTGCACGGACATTGCGCCTATACGCACGTGCTTAGTGTGTTCGTTTACAAAAGCGGGCCTTTTCCTACCACTATAGAAAGTAAGAGTGCACTGTATCAGAGAATTATTAATTGACGTATGTAAGTGAATATATCTGTGACGAAGTCATAATTTCTCAGTTTTTGTATCGTACATAGTTTCTTCATCCTTATTAATCTCTTCACCCCCGCTTCCTGAATTCCAGTTCTAGTATTCTTTCTTAATAATAGGGGACTGATGTCTCATGTAGGCTTATTAACTATAACATCAGCAATAAAGAAAGTGCGGTTTAATTTGCACTGATTTTAAAACATTACGTTAATTAAATAATAATAATAATAATACGGAGCGAGCTCAGGCTACTTATTAGGATTCTTGCTTCGCAATTGGATAATACCGGGTTCGAATTCGGAGACCAGCCATCCTGACTGAGGATTTTCCAGGGTTGTTCCTCAGTTATACTGGGCAAATGCTAGGTTAGTACCTTGATCTAAGGCTCTGGAGACCTTCCTTTCATTCCTTTTCCAATGTTTTCATCTGTTGATTACTACAGTGTAAAATGGCCTCTGAGGATGTATCTGGTAGCTTATAGTAAATAAACAATAACGACGTAATATATCTTTACGAAACGTGTGGGTTAATTTAACTACAGTCCCAATAGATAGCTAAAGTTTCAATATCAATTTTTCTGACTTTTATATACTATTTTCATATTGTTTCAGCTTTCAATTTTCTCATGTATGTTCCCACCGAGAATTGAACCTGAGATCACATGAACAAATGCGAATATGTTAAATATTTTTGAACACTTTAATATACAAAACACAAAACACTTCAATAATACGATGCATGGATATGTTTTGGTTACGTCCTGCAATGTATGATTAAAGAAGCCAGGAGGGTGAAGAAAAAATAACAGAAATCTCTTTTATACAGGGTGTCCGAGAAGTCCTTCCCTGATTACAGAAATTGATAACTCAGGCTAGGAATAAGAATGAAACTAGTGGTGAATTGTTTACAAACTATAAAAGTTTTGGTCACATCAGTACACTTCCACATGAGCACCCTTGGTAGCACGTAGCACATCTAGGCGATATACAATTTCCATCCACACATTAGCCAACATCACTGGAGGGATCGATGCAACGACTGTGGTTATGCGTTGCTGCAGGGTTTCAAGATCTGGTACACGTGTTCGGTAGACCTCATCCTTGACATAACCCCATTTTTGGCATCTGTAATTCACGTGAGGCCCTGCGCACCGATTTCTTAGGACTTCTCAGAAAAGACTGCCGCACAGCCTCCACCGTGTCTGCTGAGGTTCTTGGTCGACCAGACCTCGGAAGGTCAGCAACCGACCCTGTGTTCTTGAACTTCTCATACCAGGCTTTAATGCTCTTGACATCAGGTGGAGTCCTCCCAAATGTTGTCTGGAACTGTCTCTGCACCGTGGTTGGTGATCGTGTCTCATGGTACCACAGGACACACTGTGCCTTCTCCTGGTTGGTTGGCATGGCTTCTTGGGCTTCTTACTTACGTCCTACAAACCTAAAACAAACAAAATTGAGACTTGGTAAAACAGAACAGAACAAACCTAACACAGACAAAAACTTTTATAGTTTGTAAACAATTCAACACCAGTTTCATATTTCTATCTTATTTCTAGCCTGAGTTATCAATTTCTGTAATCAGGGAAGGACTTCTCGGACACCCTGTATTTACTCCTTCAACAAACTCCCGACCTCAGAAGGGCAAGCCATAAGTTAGGTAATAAAGTCATACAACGAACACAACCTAATCGCTCTTCGAAATTCTCGTGTGTATGTTTAAAAATCTACTGTTGTTCCATGCCAACCAGTCTATATTTTTTGTTGTATATACCTTCGAAGTGAAAGATATTCATTATTACATTTGTTGGTTGTTGGACTCGTGAGTCAGAAACTACTATTAATAAAGAGTTTGTTTTGTCTACTATCCCTGCGATTAGAAAAGATATTTCATTTGTATACGAGAAAAGAAGAAACTTTATTTTCTAAGAATAAAATAAATATTTTCAATGTGAAGCTAACATTAAGTTTCGAAGAGGAGCTAAACAGAAGAATTTGTTACCATTTACATCAGTTTTCAGACAGTTCACTATACTCTGAAATGGGAAGAAATCAAACTGGGAAACATTTTACTAAAGAGACTTCGACAGAAAGTGTAACATGTAAATATTGCAAGGTTAAAATAAAATAAAGAACAAAGGTAACACAAACGTGTTATGGAAACATTTAAAAGCACAGCAACCTACTATATCAGTTAATCCTAAAAAAAAGTTTTAACGAATTTTAGATATTCAATTTTATCATCACAATTTCAGATGTAGGTTTGGATACGAATCAAGATCTGAGATTCGAATTTCGGATCCAGATCCGAGATATCCGGATCCGAAAATTTTTGGCCATCCCTAATATGTATATAAAATTCTCATTACAAATAAACAGACACGCGAACTAGCATTTCCGAAAATTCCGGTTTTAAAGGGGTGGAAATTGCAATTTACACTTTTTCGCTACATTGGTGTAGACGTTGTCTGTTGTTTGTGGTCACATTACGGCAATCGACTTACGTGTTTGAAATTAATCTTGGAATATAACTCCCGCCTCAAGGCTTTGTCATGTCACGTTAATTAAGGAATGTGTCCCCATGAGATAGGAGAGTTGGAAAAATACGTCAAAAATAGAGTTTCTTATTAGCTTTTATAATTAGACTTTCATTGAAATGTATATTTTAATGTTAAAATGAGTTTAAATATTTTCCATAAACCTATTTCTCCTAAAATGCAAACACAGACATTTTAACTAGTTTCCTTATAAAGCTTTAGAGGCACAAAGACTTACTTATCCTTTATAAGCCGTTAGTACATAGTATAGTCATTTATTAGTTATTTATATTTTGAAATTTTCCATACTGTCACTGCGTGTACTGCATGAATAATGCAATGTTTCTTTTAAGAATCCTCTACTCCATCGTGTACGTACAAGAACGTTTAAAAAGATAGTAAAAAAAAAAATAAATAAATAAATAAATAAATAAAAAATAAAAAAAATAAAAAAAATCAGAAAGTCAAATAAGAAGCATTTTCCAATTGTGTAAGTTTATTTAGCGTGTAAGCATGAGTTCTTAATTTTAAATCTGAATTACGGTATTAAAAATCCTATAGTTAGGAAATCAGTTTGCACTTATTTGGCAAACACGAATTTCCTGACTTTTACATTTTCCAGGTAACGATTTACATATCCCCAGGTCTGATGTAAAAAAGCAACTATATTTTTCCCAGCCAAGGGGGTTTCTCATCTACTATACATGTTAATGTGTATAGTATGTGTGTAAGTATAGAAGTTCTACTAAACAAACTTCTTTTTTAATAAAATATTCGCTACTAAGTAGCGGGGTAAGGCAAAAAGAGAAATGGATTGTAAGAAATAAAAATTTGCATTTAAATTCCCCGGCTTTTTTAAGCTTTTCATGAAATTCCCTAGCTTTTTCAGGACTTCTTACAAGTAAGCTGAATTCCCTAATCTGTCATGATTTTTCAAGTGGGTGGGAACGCTAAAAATGAGAATACCTGGGTTTCGAATTTTTATTTTGTAAATGCTTTAGCATAAATTTACTTCTCGATCTATGGGTCACACTAGATGGTATTGTGTACTATCTGTTATATTAAAGAAAAGAGAAATTCTAGTATAGCCTAATTGTTGACTTATTTTTTCAGCGGAAACTGAGAATGGTGCAGAAGGCTCAAGGAATTCGCCAAAAAAGTTCGGAGGAGAAGAAAGCTTCGGACGACGAATTTAAAATCGATCTGACTCTTCAAAAGGCAAAATCTTCGACAGATGAAGACACCGAAGAGTGCCGGGAATCTGAAGCAGGAACAGAAGAGGAGAAGCCAGGAGGCAAAGTAGAAGATCATCCGGTGAAGCAAGATCAGAAGGAGGTGGAAGGCGAAAAAGAGACTGTTACCGTGTCTCAAACGGAAAATGAAGCTGAAGTCGCTGCCCCTGAGTCTCAGGAGCCAGTAGAGCATAATCAGGCAGAAGTGGAGAAAGTAGAGGAAGCTGTTGGGAAAGAACAGAAGGTGAAAGCAGAGGAAGATGCTGCTACTTCTAGTGAGAGTGGTGTTGAGCAACATAGTAGTGGAAAAGAGGAAGATGCTCGGGCGACGGTTGTTTATTCGCAGCCTCCGGATGTGGTCGATAGTGTGACAGTTAACAAAGGAAAAACCGTGGAAGAGACAGGTCAGTTTTTATTTCTTAAGTCATGTGTTTCCGCATTTTCATTCATACATCTACGTTCCCTACGTAGGTTTCCATCTTTTAAAGTTTTCACTTGTAACAGTATATGTAATAATTTCATGATACACTTCCAGTGAATATTTAAAATACGTGAAGATTGTGTATACACTTTTTGTTGTTGTTGTTGTTGTTGTTGTTCTGGAAGGCCACTTTGCTGGCATCTTTTCTTCTGAAAATTTGAAAATGCATTTCTCTTGCCATTTTTACTTTCGAGCGACGAAAGGAAAGAAGAAAGCATGATGATATTGGAAAAGAATCGAATTCGTGATTCTGGCAGTTACACGTTTCATGGCGCACATACAGAAAAATTCGTTTTTCGGCATCTGTTCGTCTGTGTGTTCGTTCATTCTGATGTACATTCGTCTAGAGGCCATATTGTTGAACGGTATCGAGATCAAATTTTAAACTTAAGATGTTTATGTGATTCTCCAGGGTTGGGATGGAGGGTTCGAATTTTCGTCCTGCCGCTAAAATTAAAGGTAGTTTACGGTAGGGATAAAATCAAAATTTGTAATTTTCTGCAAAACAGCTTTAACAATTTTGTTTATATTTTATTCAATTTTTCAATAACAGCCATAACAGCCATGTCTGGAAAACATCGAGAAGAGGTGGTTTACTCTTGGTGTGAGTTTTTAAAAGATTTTCTCAGAAACGACTCAAGCATGTGAAAGCTGCATTCTTCTAAAAACCAGTCAAATACCAATGACTTTACATTGCAGAATGAGTTTCATGACCAAGAGGTTATTATGCAAAATTTTTCGTAGTTAAAAGTCAAGTCTCAGTTCAGGTATTTGTGATCATGATGACCAACTATAGTCTTCCTATTATGCAAGGAGTTAAAAAAAGAACAAATCCTAGAGTTTCGAGTGCCAGATGAAAATATTCGTAGGCCAGCATTTGCCCATCACTGCTCTAGAGGAGGAACTCGAATATGCGATTTGTACATCGTATGCTTGCTAGTCTAGCAGCACGGATACGCGGCTGTTAGAGCCTTTCTATTTCAAGTGTGCTCCTGCTGTTGCTGCTGTCGGTGTGTGTTTTCCCGTACCTCCCTCGAAAGAGGAGAGACAAGTTGCTCTGGCCGAGTCTTTCAAAAGTTGGATGTGGATATCGTTACTATAATGAATTATTTCACGGGCTGTCATTCTAAGTAGCCTACAATCTTTACTTGTCAAGATCAAACGACTGAATTACAAATTGGCAACACAGCCGAGGTCATTCACTTCTTTCCCCAAAGCAAAGGAAAGGTTTCCTCCATAAGAGGGCGGCGAGGTTGGGGCCGAAGTGTCTTTCACATATTTTCCGAGGGCACACTTGATATAGAAAGGCTCTAGGCTATGCAAATTTGAAGGCATAGTTCTCTTGGTGGAACACGGTGACTCAATGTGGAACCAGATCTCTGGTGCAGAGTCCCAGCGAGTTCAGTTGGGTTCTTTTGGTGCTGTTCCATTTTTTTAACATTACCTTCATTCCATTAACATTTTGCTCCAAAATAACTAGCAACAAGCATTAAAATATATTGTGTGTGTGCTTACTTAATACTCGAGAATAAAAATTGGTACAAGGGAAAATAATAATTTAAAAAATATTCTCAACATAAATGTCAGAAAATTATTATTTTTCCACGCTTAACAGCACATTTTAAACAGTATCTTCAAAAATCTATTCAGCGATCATTTTTGTTCCAATATCAAAACTATAATATTTATTCCGCATGCATCCCACGATTCTAAAACATGAATTATTAAATAGAAAACATGCTCCCAGCCAGACGACATCATCATCATCATCATCATCATCATCATCATCATCATCATCATCATCATCATCATCATCATCATCATCATCATCATCATCATCATCATCATCATCATCATCATCATCATCATCATCATCATCATCATCATCATCATCATCATCATCATCATCATCATCATCATCATCATCATCATCATCATCATCATCATCATCATCATCATCATCATCATCATCATCATCATCATCATCATCATCATCATCATCATCATCATCATCATCATCATCATCATCATCATCATCATCATCATCATCATCATCATCATCATCATCATCATCATCATCATCATCATCATCATCATCATCATCATCATCATCATCATCATCATCATCATCATCATCATCATCATCATCATCATCATCATCATCATCATCATCATCATCATCATCATCATCATCATCATCATCATCATCATCATCATTATTATTATTATTATTATTATTATTATTATTATTATTATTATTATTATTATTATTATTAAATCGTTGCAGTTTATCGATGGTACTTATTGATCTGCACTTATTGCATAAGCATTTCTTTCAGAACAATTTGACAACAAAGTAAGGCATAATCTGGTATTTTATGTAGTAAATCGTTTAAAATAATAATAATAAAAAAAATGTTGGTAGATAATAAATTATATTACCAATATGGATTCGTTGCTAGGAGGAAACTTTAGTCATTAAGTGTAAAAACTAAGTAAAGAAATTCTTTTAACATGGATTTTTAGTTCCATATGTTAGCAGAAATCCATTTTTGAATTTGAATAATTTAGCAAAAACGTAAGAAGTGAAGTTTTATTGTGTGTGACGAATAAATCTTGTAAACATGAGAAGCCATATATTTACAAGTAACTATTTCCATTAAATTTTCTAGGAATTGTCTCTGTCGAAGAACAAGGCTTCCAGGAACTTTTACAGCAAGAACTTCTTCTAAAGCTGGAGCATAAGGAGCTGTTAGGCCTTCAGTCGGAACTTCAGTCCCGAATTCAGAAGGAAAGAAGTGAAGTTGAAAGACTAAAAGCTGAAATAGCTGAAATGCAAACCTTGTATGGATACAGGTATTATTTATATATTTAATCATATTACGAGTACACAGTAAATTGAAATAATCTTCTTCTACTGGAGTCAACAATCTTTCGATTAGTTTGACACAGCTTTCTACTCGTCCCTATCCTGAGCGAGACTTTTTATTTATTTGTACTCTTTTCTTTCCTACATCTTATATTAGTTGGTCGGTATTATTCCAGTCGCGGTTTTCTCTAGGTATTTTCCTTCTGTCATTTTCTCCATAGCTAATAGCGCGATTTCATTATGCCTCATAATCTGTCCAGTCATTCTCTCTTCTTTTCTTCAGTATACTCTTTTCTCTCTCTCTCTCTCTCTCTCTCTCTCTCCCTCTCCTATACCGTCTCCAACACTTAGTCACTATCCAGTCTTAGAACTCTCACGTGTTCGAATGGTTGGTGCGTGTCCTTCTAGTATGCTTGGTTCCGGGTTGGATTTCTAATGGGACATAGTGTTGACTGAGCATTATAGTATAAATGGGGACGCTACCTGAATGAAGAGGTAAGCGATATGAGGGCACTAGGAGAGATATACTAATCATGTATTACCCGCTTGAACGTACGCCATCCGGCCAGTTATAGCCCTCTGTGGGCGTAGCGCCAGGAAATTTTAGTTTATAGGATTATAATATTTAAAGGTATTTTATCCTTCATATAATAGAACTTATTATTCCTTCATTAATGGAACCAATGCATTATTTATTTGCGTATTAATTAATTAAATCACTAGTTTCAGCCTTCAATGCCTCTTGTAATTTATTTACCTCAGTAATAGTTAAAAAAAAAAAAAAAAAAAAAAAACTTCGAACTTTTAGATATTGGAAATAAGCGAGTGTTACTTCTTACGTAAAACGTTAATCAGTATATATATATATATATATATATATATATATATATATATATATATATATATATATATATATATATATGGATGGATGTTCTGCCCGAAGACAAGCTCTTATGTGCTTTCGTAACGTAGTTAGATGGCCGGTTCTTTTCCTTGTTGTTCAGAGATTTATATGAAGAACTAGGAACAAGATTTTTTCTTCTCTCGTAGAAGTGTGCCAATAGCAGATTGTCAGTTGACATGCAATACTTACTTCACTATAGAACGGTAGGAATCGGATTAGTTTGATCATCTGTTATAATGGCATGGTGAAAGATATATAAAGTTTTCGTGTCGCCTGCGAAAGACTGCATCGCTAAATGATGGAAGTTTTGAAGAGGGCTGGGTAAATATTATCTATTGGCCTTGTTTCTGTCGACCTGTAATCGTTGCAATGTCAGATGCTATCAGAAGCAGTTTGGAATATCTGACGGATCCTTCTGGGAAGGTTGGCTGAAAAGTTCTACATTTCTTACGGTGCACCATAGGGTACTATGAGTGGCTTTACAAAGTCAATGCACGATGCGTGTCCAAGAATCTGACATAAAAGCAGAAGGGCCAGAGAATGGTGTCACCTTTGAATAACTCAGTTCATATGCACACGAGAAACGTCCTCAAAGCGACAGGAGGTGAGTTTTATATGTTACTCTTAACTCACTAAACGAGACAATCTAATATGGTATGTAAAGAATCCAACGTCCGTAACAATTTAATATGATACGTAAACTTTCTGCTGCTCTGCCACTCAAGAAATTCGTCACCCATTCTCTTCAAAAAGTTCTGCTGACAACTTTCTGGGACATGCAAAAGTTCTCTTGGTGTAGTTCCATCCACCTGAAATCAATATTACTGCAACTCATACGATAACAAGTTGCATCACGTTCTTAATATTAAAAATAAATAAATAAAGTTAAAAAGTAAAATAAAAATGAAAGTAAGTATCCTTTCACAAAGTGAAGCTAAGGTTTTCAACTATGCCAATTCAATACACAAACTTGAAGTAGTGTATCTGTAAGTATTGGATGCAATAGAATAGTAAGATCAACCATGGAACAGATTTTTCAGACGCTGAGTCTGTTTTAAAAAGCCACTACTCGCTGTTCCTTACTGCTTTTCTTCTATGACAATAAAGGTTGAAAACACACATCGTTTATTTCAACCACTTCCGGTTTGAATAGAAGGCTAAGGGAGGAGATAGAACCTATTCCTAGAAAACAATCGATTGCAAAGAAATCACATCTTGATAGCATTTACAGTTTTTGCTCTACGGAATAAGTACTGAAACTGGAAGTTATGCCATAGAAGAAAAGCAATAAGGAACAGCGAGTAATGGCTTTTTAGCACAGACTCAGCGTCTGAGAAATCTGTTCCATGGTTGATCTTACTACTCTATTGCATCCAATACTTACAGATACACTACTTCAAGTTTGTGTACTTCACCATGTGAAAGGATACTTACTTCATTTTTATTTTACTTTTTTTACCTTATTTATTTATTTTTAATATTAAGAACGTGATGCAACTTGTTAACATGTTGTCGTAAGGGTTGCAGTAATATTGATTTCAGTAATATTGATTTCAGGTGGATGAAACTACACGAAGAGAACTTTTGAATGTCCCAGAAAATTGTCAGCAGAACTTTTTGAAGAGAATGGGTGACGAATTTGAACCATTTGCAGTTTCGATAATGTGTTGTGGATAGTCATTATATATTGTCTTGAGACTAATCTTTTACAAAAAAAAAAAAAAAAAAAAAAGCTTTTTGCTATTACCGTTTTCGTTTTATGGCAATAAACATTGAAACTGGTATTGAAGCCGGATGTAACAATAAATTTGAACCACTTGCGGTTTCGGTAGGGTGTTGTGGATAGTCGTGATATGTTGTCTTGATACATTGAATCGTTTGTGAAAAAACACTTCTCGCTATCTATCTGTTATTTGTGTTCGTTCTATGGCAATACACGTTGAAACCGAAAATTACTAATTTTAACCACTTCCAGTTTGAATAAAGGGTTAACGGAGCAGGTGAGACCTACTCTTGGGACGTTGAATCGATTAAAAAAAAAAACTTTTTTCCTCTACGGAAATCAGTATTGGAACTGAGTAAATTTGAATCATTTGCGGTTTTGGTAGAGTGTTGTTGATAGTCATGATATGTTGTCTTCAGACGCTGAATGTTTTCAAAAACCTGCTTCTCGCTATCTGTTACCATTTTCATTCTATGGTGATAAACGTTGAAACCGAAAGTAATCGTAAATTTGAACCACTTCTGGTTTTGGTAAGGTGTTGTTGATAATCATGAAATGTTGTCCTGAAACGCTGAATCATTAAAAAAAAATTCTTGCTATCTGTTATCGTTTCCGTTCTATGGCGGCGATAAACGTCTAAAATGGAAATGACTAATTTGAACCACTTCTGGTTTGAGTAGAGAATTAGTTAATGTAGGAGATAGAACCTATCCTTTGGATGCTGAATTGATTGAAAAGAAAAAACGCACATCTTATTTCTTACCGTTTTTGCTCTGATACCGGTCTCCATATGGATGGACAAAACCGTTCTACAAGACTTCCGACACTTACGCATAGCATAGTTTGGAAGTCTAAAATTCAAATGTCATACTACTTGATAACAATGTTGCTCAGTTTGGCTGAAAGGTGTTTCAGCTACCTTCACACAGTCCTAACCTAACTGCTTCAGAAATTTTCTTTTGTCCTCTGGTTTGATTCAGTTGAAGTAGTTCAGTCCGTTGCATATAGTTGTACATCACAAAGTGAAAGTCTATGAATGAAGAATACTAAAACTTGTATCACTATGAAAAAAAAAAATCTCAAATGTGTGTGTGTGTATTCTTTTAAATAAATAAATAAATAAGACATGCAGTTTATTTTGTATATGGGATGTGGCTATCTGGAGAACTTTAGCAGAAAGAACAAAAATGTGCATCTCTTTTCTATCTCTTATCGCTGTTACGTTCAAATTCTATATTTAAATATTGCAGAAGTATATATATATATATATATATATATATATCTTTCCCAAGCCTAATAGGGGAATTAGAAATCAAGTGGGCTTTGTGGTAGACAAACATCATGTGCATGAGATTTCTCGAGGTTCTCTCATTTCCTCTCACTTCGTTCATTCCACCATTTCATCCATTCTCATCATCACCGTTCCTTTAGCCTACGAAATGTAACCGTGAGATGTAAAATTTAATATTTCATTTCATTTCCATTTAGAAGAAAGATTCTTCGATTACTGATAAAGGTTTGACGTTGAGTTTCTTTTTCTAAACGTAAATGAACACTCATTATACGAGGGTCACTAGAAACCTGCAGCTCTGGATACACATATCTTTATTTCAACTATTGTAATTTTTCAAAGTATTCTCTCCGACATTCCACACAGCGTCTCATCCTCCTAAACCAATTCTAGTAGCACTGGTTCTACAGGGTTTCAAGCACTGCACTTAACAGTTCTTTGTAGTCATTCACAGCTTCTTCAGGAGTAGGTGCTTCACCAGGAAACACTCAGATAGACAGACGACTGGTGCATTGTCTCTGAGTCAAACTGGTAAATCCAAGTCTCATCACCCGTCACAATATCTGAAACCCTCCTAGAATCCCCACTTCGAAACTTCTTAAGCATGTCTTGACACTATTCCACTCTTATCTGCTCTTGATTTTAATTCAAGTTGTATGGCACCCACCGAGTTAAACCTTTCCCATACGTAAGTGTTTATGAAGGATGGTTGTAACACTGGGCACATTAATCCCAAGAGCACACTCGATGTCACTCGGGGTTCGTCTCTAATCATTTAATCCACGGCATCAATGGTTTCCTCTATCACTGCTGTAGATGGCATTCCATTGTGTAATGCATCGCCTTTCTCAGGGGATTACAATTTATAGTATTTGTTAATTTTATGTTCAAATGTTACTTTTATTCTTGATGTGCATAAACCTGATATGTACCCGTTTCCTACAATTTTCAATATGTTTGTGGTGATAAATCCTGTGGGAACATTTGCTTCAAGAAAAATGCAGTCTGAAGAGTCTAAAAAAAAAGTAGAAGAATACTTTAAAATTTTGTACGCAATAAGATATTACAATTGAAAAGTATAAAAACACAAATTATAATCATGGCTCGTAAATCCTTTCTTTCCAACTCCATGGCTGCGGTGCAAATGGTGACAACTCTGGTCACTTGGCAGCACCGTTTAGCACGTCACATGGCATGATCGTCGCGGGACTGGGCAAGAATAGAAGATCGAATAACATACCAGTAGATTTTTATGATATTGCGCAAAAGGACATATACTTTGATTTATCTTTATATGTTCTGATTTTTCGTGTAGACTTAATTTTCGTTATTGATGACTTCATTTTCGCTGTCAATAATAGTCCTTACCAGTTATCAGTATAAGGTAAAAATAATACAACATTGTAGTACTAATACACTAATCAGTCCTTTATTAAAACATTACAGCGTTGCACCGGAATTATCATATAGCTAATAATTATTTAGAGAAGTTTATTCCAGTGCAAAGCAAATTGCCAACTATGTATTTGAAAGTACAAAAAGAAGAAATAAGATGAAGTCATATAAAGTTAAAGACAAATCATACCAAAGTATCAGTCAAAGCTAAAATATATATATGTACTCTATGACTAATCCTTCGTAATTAACCGAATACTCACAAAGAAAAATTGTATCCTAGTCATTAAAGAAAATACCAGCGCAAGTTACGAAAATTAAGTTTCAAAAAGTGAAAAATTAAGTGAGTCATACCGGTAGACTTATATGTACGTTAGAGACCTGCATGGGCTGGGCTTGGCCCGAGGCCCCGGGTCAGGCTTGAGCGGGCCGACTCTGTTATTTCTTTGGGCCGGGCCGGGCTTGGGCGGGCCAACACTGATTTCTCTTCAGGTCGGGCTGGGCGGGGGCCGATTAATTGCAATTCTTTAATAATTATTAACTTTCGTTAAACGATAATTGGAATAAAGCCAAACGTTGAAGAAGTGTGCCCGTGAAAAATATTACAAAGAATGCAATAGCTATTTACAGTTTGCGTTGCTTAGCAGCTCCACCTTCCCTATAGAGGATTGCAGGCATTGCGCGGTAAATTGAGCTCTGACCTTGACCTTTACTGAACCCAAAATATGACAAGAAGGGGTGGGAAAGTTTTGTCTGTCGCTAAACAATATTGCCATCTTCACTTTCTGCTAAAAATCAATTAAGTTAGATTTTTGTTACAGGAAATGGAGTTTTTGTTCTCTCGATGACAGGGAAAGTTCTAGGAGGCAATGGTACTATTCGGGAGGCAAGCATCAGATTATGAACCAGAGTTTACAAAATGTTTCTGAGAGTTAGATCAAGTTTAATACTAAATTTTCAGAAAGATTAAGGCTCCAGCTAATTTTTTAAAAAAATTATCGGGCCAAAACTTTTAAAATTTATCGGGGCGGGCCGGGCTCGGGCCAAGAATTTTAAAAAGCTTATCGCGCCGGGTCGGGCTCGGGCCGAAATCTCCAAAACTTTTCGGGCCCGGACTGGGCTGGGCTTAGGTACATTTGGGCTGGATTGGGCTCGGGCCGAAAAATTCGGCCCGTGCAGGTCTCTAATATACGTACCTCTTATTAACAAGTTTTATAAGAATGCAGTCTCATCTTATCTTTAATGGAATATCAATTTTTACGTTGATATATCTAAGAGTCAGTATGATATTCCTGACCTACTTAATGTGACAAATTGAATTTAATCTGATTTCTATTATTATTATTATTATTATTATTATTATTATTATTATTATTATTATTATTATTATTATTATTATTATTATTTTCTTTTATATAACAGCATGTTTATTTTATGCATGATTTTTCCCTTTTCTGTGCATGTATCATTTGTATTTTATAATGTATTACGTTTATTTTTGTTATTTGCATGTTATTTGTATGGAAATTGCAAGTGGGCAGTTCTGTCTGTAATTTCCAGTATGCAATAAAATTATTATTATTATTATTATTATTATTATTATTATTATTATTATTATTATTATTATTATTATTATTATTATTATTATTATTATTATTATTATTAGGGCGTTTTCAACAAACAGTTCTGAGAATAGCTCAACCTCGAGCTCTGAAGACAGTGATGTAGAAGAAGAACTCAAAAAGAAATTGAGCGAAATGGTGAAAGAAAATGAAGTGTTAGAGGTAAGTTTTTATCTTTCTGTCTTCAATATTTGTTCGTTTTGTATTTTAGGTTATATACTTGCTTTCTTCCTCATTTAATTCACACATAAAACCTACCAATTAATACGTATATATAATGCTATGCATAAATAATTCCATAATAAGCCGTGAAAGATAGGGAGGTAAGATGCCTTTGATTTTAACAGAATTTAATAATCTGAAAACACAAAACCTAAAGTGAAAGCTCGAGCAATGTATTAGATTCTACTTGAAATATTGGATCCCGTCTCGTATTAGAAGGAAGTCAAATGAAAAAGTACGTAGGTAAATTTTTTATGCTAACAAACCCTTAAAATCTTTTCAACGTACTGTTCTACATTTAGGATGGGCTTTGGAAATATGACATGGTCGATTTCTCAGCAAAAATCACATTTTATGTATGGAAATACATACGAGTGACAACAGACAGTATTCTAACAGTTGAAAAAATTATTCTTGAAAAATCGGTTATAGATGCCCAAAGTATATTTCCTGTTCAGGTTAAATACAGGAAACTCTTGTGACTATTATTGTCTATATACATTTGTAAGTTAACTGTGCGTAAAGAATGCACAAGAAAGCGCACGTAAGTTAAATACCTTTCTCGAATTTATATATGAATATGACAGCAACGCCAAGTGTATAGATGGTGCTTTTGAGAGAAACCATAAGTATGCCTTCAAACACTTGAAATGGATCTTACGTCAAACAGGTGGCTTTGTACTGCTGTCACGTTTTTGCAATGTAGTATTCGTGTGTTGGGATACTCATGTACAATAGAGATATAGAATAAAATGTTACTCTTGAGTTTTGAAAGGTGTATGTCGTTGAAAATCAGAGAATAGTCTAGAAAAGCAGTTTACATAGAGATTCCGGATGTACGGTTTTTCGAATAGAGTTCTGTTTTTTGAATAGAGTTCTGCTTTACTCTTGTTCCCAACGTGGCTGCTAGCGAAAGTCCTTATTGTGCCAGATTTGACATGTGCAACATTCATTATAGTATATTACACTCACCCGTCTTATTTCAGTCATTAAAATACAAGGGATGGATAAAAAGTAATGGAAACACTATAATTTTATCTGGTTTAATTGCCAAAATAAATAGCAATAGCATTATTTCAATGTAAATACCCTCCGCGTCTACAATTTTCTACCACACCTATAGAAAATGTCTCACACCGTCAGTATATCCATCTTTGTCGATGTTTCACAGGGGCCACCCTGTTGCACTATTGATGTGTTGTTTCAATTGTATTATAATGCTTCTTTCATATTTGCAGTGAGATTGCAATCGCACGTTTTCATATCCGAGGAATACAGCGGTTGTTCTGGTAGCTCCTATCGCCAATAATGCAGGTGATCTTGCATGACTTTAGCTGCGTGACAGTTGGTATTGTTATACAAGGTGATGATCGTCGTTATCAAGAAATACTATCATTTTCTTTTTAGTGCGGAAGAAGATACCTTTACAAGAAATTGCAATAGTGGGTTGCATCGATTTTTTGTCCATGACGTATCAAACGGTGAAGGATTATTCCATCGATGTCGCATGCCACAATGAATATCAAATAGTTTCTCAATACTTTCAAAGTTATGTTGGCTGTTTTGCAAGAATAAATGATGAGATGAGTAAAATCTTAAAATAAAAATAAAATTTGACCAAAGCAAAAATTTAATACTAATGTTACAGTTTTAGCAATATATCATTGCCTATATCAGATACATTATCTGATGAAAGCGAGGATATATTGGCTAAACTATAACAAAGGTTAGTAATAATTCTACAATATTACTAGCATTTAACGAAAAAAAAATGGTCCAAGGATGAGGCATATACTAATCAACAGGTCTTACGGAATAAAGCAAAATGATAGCGTCTGTGTAAAAGTTCATGTAGTTTTTGAGAAACTTGAGAAAAATTAATTATTTTTTAGATTTAAAAATGGATGCTGACCTGAATACTTAAAAATGGATGGATACTGAAGTACAGAGGTTGATTCATTTGTATTGAGCCGAATTTGAACTTGAATTTGGTGGCCGGGCTCGGCCAGGGACAGGCTTGGCTCGCCTTGTATGTGGTACTTTATTTCTCGGTAACTACTGATCAAATCTGAACCAAATTGTGTGGGCAAATAGCTCAGTGTCAAATGAATAAAAGAAACTATTTTTGGTGACCGGGTTCGCCAGAAACAGCCTCGGATAGGCTCGGCCCGGCGTGACTTGTCTTACATGTGGCAGTACTTTATTTCTTGGTAACTACTGGCCAGATCTGGACGAAATTTGGTGGACAAATAGCCCATCCTCTAAGAAATAAAAATTGCTATACTTGGTCCCGGGCTCGACCAGGAATAGGCAGACCTTGACAACAGAGACTGTGTTCCATAGCTTTGCACTCCGGGAGCTTCTGAATTCGATTTATCTCGACGCAGCACTCAGCGGAGGATTTTTTTTTCCTTTCGTAGATTAATTTCCATCAGATATGCATCAAATAAAGAAGGCTATGCTTTTTCAGTATCCACTGCGTAGAGAAAAACTGCTGAACGGACTTAAGACTTTATTCTATTGAGAGATAAATGACAAGTTTTTCAAGTAGATTCTATTCCAAGAAAAGATTGGGTGAGTCTTAAATAGTTACATACACCTTCTGTCAGCCAACAATGTTAGGTACCAGCAGATTTTCAAGCATCATTAGATGGACAGTGTGGAATCAGAGGTACTCTAAGTGTTAGTTTTTTTTAATTCTCTTTTCTTCCTTTCAGTTTTCCGAACACTTAAGCCGTATCGTCAGTAGATTTTTTTTTTTTTTTTGTATTGTCCATTTATTTATATTTATAAACACGGTTGTTAATATTGATGCAGTATGAAACCAAGTAAAATTGCAGAAAACGTAGGCAAAATGTGTTGTGTTTATATAAATGTAATCATATCTTATTTTATTAGAGAGAATGTTCTCCAGAATTTGCCTAGTTTTAATTATATATATATGAAGTATCATCTGTAACTAGAAGTAGCAGTTTAAATATACATGAACAAAATTTAGCGTCTTAAAATGTGTTAGCGCAAATTGAGCTAAATACTTTCAAGATATGCGCATCACATAGTTAATGGAAATATGAAACAGGAAAGGTCAGTCATCTACATCTCCACTGATCGGCTATAAAAGAATCAAGGAAAAAAATTCTTATAAAGTAGCTCAATGTCTTTTGTTTCGAAGGAAAGAGAGGATACGTGAGTTTCTAAAATACTTGTGTAAAATAATTTTTAAAAAATGTACATAATTGTGCAAAACGGAAGTGAAAATAACAGTAAGTAGAAGTAAATAACACATTTTTTTTTAAATAAAACAACTGAATTCCAATCCATAATGTGAAACTATGGTAAACTTCGAAACTATGCAAATTCAATACCAACATTGGGAGTAATACATCCATAACTTCTGGTTGCGATAGGGGATAAGATCAAGGAGAGAACCTGTTTTTGTTTTATGGCAATAAAAATTGAAACCGCAAGTAATAGTAAATTTCTATCACTTCCGGTTTTAATGAAGAAATGCGGATGAAGATAGTATCTTTCCTTTAAATACTGACGATTACAAAAAAAAAAATCTTATTGCAATCGGTTATATTTCTGTTCTATCGCGATCTACGTTGAAACCGGAAATGCCTAATTTCTGCCACTTCCGGATTAAATAGAGGGTTAGCGGAAGAAATATAATCTATCTTATATGAAGAATCTATCCGAAAAAATCGCTTCTCGCTGTCTCGTACCGTTTTTGTTCTGTGGTGATCAAAGTTGAAACCGGAAATGTTTAGTTTCTAAAAATTTTTGTTTGAGTAGAGCTTTTACGGAGTAGATGCGACCTATTATCGGGACACTTAATCGATTCCAAAAATTTACTTGTCACTACCTTTTATCGTTTTTGCTCTATAGAAATTATATTGAAATTAGAAGTAGTATTAAATTTTTCTACTAGAGATGCGAGAGAATAACGCATCTTTTCTTTAGACGCTAAATCGATTTAAAAAGTCCACATGTCTCTTAGCGTTTCTGTTCTATGGAGATCAACGTTGAAACCGGAAATGGGAAATGTCTACCTATTTTAGGTTTGAATAGAGTGTTAGCGGATGAGATTGAATATATTCTTGGGACGCTGAATGGGTTCTAGAAAACTGCTTCTCGATATCTTTTACAGTTTTTGCCCTAATACCTGTCAATAGAGGGACGTAGAGGTCCTATGTATCGAAGAAGAACGCCTAGAAAGCAGTTAATGTAGCAAAAGGCCAAGCTTAAAGGTGATTAACAAGCTCTCGAAGGTAAGAAAGAGGCAAAAGAAAAACATATTTCGCGTCTGCTGCATCAAGGCTAAAAATAACGAGATTCTGACAAGTAAGAAAAAGATACAGAAGAGGTGGGAGGAGTATTTACAGAAACTTCTCAGTGAAAAAAAACCCAAGGGAAACATGCGAAAGTCTACCCACGAATCAGGGACTGTTCCAGTCTGTGATCATGGTACAGATAGAAAATGTCATAAAAAGATGAAAAGTTGTAAATCCTCAGGACCGGATAATATCCCTATCAAAGCACTAAAAAGTTTAGGTAGAGGAGTGCAGTGGTTTATTCGACTTTTTAATAGAATAGAGACAGGAAATATGTCAAACGAATGGAAAAGCAACTACGTTGTGCTGGTTTTTAAAAACAAAGATGGTGTGCAAAAATGTAACAGATGGTGTGCAAAAATGTAACAGCTACAGGGGAATAAAACTTACAGCTATGCAATGAACCTCTGGAAGAGAATGATAGAAGGAAGATTGAGAGAAGAGACCGAAATAACAGATAATCATTTTGGTTTCATGCCAGGACTGTCGACAACGGATGCAATATTTGGAATTAGGATGCTAATCGAAAAGTACAGAGAATGCCAAAAGGACCTTTATATGATGTTCAACGATCTAAAAGGTATGATACAGGAATACCACGGAATCTTATTTGGTTGACACTGAAGAAGTAAGAAGTGTGTTTCGAACACACCTGTATAATTCAAGATATTAGTGGATGTAAAACATGAATGAAGAGCACATTGGAATAACAAAAGAGTTCACAGTTAAAGTGTGACTTCATCAGTGATCCAGTCTTAGCCCATGACTTTTTGCAGTTGTGATGGACGAGCGTACAAAAGATATCCAAGAAATAGCACCTTGGAATATGTTGTTTGCGAATGACATCGTGTTGGTGACTGAGACCAAGGCAACATTATAAGAGAAATTAGATACCTGGAGAGTGGCATTGGAGAGCAAAGTGCTTAAAATAAATAAAACGAAGACAAATTCAGGAAAAATGTAATCGACAATACAAGAATACGACTTGACGAAGAAGAGGGTAATGGCGAGGAAATTCAAGTACATGGGACATTCAAGTACGTATTTCCCAAAGGGATTCCCTATAACCTGGCAAGTAATCCTTATGTTCCTTTGGGAAATTCCTCGCACCATCTTGCGGAGGTTTGAAACATACATTTTTCAATCGAGCAGGTATGACTTCGAGTGTCATGTTCTAAACCGCCCTCTCTACGTTGCGTTGTTTTTGAATTACAGCCCTCTGAAGTTCATTTTCCCACGCTTTCGGCACCTTATATCGCCGAAAGTATCCCTCACTGACCAAAGATCCACAGGACTTCTTTTCTGATTTCGGTGTCGAGAATCAGCTCCCGAAGTTTGTTCAAATAGTTTCTTACCACCCTGTATAATGAACTAGATCGTTTGTGTAAAACGATCGCAATAACCAGCACCTTTTTCTAGCAACTATTGAAACTAATATATGATGAAAATAGCTCACAATATTCAGAATTTGTCCTTAGTGCTTATTATGTGCATAGTCCGCCTATACTAGGTTTTATACTATGTTCTTTAAAACGAGATCGAATTGCTAAAGTATATTGCTTTTAACGTAACTCCTAATATTCTGGTTTGGTGCGATTGTTTGTGGTGAGGTTGGAACATTTGAATCACAACACAGTTTGCATGGTAACAGCGTTTGTGTGCGGATAGCTTTGCATTCAGATTATTAGCGAAGCTGTCAATGCACAGTCGCTGGACGAATTCCAGGTTAAATTCCCGAGCTTGGTTATTACATTGGCCCTTTGCCATCCTCAGTAATCATGATGAAAGATATGCAGAGATTTGACGTATTCATTTTGTTATTATTTTATTATTTATGCCCTCTATATAACTCATAGTAGACTTATAAATGAAAACAAACTTTATATTTTTTAAAAAAATGTTATTAAATTGTTGAATGAATATAAATTCATTCATTCATCGTGAAAATATCAACAAATATCTTGTCAAATAATGTATTTTCTTTTTATTTCTTTTTTTTTTTTTTTTTTTTTTATTTTTAGCATAAAAGAGCAATGTTGAGTGAACGAATTCAGAGCGAAAGAGAAGCGTGTGTACATTTGCGTGCCCAGATTGGAATGCTTCAACTGCAGCAGGAATCTAAACAGTTATAGATTTTTCTTTGTGGCTCACGCAAGAGAAATGTTGATATTTTATTACAAAAGAAGGATGTTTATTTTTAAAATATTGAAGAATGTGTGCGAGGATTCGATTCTTTCGTGTATCGTTACTGTATATATGATTCGTGTTCGTATTTATATGTATATGTCTGTGTACATACAATATTGGTGCTCCAAAAATGGCTTTTCAGGTTTCTGTATAAACACATTAAGTTGTTATTGAATACTCATTTTCTGTATTTCACAATTGTTATATCGTCTCCGTTCCTTAACTTAGTTTTAAAATATTGTTGAATGAGTGAAGACTTAATGTAATTTGCTTGTTGATCATGTACAATAACCCAAGAACAAAATGTATTCTGTTTTTACTTTACAGATAGTGATCTTTAACAGATGTTGATTTCTCGTTTCTGTTTCGCAGTACATAGTACATATTACATAGTATATATGCGGACTGAGTAAAATATGCTTCTAAGTTTGTTTCTCGTTGGGAGTGCATATGCTCAGGTCGCATATTAATCTGTAACTCCATGTACTGTACTGTCTTAGTGCTGAAAGAGGACATGAAAAACTCGAATCATATAAAAGCGTTTCTTTTTTTATTACATTCAAGAAAAATCAGACTCACTTGCTTTGTATGTAAGTAAAAACTTTCAAAAAAAAAAGTGTGATTAATCTGTTTTAAAGATGTTCTTCGATTCTGTTAATCTTTAAAAAAGATCCTAAATGCTGACAAATTTGTTCACTTTCTTTCTTTTTCAGAAATAAAAGCAATGTTATAAGTTTTCGAAATTTTTATATAAATAACGAAATTGTCATAATTCAGAGCAATATTTAGTACGTTACACAGGTTTCATAGTATTATGTATCTTAATACGCTGTAAAGTATATTTTGAGTATTAGATAGCAGTTTGTTTCTAATAGTTTGATTGATGAATCAATATATTAAATAAACACCAGATAGGTTTTCAAGATAGATGTTAGTTTTACAGAGATTCGTTTTCCTCATGTAACAGTCCTTAGATTTTGCTTTTGTAAGTAAGCCAAGTGTAAAATTGCTTCAGTAGTTTCATTGCTTCTAGAAGGGTTATTTTAAAGTGTTCAATGAAGTGCCAAAACGCATTGAAAAGTGTCTATCTTACGTAATCATGTTACAACACGTTGTTAAGAATGGAAAAGCATTTTGGAGCATCTCATTCAGAGAATATTTTAATAAAAGGCAAATGTTTGTATTAAGTTGTTTGTTTTTAGTTCTATTGAGCTTTAAATTGAAAGTTTTTTCTGTTTTTCTTATTTGAAACAAGAGGAGAAAATTGTTAGTCGATGAAGTCGCTTTTTAAAACGAAGACTGAAGAGGACATTAAAGTCAATTACGGAACCTATAGAACGAAGTTTTGAAAATGTAAAAAATAATATGTATATAAAATACGTGTAAATGCATGTATGTACAGTTCAGTGTGATATATTCAATAGAGTACAATATTCCCTTTATGGTTTTGTCATTTTTCTCCTTAAACGTTTTGTTCTTAAAATTTCTGTAAATAAAAATGAGAAGAACCCCAGTTGTATAAATGGGCCGCGGTGGCTCAGTAGTAGAGCGATCACCTCTAGTACATGGGGTCCCTGGTTCGATCTCAGCTCGCGCCAAGTGGCTTGGTGGTGGACAAATGTGTACATAGGCACTCATAGAATACAAGCTTTAAGATCTTTGTGAGACAGTTTTTGCAGTGAAAACTATATCAGTATCCATAACATGTATGAGAGGATAATATTTTGATCTGTGAGGCCGCGGTGGCTCAATGGTAGAGCGTTCTACAGCATAGGATAGCATCACAGGATACAGCATAGGATAGGAGCACAGCATAGGATCTACAGACATTGAAAACTGCAATATAACAAATATTACTAAGCTCTTAAACATTTATAATATGTACAAACGTTCTTTCCGTTTGATATAATTAGTTTCGTAAATAACTTCAGAATGGAAGGACAATTTGAGTACAATTATCAGTAAATTAAAAAGAATGTAATTTTCTGTGTGTATCAGTGGTACTAGTGTACTTTCGAGAATATACATGTTAATTGTTACAGATATTTTTGAAACGTATCAAAAATTGATAGGCGTTATTTGACTAAAACTATAACTTGATATATTTGTGTAGTCATTATCCAGTCCAGCAGCAAACATTGCACTACGAGTTTACAGGGAAATGTATATACCACATCGTGCGACAGTGGCAGCTCTTGAAGAAAAAAATAAATTAAATCGTTGGTTTAAAAAAAAAAAAAAAAAAAAAAAAAACTACAAGCTAGGGGAATAAAGCTCTCCGTACAGATTTAGAGTGCTGTATTCAAGAATTAGTACTGAACATTACGTACAAGCTTTTCTTCCCTTAGCTTGCAGCAATAATATTTAAATTTTGACTTACGTAACTTCCCTCAATACCCACCACTGCAATTGAGGAGTCATTAATTCTAGCACATGTAGAGACTGGATTCCTATTTAATCATATTTACCTCATTTAATTTATTGTGCGTAACCCGTTAGCTGATTTTCGATATTGACACCATTCTTGTGAGCAAATGAATGCACAGAACGCTTATCAGAACTAAACTTTCCACTTACCCTTCAACTAGTAAGTTTAATTTTGAGAAATTCACACTTGTAATATCACTTGGTTTTAACTTGTTCCTTATCCCAACCTCAAAGGAGGAAATCGCAGGGATTAGATCGAGGCTGCGTGCAGTCCATTCTGTCTGTCCCGGATGCACCACCGACCTCCAAACTTCATACCTGGCGGCAGTCTTAGCTCTGCCTTCTACGCTGTATACACCAGCCATTTTGCGGTTTTCAGTGGATCAACTTCGAAATCATAAATAGCAAACTTCACATTAGTAAATAGTATTACATGCCAGCTAGAGCTCATACTAGTTTCTAGGATAATCTAAACTAAAAATAGATATTGAATTTACAACCACCATATATATACAGGGTGGCCCAAAAGTAGGTACACCGTCCGTACTGATCAACTCATTGCTTTTTATATAATTTCTTATCAGTTAGACTTAATTTCTTTCTTATATGTTCTTAATGTGTTTTTACTTATACCTTAAGCACGGAGTCGCCGAAGCAAATAAACCTATAAGCTAGAATGTTATACTTGATCAATGCAGGACTGTATACTTACTTTTGGGCCACCTTGTATATCTATATTATAAAATTGAAAGTGACTATGTTTGTGACTCTTAATCTCTTGAACCGCCCGATCAATCTCGATCAAATTTTCAACGTAGATGTGGTTCTGGCCTGGGAGTGCTTTTATCTATTAACTTTGACGGGGGAGGGGACAGAAAAATAAATAAAACTTAACTCTTGAACCACCCGACCGATCTTGATCAAATTTTCAATGTAGATGAGGTTCGGGACTGGCATGATTTTTATCATTTCACTTTGACGGTGGGGAGAGGATGGAGGGAGAGAGATACAAAAATCAATAAATATAAAAATAACTATGTTCGTGAATTAATAACTTGAACCACCCGATCGATCTCAATCAAATTTTCAACATATATGAAGTTCAAACCTGATAAGTGTTTTATCATTTCATTTTGATAGTAGATCTTAGGGGAAGAGGGGAAATATATGAAAATGAATAAAACTTTATAACTCTTGAATCGCCCGACCGATCTCGATCAAACTTTCAACATAGATAAGGTTCGTCTTAAGATGTTTTCTTAATTTCACTTTTATAGTGCAACGAAGGGGAGGGGGGATATGTCAAAAAAGTAAAAATAAAAGTGACTGTCTTTGTGACTTCATCACGTTTAAACCACCCGACCGATCTTAACCAAATTTTCAAGATAATGAGGTTCAGACTTGAGATGGTTTTTATGATATCACTTTAACTGTAGAACGTAGGGGAAGGGAGAAATCTATAAAAATAAATAAAACTTAACTCTTGAACCACCAGGCCGATCTTAATCAAATTTTCAACATAGATAACGTTCGGGCCTGGGATGTTTTCGTCATTTCACTTTTACGGTGCAACCTAGGGAATGCAATGGAGAGAGGGGAGATTTATGTAAAAAGAATAAAAATAAAAGTGACTGTCTTTGTGACTTCATCACGCTTTAACCACAGGACCGATCTTAATCAGACTTTCAATATGGATGAAGTTCGGGCTTGGGGTGGCTTTAGTCATATCACTTTGACGGTAGAACTTAGGGGAGGAGGAGGGGAGGGGACAGATATATATATATATAAAAATAAATAAAACAACTCTTGAACCACCCAACCAATCTCGATCAAATTTTCAGCATAAATAAGGTTCGGGCCTGGGATGGTATTTATCTATTCCCTTTGACGATAGAATTTATAGGAGGAGGTAGCAGGGGAAGATATATAAAAATAAATAATAACTCTCGAACAAATTTTCGATCTCGATCTCGATCAAATTTTCGACCTAGATGAAGTTTAAACCTGAGATGATTTTTGTTATATCACTTTGACGATGTAACTTAAAAGAAGGGAAAGACATTTACAAATGATCGAAAATGACCTATATTAGTGGCGAATCTATAGTTTTTGAGGTCGCTGAGATGAACAGTGACACTTCTGATGCCATTTAAATCCAAATTCAACCCCGCAAAAATTGTGGGAGGGGAGGGGGATATATAATCAAAATGACCAATATCAGGGTCGAATTCAGTTTTCAGGGTCGCTGAGATGAACAATGACACTTCCGATGCCGTGCCCCACAACATAGGGAAGGGAGGAGGAGATATAAAAGTCATCGAAAATGACCGATACCAGATTATCCTAAGTTGACAAAATCAAGAGATATTCAATTTTTCGCACACATTTAAACCCCTTGTTTCTCTTTAGGATACCCATTTTAGTAAGTAGTATGTCTAAAACCCTAAGCTCAAGTCAGGTACGACAAATTATAAAAAGTCGATCCAGCGGAGGAGTTGGAGAACAAACATCGTTATTTTTTATCTATCTATCTATCTATCTATCTATCTATCTATCTATCTATCTATCTATCTATCTATATCTATCTATCTATCTATCTATCTATCTATCTATCTATCTATCTATCTATCTATCTATCTATCTATCTATCTATATATATATATATATATATATATATATATATATATATATAAATTCTTCATTTGAAATAAGTAAATCCGTGTCCCTGCGTTTTTAAAAATTCTCGTTTTAAGGGGGCATCTTCTCTCTCTATCTTTCTATATCGCGAACTTTTTCTAGACCGCTGCACCAATTGTAATTATTTTGGTACATGAGTGCACCCTAGCCTCGAATCGAATTTCGCTACTTGTTAATTCAGGTAGCTTCCCAATTGCCTCATGATTGGTCAATATCAGAAAATTTTAGTGTTCTCAGTGAGAATTAAACCAGGAACCATACACCGTGATTGCGTACACTAACAATGCGGCTAAACCGGAATTAAATAATAATAAAATATAAACATCCACTTTCCTTTTTAAATGCTCTTCGCACCTGCAGATCGTAAATTTTGATGACTATGGTAACGAAAAAGATTGAGAATTCAGTATATAACTAATCTGCTGAAATCTTGAGTAGAGTTAAGAATAGAGCTTATTTGAAGTAAGTTTTTCTTTAAAGGTATCTTTGTAAAGCTTATTTCTCGTGATAAATTATCAATATAAAAAAGTCACAAATGGAACATCCTACGTAAAAACATTTATATTTCGGTATCACTGTAGTAGCCGAATTAGCCCCCTGCCTGCGCCATTTGATAGTGATTAATCATCAACTTTATTACTCTCATTTACTTAACTAGATGCACACAGTAGCTATTTTATTAGTTGACTATATTATTGCATAACTTTCTGAGGGTGATCTTATTTTTTCTTCATTTCCTCTATTTCTATCACTTTTACTTTCAATTCTCCCCGATAGACACCACCTTTACGAAGACACTTGTGTGTCGAGTGGGGAGGATTGCGTGCTACAGTGAAATTTAAAGCTATGTCGGCTGTAGTTTACTACCAAAAGGACCACCCCTACCGAATTGGTCTAAATGGAGTAGTCAGACGAAGTGTGTTCTGGGAGAAGGCAGCAGCTCTCCAGGAGCCAAGTTGACGGAAATCATAGTGATTGGTACGGCAACTTGGAGATTTAGTCCCAGGCATGGTCAGAGTGACTTTAATGGCTGGGATATTGCGGGGTAGAAGGCAACGGGAAACCACCACCACTATTTGGTCTAGGAATTAATTCGTGCGGGTGGACAAGAGATGGCGCAACGAACGGAGCGTCCCACAGTTCCGTGTATCCACACATGTGTTGCAAACCCCTGTCATCGCGTATCGTTCGTAGTATAGGACAGTGGATTAAAGCGTCAACAACACCAGTTTGTAGTTAAGTGAACATGGCGCAATTTGTGCCTGATAAAGTGTTTTTGCGGGGTGTCCTGCTGCATTACTTTAATATACAGAAAAGTGCGACTGAAAGTCATCGTATTTTGGTGGAAGTGTATGGTGACCATGCTCTAGCTGAGCGAACGTGTCAGAAGTGGTTTGCACGGTTTAGAAGTGGTGATTTCGGCTTGGCAGACCAAGAGCGAGCTGGACAGCCAAAAAAATTTCAAGACTAAGAATTGACAGCATTGCTCGAGCAGGATTCGTGTCAAACGCAGGAACAACTTGCAGCAGCATTAGGCGTTGATCAAACAACAGTCTCCAAACGCTTGAAAGCCATGGGAATGATTCAAAAGATGTCACATTGGGTTCCACATGAATTGAAAGACAGAGACGTTGAAAGACGAAAAACCATTTGCGAATTGCTGCTTCAACGACAGAGCAGAAAGGGGTTTCTGCATCGAATTATTACGGGTGATGAGAAGTGGATCCATTACGAGAACCCTAAACGAAAAAAGGCGTGGGTGAAACCAGGTGAACCAGGTCCATCACAACCAAAACGAGATATTCACTGTGCAAAGGTTATGCTGTGCATATGGTGGGATATGAAAGGTGTGGTGTGCTATGAGCTGCAGCAACCGGGTGAAACTATGAATGGAGAACGCTATCGACAACAATTAATGCGTTTGAAGCAAGCTCTGGCCAGAACACGACCAGAATGGGAGAACAGACATGATAAACTTATTGTTCAACATGATAACGCTCGCCCACATGTCGCAAAACCGGTCAAAACCTATTTAGAAAATGTCGGATGGGAAGTTTTACCCCACCCGCCGTATTCACCAGACGTTGCTCCTTCGGACTACTACTTGTTCGATTGCATGAACAACGATTTGATTGGACAGCGGTTTACTTCTTCAGAAGATATCGAAACATGGGTCTCTGACTGGATCGCTTCCAAGGATGAGGACTTCTTTCGCCACGGAATCCGTACATTGCCTGACAGATGGGCGAAAGTGGTGGCTAGCGATGGACAATATTTTTCTTAAGGTATTTATGTATTTTGTGTTTGTACTACAGCTTCAATGTGTGCGTACCAACCGCACGAATTAATTCCTAGACCAAATATTTTTCCCAAGTTTGCTGGCAGCAGAAAGAGAGCATATGTACAATGGTCTTTCACAGATCAAAATATAATTCAGGAGGTAAAATATCCCCCATTCGGATCTCGGGGAGGGGGATGGCTTGGGAAGGACTATTGAAAGAAAGTAACAACGTCAGGAAAATAGATAGGGAAAGAAAGACATGCAAAAGCAAAACGTTTAGGATAGCGACATGGAACATACTTACCATGTTACAGGGAGGGAAATTAGAACATCTTAAACAGGAAACAAAATAATCTAGATTTACTAGGAGTTTGTGAAGTTAAATGGGAAGATAATAGGGTGTTGAACAGCGAAGGATATAGAATGTTCAGGTAACGAAAAGGGCGGTCATATTGTCGCAGGAATAATTTTTGGTAAGCGCTTAAAAGAGAAAGTATAATGTGCGGTTGATGATATAGTTATGGTGTTAAGACGTAAAGGAAAAAGGAAGGATCTATTAGTGGTACAGACATATGCACCGACCAATTCGCATACAACGGAATAAGTAGAGGAAAATTATGAGAATATAGAAGAAATTATACACAGGGAGAAGAGGGCTGCATGCGTAGCTGTAATGAAAGATTTCAATGCAGTTGTGGGAGGAAAACAGGAAAGTAGTGTCATAGGCAAATATGATTTAGGCGTCGTAAGAAATGAAAGGGGAGCCGAACTGATCAATTTTTGTAGACAAAATTCACTAGTAATTGGAAACACATGGTTCAATTAGCACAAAAGAAGATAATATGAAAATCCTCAATAGGCCAAAGATATCAGACTATGTTACGATTCAGAACAGGTATCAGAATAGCTTGAAGAACGTGTGAGATCCTTCTCGGGGCTGACATTTTCTTTGATCATATCCTTGTGCTAACCGAAGTAGATATCCAACTGAAAAATGTAATCTGAAAAAAAGTAGGCAACAAGATGTTGAATACTGAAAACAATGGCGGCGGTTGGATGTTAAAAGTGGGGGGAGGGGGGCAAGACATGATCTGAATATTTGTATATCATCAATGTTAGTTTTCCTGGTTGCTTCTAAACACTTTGTTTGACGAAAGGTTGTATAACTATTAGGATACTGTCTTTTCCAGTTAAAATACCGTATATCGTGTTTCTTATTTTATTAAGAAAATTGACAAGAGCAACACAAGTAGATACTAGCCCTTCGTAGTCTTAAACAACGAAGGTGTAAGAAGAAATTTGATTCCTTGCTCATTAACATCTTAAAATTCTGTCTGGGAAATTGTGTGATCGGATTAGGAGTCTATTTAATAACAAATATACAAAATAAATAAATAGAAAGGATAAATTAATCAAATAATCATAGTAATGAATAATGAGGCTTGTTTTGCAAAAGTTATATTGAAACTGGGAATTGATAAACAACTTATATTTTTAATTCCACGCATACTATTATAGCCTATGTGTTATTACTAGGGCCCGTAAGTTTAGGAAAAATCTTCTTTTTTACGAGTGCGCGAAAACGAGGTTTAACATAATATATATGCTCTTGTTGGGTCATTGTGTGCCAGAAAATGTGGATATTATGCTATAGCACCTTTGGTGCATAGCTGTTTCATTTGTAAATATTTTTGTAATTAAATTAGTATTTAATATAATATTAGTATTGTTTTAGTGGTATGAAAAATCCTTGGCTAAGGTACTTATGTATATAGTGCTAATTTTTTGCTTTGTTTTTATATATTTTAAAATGTTAAGAATCTTGTGTAAATGTATTCTTGTTATGCCTCTAACATTTTTTTTATTTAGCAGTTTTAGAAAGTTACAAAATGAGCTCTGGACTTGACTCCCCTATACGCCGTGGGAAGCTTCACTTTCTATTTTTCGTTTTTTTTCTTTTACAGGGAAGAAGGGGGAAATTATGTGGAAAGCTGACCACTTGGCGAGAGGCTTGAGACTATATAAGTCAACCCACCCCTTCTTCCAGGATTCATTTCTTTTAAGATTTTCTTCGGGGACTCTCTTGTTCCGGTAAGAGGGTTGTCTCTATGTCCAGACATAGGTGAATAAAGTACTTTTTTACTTTAAGAATTTTTTGGACGGAGCGGGCGGAATGAGCTGCTCCTGATAGTTTTGAGCAGGTTTCTAAGTGATGAAGCCTGCGACTTCGTAAACAATAGCTAGATCATTATTTTTTTTTAGGGACATAGGCCAGAGTAGCCCGTAATGAGGGTTTCTCTTTAGATTTTAATGCTGGCACTGGTTCTGTCTGAGAGAGTGACTTGGGCAGTTACCTTTTCGGTGCTCGCCGGGATGAGAATTTTAATGAGGTTCTCGGATGATTTTAAGGGCTCGGGAATTCACGAAGGCTGGAGTGAGGCTTGAGTTCCTGTTCGAGTCCATAATAATAATTTAAGGGTCTTTAGAGAAATTAGAGGATCTTGTTAGGAGACAGCAGGCCTAATAGTGGAGGTCTCTGCCTTTAGGAGAGCTTGTGGTTACAGAGCGAGTAACCTCATGGTACAGATATTTTAACTAGTCAATAAAGAGTTATTCCAGGGCAATTTCAGGTTTTTATTTAAGCTGATACTGTTTTGTCGACCTTAGTTTGTTTATAAATTTTTTCCTTGATAGGCTGGAGAAGCGACGAAGGGGGAGGCATTCCTCCCATAATCTATGAATCTTGGCTTCTTTTTTTTTCTTTTTTCTTTTTACTTTGACATACCCCTAGAGAGCTAAAGAAGCAAGATTCCCGCTTAATACTCTCTTCCAACCTTACTTGTTACTTCTGTGGATAAAAGGTGGCGGATGGATAGGAAAGAAGAGAGAGGGCGGGCTAAGGAATAGCAATTATTTGTCCTTTTATTGCCTCTTTCGGCGTTTTTTCGTTTTTTTGGTATTTCTCTAAGCTTTTAATAGGTCTTAATGTCTTTTTTGCCTTTCATCTTTCGACAATAAATTTACTGGTCATTAACTCGAATCACCACCACCTCTTAAACATATTTTCTTTAGTAAAGAAAATTCAAAAGATAAGGCATTCTTCAACGACTGGACTGATAAGACCAGATCTGCAACAATCACAAGTCGGATAAGTAGGCGTAACAATGTCTTCCAGCAAAAGAGGTGAGGGTGGAGAAGTTTTCTTATTTTAGTTGTTAGCAGTGTTGCCAGATCTACTGATTTTGCAGGAGATCTCCTGCTTTCTCTACGTTCTACTGATCTACTGCGAAAGAAAATGAATAGTGAACAATCTCCTGGTTTTTCCTTCGAGAAGTTGAAGAAATATATTTTTATTAATATTGAATTTTCAATGTTTTCTCACATAAAAAGATGAAATTTATCTGTTATAATACACAAAGCTCTGTAGAGCATATAGATATAGAGCTTTACTGTATATAATATAAATCCAAAGAATACAAATGTACGTCATCTTCTATATGCATTATGGTTAGCGTTTTTATGAGTCTGTAAGATTTACAAGTAAGTGTTGTTTAGATTGGGACTTGGGTTGGAAGAGTGGCTTAGATCATTTCTCCACGATCGTCAGTAAGAAATCGTCTTACGCCACGGTCACGTGTGACTATACCATATAGCTACGTTATCGCTACACGCATGAAAAGACATTTTCCCACTCCACTTTGCTCTTTCACTACGTTTTACTTCACACACGTGTGTATCAAATAATATTAATAAATTGGGACTTTTCCCTTTCATTTGTACAACATAGTTCATCGGAAATGAATTCTGCTCTGCTTGTTTCGACTACTGCCCCCTTAATAATGGTAAATTTTATTGCCTCCCTTCCCCGGATTTACATTCAAACACCACCACTGTATGTGTCTACTGCTTTCTCCTGTTTTTTTATCTTCCAAACTCCTGCTTTTCCAACTGACTGATCTGGCAACACTGGTTGTTAGTACTTCAGTTTGAGGAAGAAGGATAGACCGTTAGCCTACCAGAAGCTTGTATTTCTTGAGCATTATATCCATTAAATATGTAATTCTAATTAAATTGGGTCTTATTTTTGCGTCCTTTTTTCCCCCCAGTTTTTAGGTCCTTTTTTAAAAATATTTTAGGTCTTTTTATAGTTCCTTTTTAGGCCATTTTTAGGTCTTCAACTTTCGAGCTCTAGTTATTACTCTTAAAAAGACAGTAAATACAAAGTACTGCAAGCATATGCTACGACATTTAAAGAAATACTTTTGCAAGTTCCCGAAAGATGTTCATTGCCATTAGGTGTAGTTTTCACTTTCTTGGAATACCTCAAAACACAATACTAGAATCACTCCACACTCCAGTGATACAAAATAACCCTCAAACCTAGAATTATGTTGAATTCACTAAATTTAACTGTACATACACTTGTGCACCCCTAAACACACCGCTTCGCTCGTATATTGCACTGGAAACCAAAATGGAAGTTCTTTCTTATTACTCTCTTTTTAATTAATATTCCTAATTAATATTATATTAATATTAGCTTACGCACCTTTGGCGTGTGAGACCGGAGTTCGATTCCCGGCGAGAGCTCACGTGGTTCGGATTCCACGTTAATCATTAGGTCCAAGTCTCATATAGCCTTGCTGCTGAACAGGATATTAAACTAAAAAGAAACAAATCAAAATATTCCTTACTATTAGAAAGAATAAAAGACACTTTAGGAACTGTCGATTTTTGTGCAATTAAAGTTACCTCAATTAGTTCCAAAGCGGCTAACTAACATATCGAGCCCTTGCAAGAAGAAATGAAAGTACACTCGAATTGTGGCGCTCTAGTAGGTTAAATTTTGGCCATTTTTCGTGGCAATTAAAACACAATTCCTGTAGCTTTCTTAACTCCACGGGAAGGCAACCAACACGTACTCACGGAACGGCAAATATTTTATGGCAGCATTTTATTCTATGAACCATTAACACATAAAACACTTTATATTTCCAAATGAAACTATACACATTAATGGGTCATTTCAAAAAAGTGTAGCAACTGTCCCCTTTTGCGTCCCCTAATTGCCGCCCATGCATATACTATACTTACATGCATCTTCTTTGTACATTTACTTGTTCTTACATCCATTCTATTCTTTACATTTTTCCTTTTTCCTTATACATTTCTCCCTTTATCCCAACTTTTTAGCCATATCCAACTGGGTATTAATCCTCTTTCGTTGTGTGAACTTCTCTCCCAATTTCGATGTTTTCCTGATTGTGACATTTACTTTTCACGTTCTTGTACCTTATGATCCTTATTACTTTGTAGATTTTTTATTACTTTCTCTACACATTATTTTTTCTACTAATCAAATCTTTACATTGATACTTATTTTTGAATCGCGTTTTTTACTTCACAGAAGTAGGAGGTGAAGGAGATTAAAACATTACAATATTAATTTTGAAAAAGAAAACGGAGTTCGGCAGTGCACACCGTAGTGATCACCTCATATTTTGGTATTATGCTGTAATGAGACAGCCCCATAAGCATTCCGTCAGCGGGCCGCCGTAGGCCCATCGACGTGGAAATGGCGGGCCGCTGGCGGATGCCGCCGTCGGGCCACCTGCTCGATTACACTAATTACGCCTTCGTCCCACCGGCGGGGTATCCGCCATAATCCCGCTGCTCCCCCGTCTTTAGCCGATATCCAGCCGCTGAAATCCTCCCACGTATTTCCCTATGTGCAAGACGTAATCGGATCTACCGCAAACCACGGCGGGTTGCCTCCCAATTTTTTTTCAAGAAATCCATTCCCATCCGGGGATGGGTGGGCTGTAGATGGCCACGGTCACGGTCACGGTCACGGTCACGGTAATATTGAAGTTGTATGCAGAGTATCGGGCCAAAGCCCCTGACTCTATGAGTAGAATGAAAGAGTTCAAAATACAGAGGTACAGGTGAAAAACTGGGTATTACTATTGAGTTGGTAGGTATGGTAGGCTACATCTGCAACTGTCGCAGAGTGGCTGATGGTGACTTTAGGCGAGCTTTATAGAGTCATTATATGCGTGGCATGCGATGGACGTTCCGGAGAGCGCATTCGGTGCCGATATTAGCAATAGCTGGGTTAATATGCCTGGGTAACGTACGCCAGAACTTATGGTGGAGATGGCGTAAAACTTCTCTAACAGGGGGAAGCTCTAGATCTTCCAGAATTTGGCGGTTGCGAGTATATCTGTCGTGACCAGTGATGATACGACCGGTTCTAGTTTGCACACTTTCGAGTGTCTGAAGGTGACTGGATGAGGCATGTTGCCAGGCAGGGCATGCATAAGTAAGTGTGGACAGGACTATCATTTTGAATATGTGCACTCGGGCCTCATGAGAAATTGAACTGCAGCGAAAAATTGGATATAATGCTGTGATTTTGCGTAATGCTCTTTGCTTGATGTCCTTGATGTGCGCAGCGAATGTTAACCCATGGTCTAATATCACTCCCAAATATTTAGCATGTGTAGCGTGAGGAATGTATGCGTTCTCATATATTAGATTTCGACGGGTACGTATACGTCTTCTACTGTGTATAACAGTACAACTTTTGTCGGTATTTACTTTAATCCTCCAACGTCTGGCCCATTCCTGAAAACTGTTCAGTTGACGTTGCATATAGATGTAACACTGTATAAGTGAACTGCTTGTTGTGAAAAAGGCGGTATCGTCGGCGTACGTTGCTAAGAAGCAATGTGGTAGGGTTGGAAGATCGGCTGTATACAGATTATATAAAAGTGGTGAAAGTACAGCGCCCTGTGGAACACCTGCTTTAATTGGTCTGGATGAGGATTTGACACCATCAATAGACACATGAAATTTTCTGCCAAAGAGGTAAGAGCGGAGTAAATGCAGAATACTATCCGGAAGACCTTGGTCGTGTAGCTTATATATTAGTCCTGCTAACCAGACTTTATCAAAAGCTTTTGAGACATCCAGGTACACACCAAGAGTATGTTGTTTTCTGTTGAAAGCCACAGTTAAGTGATCTACTACTCTTACGAGTTGCGTAGTCGTGCTATGTTGAGCACGAAACCCAAATTGATGGAAGGGTAGAAGATTACTATTGTCGACATGCTGTTTCAGTCTCCAGAGGAACACACGCTCAAATAGTTTACTCAAATGGGACAGAAGACTTATCGGCCTATGATTTTCTGGAAGCAGCGGATTCTTTCCAGGTTTGAGGATGGTGATGATACGTGCTTCCTTCCAGGTCTTTGGGAAGTAGCATAGTTGAAAGATGGCATTAAATAAATATGTCAAAAAGACCAATAATTTTCGGGTTGGATGTTTTAGTACCTCACTTCGAATCCCATCAGGCCCAGGTGCTCTTTTTGCAGGCAGACACTTGATATGGCGTTCTATTTCGCGTGGTGTTACTAAGGTGATGTCATGTGTAGGTTTTTGATTACTCATGCGATATAATGTGGTTCGGACATGCTGTCGGAAATAGGGCTCAAGACGTGCTCTATTGGGCTGAAACTGTGCTTGCAGAGAGTCAGCGAATATGTCCGCTTGCGACTGAGGGTCTTGAGTCAGTCCTTGTGGTCCCTGTAGGACTCTTGCTCTGGAAGCATTTGAGGAACGTTGAAAGGATTTGGAGTACATCCAAATTTTACGATCATTGACGGTGACATTTCTAAAAGTGTCTTCCCAGTACTGTTGATTTTGTCGCTGAGTCAGCATCTTGAGCTTCCCACATAGTTTATTCCACAGAGTCTTGTATGCAGGATGAAGTGTGTGCTGCCATCTGCGTCTAGCCCAACGTTTTAAATGAAGATAAAGTTGCAGATGTAGACTGTCGCCTTGACCTGTGTGTGTTGGAGAGATTCTGGTAGTGGAGCTAGCTGCTTCCGCTGTACGAAGTGCTAGTGTAATGTGAGAAACTGCTTGGTCGATATCCTCAATGGTGGCGGGCCGATCTCGTAGGTCGATCATAGTGTTTAGTTCTTGTTTAAATACATCCCAATCAGTTTCTATTTTCTTGAATATAGGGGCAGAATGGGCGATGCTTCTATGTGAGACGTGAAAAATGACTGGGTCGTGATCGGAGTCTAAATCCGAAATAACATAAGGATGGACAGTAAAAGACACATCTTTGCAAAGAGCGACATCAAGCACATCGGGCTGTCCGCCAAATTTTGGATGATGAGTAGGATCTGGTGGAGCACTGATGATGAAGTTGGACGTGAGTAGATATTCGTGTAAAGCATCTCCGGCAGTGTTTGGAGTAATGGAGTTCCATTCTCCATGCTTAGCATTAAGATCTCCAGCTAAGATGACTTTTGGCCCTAAGTTAGCTATGACATCAAAGTCTGTGGGTTCTAGTTGTGTGGCCGGGGACCTGTACCCAGTTACCAATATTAATGAAACTCCTGGAGTGATTAACTCAACAGCAAGTGCCTCCAAAGTAAGTAAGGGTGGTATTGTGATCAACCTGACTGGGAATGCCTTTTTAACTATAAGTAACAATCCTCCTTTCTGTCTGCCCACTCTATCCTGTCGGTACACAATGTAATTTGGTAGGCGCCAAGTAGGGATTCGAGCAGTAAAATGTGTTTCCTGGATGAACATGACATCGACTCTATGTTGGGTTAGAAATCTGATAAGCATATGTTTTTGTCCCTCTAGGCCATCTGCATTCCAGGTAGCAAGGATAAGTGTGTGATGCAATACGCTGGATTTAGAAACAGCCATCGTCAACCATTTCCGCTATTGTTTCTATTACTACTGCAGCCTTGGAAGCTGAGTCTGCAGCTTGTCGAAAACGAGTGATACCACGTTTGATATGGGTTAATATTTTGCGGAAAGGTAAGCCCTTGAGTAAGGAAAGAACGGACTTTAAGTCGAGGTCTTCTTTAGAACTATCTTGAGGAAGGGCAGTAAGTGGCAGGGTGTGGGAAGAAGTGGAAGCTTCAGTATCTTCGGTATTTGTAATCATGGGTTGGATGGTGTCAGCAGCGGGAATCGAAGGTTCCTTTGCTGAAGGTGTATAGAAACCTCGTTTGGTTATATTCGGTTGTTTCTTTGGCTGCTGTGCCGGCAATTTGAGAGCTTCAGAGTAAGATTTAAAGACTGGACAGCCACGGTAGTTTGCCGGATGATCTCCCTGACAGTTTGCACAATTGGCAGGTATGGATGTGTCTGTTTTACTGCAAGACTGTGTGAAATGTGATTGCCCGCATTTGAGACATCTCGGATGGGCTTGGCAGGTGTCTTGCGAATGTCCCAAGCGTTGGCACCTGTAACATTGCAGCACTGAAGGAGGTTTATATGGTTCAATTACGACTTTGTAATGTAGCAAGGTATTAATTGCGTATATCTCTTTGACAGCTGCAGTTCTTTCTAGAGCTACCAAGAACAGTGGCATCATTATTTTCTTGTCATCCGTCTTGCTTTTACGAGACATTTGGTGGACGCTGGTTGGTTTGTACCCCAGTCGGGAGAATTCTTCCTTTAGGTCGTCTAAATCTGTGTCAATAGGTAGTTTCCGGACAACTACCTTAATAGGTCGTTCATTCTTTGCTACACCTGTGGCATACTCAGTCTTCGTTTGCTCACAATAGGTTTTGATGGTGGTATAATCATCTTTGTTGGACGCTTGAATTCGAATGCGCTCTTTATTTGGCTGTGCTAATGGAGGCTCCTTCAATGTTCGTGACAAGGTCTTTATGAAAGTATATGTATTTGTAATGCCGTATATGAAAATTGGAGGAGGCTTATGACTGGGCGGCTGCTTTGGCGGAGCAGGATTATTGCCGGTATTAGCATTATCTGCTTGGGTGGAAGACAAAACATCAAACCTGTTGCTGACTGGGAGAGGCGGATAGTCTGCCTTGTTGAGGTTTTCCAATGAAGACCTACGTCGCTTTAGTGTTCCAACTACTGTAAAGTCCATATCTTCAGGTTTATTTGAAGTAGACGGTTGTGAGGCACTTGATTGCTTAAGTGTATTTGATTTCGATTTGAGCTCCCCTGGAATGGCTGTTTGCTTCTTCTTGCCCAAAGGCAGAAGAAAGTCTTCTGGTTTGTATGTGGCCCGGATTATTTTACCCCTGGTAGCAGGAATCTTGGTCGATTGAGATTTTTTCTCAGATTTGGTGGATGTCTTCTGAGAAGCCATCTTTATTGTGAGAGTGGGGGATGGCGCCAGCTTACAAGAAGGGTAGTGGCGTTCCCAATAAATATTATGATCTTAGAGCGGTGCTCTAAGTTTTTAATTTGCCAAGGTGCTTTTCCTCCGAAGAGGAAGCACTACTAATCGTTCGCCGGTATAAGTGCCAAAGTCGTCAACTATTTTCTTCCTGCTGTTATCTCTACCTCCGAAGAGGAGAGTATCAAAATAACTCGTGAAACCGAAAGAATAGCAAGGTCGTCTAAAGATAAGATCAATTTAGTGTGTCCGCCTCCGTAGAGGCACAAAACAATTCGACGGTTGTTTCCTTTACCTCGATGAGGTAAGTAATCCAACCGTATGCAAGATGTTCGCGAATAAAATTCAATCAGGGGGGATGGAAAACCCAAATGACTTGTTTATTTTTCTCCGCCAGCTACGGATACCCTATTTTTTTACCTGGTTAGAGATTCCAGGTGGCCAGTTCGTAGATGGCTATACCTTCCAAAGCATATCTGAACTACTATCTCGTAATTGTCAGTGAGAGTTATAATTTTGGAGTTGATTGTTTGCAATGAGCAAAGCTTTAGGCAGTATATTTGACATTTTGCCAAGTAACAAATAAGGTAACATGTTCTGCTGTAACCTGTCACGAAAATAGTTTTGCAAGCCAACGAACTGTCTGACAATAGTTACAAGAGTACAGTGCTGCCACCTGTTCCTCTTATATCCTAGGTCAGCAGACGTTACCGAGTTCTCTTCTGTTCATATTAAAACCAGAACAAATGACGTTCATCACGCGAAGAGTGAAGAATTGTGGGTAACGCAAAGCCGATCCGTTCCCACCACACGACCTTAAGCAAGGACAACCGCCACGATCAGCGTATGGTCCGAAGGCTACATCCGTCACAGTACCGCGTTCGCGGGTACCCCGACAAAACCGTCATCGGTCCACCAGTGGTTGCAGTTACTCAACCGACTCGATGTCCCGCCTCGTTCCCGCTCGAAATCCGCTTATATACCGCCATAGTAGCGATCGGCCCGACGATGTGCAGCGGACAATTGCTCATGGGGAGGTTACTTAGTGAGACTCTTTGGGCCTTATGCAGAGTCGTTTTGAAGTCTAATTAAGGCAATACTACGGGGCAGAGTTGGCGTGGGGCAATGAAAACTTGACCCACGACCCACTGACCCACCACCCACCGTGACCCCTGACCCACCACTCACCATGACCCATCGTGACCCACCATGACCCACCACCCACGGTGACCCTCTCTGACCCACCACCCACCATGAACCACTCTCATCCACTTTGACCTACTCTGACTCACCAAAATCCATCGTCATCAACTCTGAACACGATCCACGGCCTTTTCTGAACTGACTAAAGAGTTTACACTTGTAATAAAACAAGACTGTGAAATTGTCACTAATCGTAGTTTGAATTTCTAGTCAATCGCTCAAGCACCACTCTGTTACAATAACGGTGGATCTGACCTTTAAAATATCAAATGAAAATACCCCTGTACAATATGGAAAATGTTATGGTTTCTCAGTTCACAGTATTTTTCTCACAAAAGACTTGAAAAATCAGTTGTTCATAGGTTATAAAGGTGCTCGGGTACTCTATGTGAGAGCATCTCCATAAAGTATGCTCATAATTGTAATTTGTGTAATCACTAAAACACCACGTTAAATTTAAGTTACAAATATGCATAATTGCAATTATTATGAATATTTATTCAAAAGTAGTTTACTTAAAGCAAAGAAGAGAGTTACTAAAAAGTGGGTACAAAGTTGAATAACATAAATAAGCCATTAGTAATACAAGTATACATTTTCCGTAACTCGTAATTTTCCACCTTAAAACAAATCTGAAATCGGATTTATTTCCTGTTGGTAACTTTTTGGTGGTAAATCATCTGCAGTGGAATGATGTCCATCCTTCAGCCAAGAAATAACTAGCTCGTATACTTTGAGCTTGTCTAGCGGTTTGCCATTAACATTGATGAGCAACAAGTTAGACAATTTTTGAGCACTTAATCTATTTCTAATATCAGTCATCTGTAAATTCATAAGGGAAATCCCCGTTCGCACTCTGTCGTGAAAATTGATAATACTTCTACCCGATATCTGCAACTTCTCATCGACAATCTACTTGTTAGACTTAAGTCTGATAACGATTTTTCTCGGTCAGTTTTGAAATACTCAGCAAGAAGTATCATCTCTCTATCACCATAAACATCTTTTCCATATCGACCATGTCAGTTGGCAATGTCGACCCATGTAGAACAGAAACTTCATCTACCACGCCTTTGATAGGGAATCTTGTGAATAAATTATCAATTAAAGCCTGATAAACTGATGATTTCTTATTTGTTTATAAATTTAATTTTTGTAATTACACATGAAGGTTTGATACCATTACCAAGCTCCCTCCCCCGTCTAGAAAGCGAAAGGAACGAGGTTTCTGGAAAGTATTCAGAGGTGAATGGGAATTTCCCTCCTTCTTCAACATCAATTACCACACTGCTGTTTGCCATGTGCCAAATTACGATGAATTTCAATTAAATTATCATAGTATAATTATTTCCTTGTTGAATTATCAATACTTTTCAGTGGAAAAAAGGATGAAATTTCAAAGTTCCAAATCAAAGTAAGTAGACCAACGTAAAGGGAAAAAAAGTGTAAAATTTTCCATACAATTATGCGTACAATCCAAACTTCAAATTTCCGTGTAATTAAGCTTACAGTACAAATTTTACAGTACAATTTACCGCGTACAAAGTACAGTACAGTACTTTTGACCGCGTGAATTGGAAATTGTTGTTGGGAGTTCTAACAAAGATAGGGTTGGAATGGAAATATAGAAGACTCATAAGAAACTTATACATGAACCAACAAGTAAGTGTTAGGATAGGGGAAGAACTGACGGAAGAGAGTGCAATTGGAAGGGGAGTTCGACAAGGATGCTGCCTCTCGCCAACACTATTTAATGTCTATCTAGAAGAGATAGTGAAAAAGAGCCTACATGATGATGATGGCATTTCGGTAGGAGGTAGAATGATTAGATGCATAAGATTTGCAGACGATATAGCGCTTCTTGCACAATCTGAAAAGAAAATCAATAAAATGTTAGAAAAAATTAGAAAGGGCTTTGAAGAATATGGGATGAAAATAAATGGTGATTGGAACGAAGGGGTCTGTGTCAAATATAAAAGTAGGAGGGGAGAAAATAGAACAAGTGGATAGTTTTCGATACCTGGGTAGTATTCTTAGTAATGACATGAAATGCGAACGTGAAATAAAAGCAAGGATAGGAATGGCGAAAGAAGCCTTTAGGAGGAAGAAAAGTCTGTTTTGTGGGACCTTGAATAAAGAGTTGAGAAAAAGACTCATAAAATGCTTCGTGTGGAGTGTATGGGGCGGAAACGTGGACATTACGTAAAGGTGACGAAAATCGACTGGAAGCCTTCAAAATGTGGGTGTGGAGAAAAGTGGAAAGAATTAATTGGGTAGAGCGGAAAACGAATGAGAGAGTGTTAGAAATGGTGGGTGAGAAAAGAACACTTTTAGATATTATTAGGAAGAGGAAGAGAAACTGGTTGGGACATTGCCTAAGAAGAGATTGTATCATGAGAGACGTCCTAGAGGGTATGGTGGCGGGAAAGAGAGGGAGGGGGCGAAGGAGACTACAATTAATGGATGATATTAAAACAGAAAGATCATACGTGAAGACGAAAAGGTTAGCGGAGGACCGTGGAGCATGGAAGCTTCTCAGCTGCGGCAATTGACCTGCCAATAAAGGCAGAATACCTATGATGATGATGTACAAATTTTATGCCTATTTTTCTCACAACTTTATGGGTTGATTGCCCTGTGCTGCAAGCGCTCCATATAATAAACATAAGCTTTAGCAATTATTATAACCAATCATCAGAAGGTACTCTCTACAATGCAGTGAGCAGAGAGGGTCGGTAGATCATACTGAGTCGGTGGGTCACGGTGGTTGGTGGGTCGCAGTGGGTCATGGTGGGTGGTGGGTCACAGTGTGTCATGGTGGGTGGTGAGTCACAGTGGGTCATGGTGATTGGTGGGTCACAGTGGGTCACATGCTGTTGGCCCACGACCCACTGACCCACTCCATCTCTGCTACGGGGTTGACTAAAGGATGGTTATCAAAAGTGTATTCAGAGTCTCTGATTAGGACGTAGTAATCGACGGAGTTCATTACATGTGACTAATTAATCTAGAGCAGAGGGTACCCTTTTAGCCACGGTTTAGCTTGTGCGACATATTTCGGATTTCGTATGTCATTTATTTTCATTTTTACAGACTACGCATGCGCACATATCTTTTCCATAGTTGCTACATTTATTTTTCTCACCTGATGCATTGAGTTATATTAGTTAATCAAACCCAAATCATCCTTTTAGTTGTACTCAAAGTAGACTCTGAATACCAAAAATCACACCTTCCTTACTGATTTCCTAGTATGACACTAACTAGTCGGTGACTAACTATTGATTAACGAATTCTATGAGTTTTACGACCCACGATTATGCCGGTTAGGCTAAAGGAGACGGTGTTGATGAGTGATGAATGAAATGGTGAAATAAAGAAAGTAGGAGGAAACGGGAGAACCCCGAGAAAACCCACGCACACGGTGTTTGTCCACCACAAAGTTCACTTGGCGGGAGCTGGGATCGAACCCGGGACCCCAAGCACCAGAGGTGAACGCTCCACCACTGAGCCACCGCGGCCCCGAATTATTAACGAATCCTTTCTGAATACCACCGTTTCCGTCTTATGCACAATCGTTTTGACGTATGATTAGCGGCGTAGCGTAAGGGAACGCCGGTATGCCCGGCATCCCCTGTTAATAAGAAAAAATACGTATTTCATTGTATATAAATTGTTTACTTGTAATTATCACAATTATTTCCACTGCAATCTTCTGGATGTCCTCTCTCGTCTTACTTTGACAAGTGGAACCTACGCATGCGCGTCACTCAGATGCACATTTTCTGTCTTTCCTATGCTATGTTCCTTGGGCATCCAGGCCTACTGCAAGAAACGTGGTTTTCGTCTGCTTTCTGTCGAATGCGCATGCCCAGCTACTACTCTCTTCATCCCTTGCAACTCTACATTTTGCTTTAGATATACGCTGGCGTATTCAAGTATTTCCAACTCTAAGTATATCTTGAACTAAGTTATAGTTTCTGTACAGAACGTACGAGCGTTAACATTAAGGAGATAGAACAAAACAAAAATGGTTAATTCAATGCATTTTTGAAGCATGCCGGTTATGTAAATAATAGTATAAAAATAGTTATGCTTTAATTGTTATTAAATGCATCGTAATTGTAATCGTAATTAAAGACAAACTATTAATCTTCATCATAAATATATAGTATGTCCAGTGGCGTGGCCAGAAACTCTTTGAGGGAGCTCACAGACACAAGCATAAAAAAAGAATCACGGTCACCGATCTGGTAGATCAAGAAAGCCAGTACTCCTAGCCCCTCGTAAGGATTGCTTGGGACCTTCAGTCACTGGCACATATCCCGGGGAAATGAGGAGGACATGTCCCCTCCATTCTTGGAACAGGGGACGATTTGTATCCAACTGCCACAAAGGAAAGCAAGATGAAATTGATGTCCCTTGACTTGTTTTATTTTTAAAAAGGAATCGTATTCTTTAATATTTCATTGTCATTAATTATTGTTAGTCTATTTGCAGCTACTTGTTTAATTCCTGTAACGATTCCTATAATGATATTATGATCATCATAATTTTGCTCAAATAAGAGTATTGTTGCGCCATACATAGTTGATTTTCTTTCATAGTTTTGGGGAAGTCATTACTTATATTATTACAAAACAAGTGTCCTAAAATTTTAATGTGGATCATTGTGGATGCGTAAATAGAAACATATCAATTATAAATATGCATGTATTCAGATTTCAGAATGTGTTCACGGTACTGATACGTGTCACAATTTCATCTACATCGCCTGGTATATAAAATACAACAGATTCACCTCAGAAATCAGATTCATCTACCGTAATATGAATCTCATCTCCCCTCCCCCCGGAATAAGCTTCAAATATGCCCTCCTCCCTCAAATCTGCCCTCCTTCCAATGTTGAAGACAACTCTGCTCCTGTGATCCTCCACAGCATTGTTTTTCAACTTTATAAATATTTTGAACATCGCTTTAAAAAAAAAAATTAGAACGGTCTTACCCGTTCCCCGAATGCTGAAGACAGATTTGCCCCCTGCCTTCAGTATCTGGATATCTGACAACGAAATACATACACAGAAACAGGCCCTCAGAGTTGGTTTAAGTGCTTTCTATTTGCATCTTCAAATGATATATGTATACACTCAGGTCCATATTCACGAATGGGCGTCTGAGTTCCGGACTCAAGATGACAAATTTCTAGGAGCGACTTTTTAAAGAACGAGATTGAAGTATGGTATGCGAAGAAAGAAGCTACCCACGAGAAAGAAATAAAGGGAGCTATACTGGAAACAATGTTCATTCAACAGCGGGGCCGAGTTTTCTTGTCACACGGTAGTGGTAAGAAGGAGTTGAGCCAATTTCTTATTGGCTTCTAACGTAATCCACGCATTTGCTTCTGTATACCCCATTAGGCCACCAATTAGGGGCCTCCCCCTAATTTTTTTTAATAACCCTATATTTCCCATCGGTATAGCTATGTATTGCTGATTTTAGTAGTATTGTATCGCACAAGTGACTAACTTTGGCATCCCCATTTCGGAATACCACGCTACGCTACTGCGTATGATTAGTGTCATACCAAAGGCCTGACTACTGCAGGAAACATACGTTACTCGTACTCTTTGGTATGGCACTAATCACTCGTCAGAACTACTCATAAGGCCCTTTACATTTACGTTACACTTATATTTCTCTTCTTTTTACATTTACTCGTGTATATCCCTTCTTTTTTAACTTTATTTATTTTTCTCTTCTCATTTCCCCCACGTTTTTTTGCCCCGCCTGCCTGGGTATTTCGCCCTTTTTCATTGAACTCCTGTCGTGAATTTGTCCTTTTCCTGATTTTAACGTGTGTTTCCCGATCTTTTCCTACAACTTTTACCCTTACTACTTCAAAACAATTTTATTTCAAACAATTTTACTTAGACAAGACTAATTCTTCCATTGGACGAGCTCTCTTTACATAATACTATTTAAAACAATTCTGATTTGAAAACAATTTTAGTGAAACAGTCGACTGGGTCTAACGGCTGCTACTCCTGTAATATAATACAACATTATTTTTTTAAAACAATGGACTAGAAGAAGGAGTGCAAACAGCCGTTTTGACAGTGAAGTAGGAGTTCGACAGCGGCTGTGCTAGTGAGTGCATCGTAGCTAGTGATGCTCCAAGAGGAAGGAGTTAAGTGGGCCCAGTGATACACCTACACTACACTTACACTTTCTGTTCCATTTACACGTACATACATTCCCTTCTTTTTATACTCTTTCTCTTTTCTATTTTCATTTTACACTTCCCACTTTCCTCTACTTTTTGCCCTGTTCACCTTGGCTTTTCGCCCTCTTTCCCTGTCTGAACTCCTTTCCCGACTTTGACTTTTTCCTGATTTTGACTTTTTTTCCCGACTTGTGTCCATTCTTCCCGATTGTGTCCTGTATATTATTCTATTTTGTTTTTCACTCATAAATCCTCTGTTTGAGGTACACATTTGACCAATTAGCATTAGTAGCACATATGACTAGAAAGCTGGTGCACCTACCTATTTGACTGATAATAGTCTTATGAAGAGAAGAAGAAGAAAACGAAACGTTCTAGCAGAAATGAAAACATTTGAACATTGTATTTATTTTTTGTATAATACGAGGGGCCGGATACTATTTTTGAAGATTATGATTTTAAGTTAATCTTTGCCGCAAAATATGTCAGGAATATTTGAAAAAACTTTCGAATCGCTTGGAGCGATGTTTGCAAATGTTTCTAATATTGGAGTGAAAACTTTACTTGAGAGATGTTTCAGTGCACGAACAAAACAGGTGCGTGTTTATAGTGAATTGCAAGAAAGCAATTTCTTCCCGTTAGGTTGTAAAGGATTGAGTGTAGTTTAGCAATGCTGAAATTAGACATACAAATTAAGGATGATGTGTAAGTTTATGTAGCAGTAGAACTTATTTCCATGCTGGTTTACTTTTTATACACCACTCGAAATGGTTGAAAAATTATAATTCAGCAATCTTTCGTATTGTCTCTGGTAACTCTTTACTTTGGGCAAGGGCGATATGAAAGTATCTCACCTGGCATACATAAAATTCAACAGTCAGAAGTACTTGTTGAAAGATTACGATTAGCGTATAAATACGGCATCCAGATGTATGCAATAAAAGCTACAGTGCAAAGAAAAAATCAACCTGTGCTATGTGGCCACTGAAAAGCACGAATGATATTCAACCAGGTCAGGTCATGGCGAAACTAGTGGGGTCCATGTTCCGTTAAGGGGGTCCAAAACTACACTGAACCCCCTTAAGCTAACCTAACCTAACCTGACTTAAGCTAACCTAACCTAACCAAACCTAACCTGACCTGAGCTAACCTAATATAACGATATATTATATAATCAAACAAAAATCAATAGAAAGAAGTGGTGTCAAAGACACTGGACCCCCTTAACGGAACATTGACCACTAGGGGGTGAGTTCGAATGGAGCAGGCGCGTCAGCGACGGTGGGTATAGGCGTAAGCGAGGTTAGTTAAGTAAGTTTTGGCAACGAGTCAGTAGCACTTGTTATGATTTCATACTAGCGCTCTCGTTGTAAGCATAAAATACAGCTTCTGTACACGGTGCAGAAATACACCGCCGATGAAAAAAAAAAAAAAAAAAAACGGACGCAGTCATCTTTCGTATACACCCACTTATTCGTCGAAAAGTACGTGTAGTGATTTTACACTAGTAACCTTACGCTTGTAAACCTAAAGTACAGCTGTATTACTTTGTATTTAATTCCATTGCCTGGAGAAATTTGATCTAATGATTTCAGAATCAAAGTAATAGAACCATTTTTCATCGTGGGTAACAAGCCATCGTCGTTAGAGTTCGCAAAATCACCTGCAAAAATGTCAGACGTTTGCGTTTCTCAACAGTGTTCAAACGTTTGGGCATCCATTTCGCAGAAAGCTTATGCCTATTCAACTGATGATCTATTATTGATGAAACACGTGTTTTGAATATCCATAGGTGTGAACTGTCACTTGAAGTGAAATTGGCCTGTTATTCATTATCAGGTCATCAACCTGATCAACTTTTTCCAGAGTTGACACTGACACTGGCTTTCCCACACCTTGCACCATCTTCTGTTGAAAAATCATCATGCTTAAAGTTTGAGCACTATTTCTTCACAGTGAAGTATGAAGAGCAATATATACCCAATGTGTCTAATATCAACCATGGATTTCCTTTGTCGACTTCCGTTGTAATAAGAACAATTTCATGACACTTCACAATTCCTTCTTTGTGAACTCCACATTTGGCTGCGTCATGATTCGGTCAATGACTTATGAAGAGAAAGAGAGAGAGAGAAAACGTTAGTACTACGATCATCTCAGCTATCACTGAAACTTATAAAAAATTAATGTTTCAAATGTAATGAATAATTTCAGGATGACATGTGCTGAAATTATGATGATCTTGAACACAAAACACCCAGTGTTTTTCCACATCCATTTGTAATAATGTTTCATCAGGCTGTTGCATGATTATGCTATTTTTACTTTGTTTTCGATTTTTTAAATTGTTTCCATTAGAAAATTTCATCTGTTTCGGAGCATTGACTTGGATCACTTGCATTCAACGGCTTACATCTACTAGGAATGATGATTCTCTAGAATTGACGTATAAGCTTAAACTGTTCTCTCTCATATTTTATTTTTATTTTATTTTTCACTATGAACAAGAAATAAGGAGGAAGCTCAGCACAGGGCTAGACGTCTGTCTCTTCTTCAGCGTTTAGTCTCTTTTTTTCGAGTTAGTCTCTTAAAGTCTCTCTTTTTCAGAATTTTTTTTTAACCTTAAAGTGGTGAAGAAATTCAAATGGAGCAGGATTGTGGGATATGCTATTCTTCAAATGTAGTAAAGGTATATGCTAAACATAAAAAGAATCGCTTATGATGATCTCTGGTGTAAACAAATGGTTTTAGTGGCTGCAGATCCGCACAATTTTCCTGAGACAGTCCAAAGTGAAGATCTTGGGCCAAGCTGTAGTTCTTCATCGCCTTGTGTTAAACTTTATAGTTCCAAGAATGCAGCAACAATATCTGAACTCATTTGGGTTATGAAGCCAGTATGTTTCAATTATTCAGCGTCATCTTGCAGTTGCAGTAACGAAACTTTTGATGCAATGTTTCCAGCTGGTGTTCCGACTGATTTTTCTTTAAATTCCAGAAAGATGCGATACTTAATAATTGATGTACTGGGACCATATTTTCAACAGATGATGTTGGAACCTCTTTTTATTCAGTGTGTTTTGATGAAATGACCAACATAGAAGATAAAAAAGAAGTGCGATACTGGTCGGTAGGGAGGGTTGAAGTAGTTTCTAGACATTTGCACAAACTCATGAAAACATTCATTCTGCCATTAGTAAAGCGAACCTATCTGTTCACAAGATTCTGATGATTGGCTCAGATGGGCCCAATGTGAACAAGAAAGGCTACAAACTATTCAATGAAGGTTTAATGGGAATGAGATCTCGCGGATTAGTTGACATTGGGACCTGTCCTCTTCATGTTGTTCACAATGGATATCTTAAAGCCTTGCAGACCTTTGACGAAGATGAATCTGAATTAGTTTTTAGCTGTTTACCACTATTTAGATGGATGGCCAGCCAGAGTGGAGGATTATATGAAGATTCAAAATGATCTGAAGTTACCTCGAAAGAATTCTTAAGCATTCTCCGTGTAGGTGATTTTTTTTAAAATTCGTTCCATCTGTAAAGAATCATACTATTCTGCAGTCTGGTTCATACAAACAGATCACCAATCTTTTACATTGTTCAACAATCAAAGTGAAATTGTATTCGTTAAATCTTCTGCAGAAGTTTTTACACGCTTCACAGAGAAATTTCAACAAGATGAATGTCTAATTCATATCCTGTACTCTCAGCTTCAATACTGTTTTGGAAGCTGGGAAGATGTGTTTGTAAATGTATTTCTGAAGGTAACTATGATGTAAATGAGTTATTTGATCCTAAAAACATGTTGTCCATGAAAGATATTGTTCTTTCACAGGATGTTAAAAATGGGCTTTCATGTCTTCCAGAAAAAGATGTTTTAGTGCTTATGGAAGGGATTAAAGAACATTATGTTACTGGGAGAAAATACTTAATTGAAAGGGTAATGAAAGGTTGTGGTTTGATTAAAGCTTTGAGATGTTTAAATCCTTCTCTTGTGAAAAACCGAAAAAGTTGTCAAAATATAGTTTCAGTTGCCAGAGAACTACGTATTGATACAAAAGATGATGTGCTTATTGATGAATGGAAGATGTTGCAGATGAAGACAGTACCAGACTTTAAAGGAAGAATTGATAGTTACTGGGATAAGATTTTAAAGAAAACTAATGAAGCAGGACAACACAAGTATCGAGAAGTTGCGAAAGTTATCAAGACTGCGTTGTCACTTTCACATGTTAATGCAGACGTTGAAATTCGTTTTTCTGTATCCAGGTGAACTTTGACTGAGGACAAAGCTTCTAGCGAACGGACATTAAATGCAATTTTGGTGATTAAAGATACATTGAAATCGTTTGGGAACAAACCTGAACTGTTTCCCATGACATCTAAACTTATTGCTATGGGACAAAGCGCACATAAACATTATACAATGTATCTAGAAGAGTAAAAGAGAGCGTAAGAGGAGGACGAAGAGAAGAAAGAACTACGTTTAGGTAAAGAAACAGAAGAAAAGTTAAAACAAGCTGAAGAGTATAGGAAGAAAATTGCAGACATGGAAAATAAGATTACTCAAACAAGGAGGGATTGTCAAGTAACTTCTGAAGCATCTGACCGTCTCTTCAAAAAAGCTAACGAGCGATTGAAGAAGGCAATACAGAGGGGGAATTTTCAAGAAGTTGTTATTGCACAGGGTATGTTTGAGGGTGTTCAAATCATGCGCCAAAGTGAACAACAGAAGCTTCAAGAAATGGAAACTCTTCAACGAACTGTAGAAAAAAGATAAAATAGTTTAATCACTGTTTTCTTTGTCAAGAAACCTAAGAATGCTTGATGTATTTTTAATATCAACCATTACAATTTCTGTAACATTTAGTTAAAAGTTTTAATGTAATTTTAACTTTTGCATAATACATCCCACCCAAGACCAGAAGCAAATGATTGTGGGTAAAGTTCTGTTGGTCATTGTTTTGTATAGTAGTTACATTGAGTATACTTGTTAACTACGCTCTTTTCATTGTTTTTTCTGGCCACAACCGGCCTTCTTTGGTATTATATCCCTTTTATAAAGAGATGTACATAGATGATTTTTGGTGCAAAACCATGTATTGAGCATAAGGATCTCTTGAGCATTTCATGACTTATTCTCTTTTAGTTCTTTTTCGGCCATTATAGTCTCTTTTCTCTCTTTTTTAGGAGTGATTTACCACTTCTAGCCCTGTCAGCATTCCAAGAACTAGCCGAGCTGATAATTCCGTTGTTTTATCGTTAACTTTTAACTGATACTCGTCTAGAAGCTGGTCGTGTTCGAAAGCTTCACCAGAAGGGAGACAATGACACTAGTGCCAATCTGTTTGGGTGAAGATTTCAGTTCGTTCCATTAAAGCGATAAGACTTCGACTCCGTGTTGTTTTCCTGTAAAATAGGATTTATAGCAGTTGAGATCGGTATAGCTAATTGTTTTTATTATTAATTGTTTATGATAGGTAAAAGCATGAACAATTTTGTTTGAGCCATTTGTTTTGAAGTGTGCAGCTTTTGGGAACTAGGATAAGAACCTTTTGCAATATTGCTTTATTCTTACATTATAATTTCTTTTCTTTTATCTAAAGGAAGAGAAGAAATTGATCCAGGAAAGTTTGCAAATAGTGAAACAAAAGTTATCGGATCCATCGAGCAAACCTCTTATAATACGAAGCTGTCTAGCATTCATCATCTACAGTGAGCTTCTAGGGTACAAAGCAGACTTTGCATATATACATGCGATTAAATTGGCACAAACAAGTAATTTTAAATACAAAAGAATAGGTAAGTGCAGTATGTAAGTTAGTTTACATCTAATGTTTAAGACATACCACCATAAGACAAGTTTTTAGATGTTATACTACCTAGACACTCATTATTCTGCCATTTTGACTCTCGTCTGAAATACAAACCCATTTTTTATGACAGTGTTTCATACAAAAGTAAATGATATAGTAATGATGGTGGTATGATGAATTACACATTACCGTTGAATCTCAAATCATAATGCTGCAGGCAAATGTAAGCAACACCTAAGACTGACCTGCACCATCTTCGTCTTGTAGTTCATTGATTTATATAGGAAATTGTTTTTGTGTTTATTTTGAAACTTTTTTTGTGTGTGATTTTTGTGTATACTTTGTGAAAAAATAAATTCTGGTGTTATAATTTTAATATTTATTAATTGAAAATAATCTAGTATACTGTACCAATTAATTGGGACAAAGTAAAAGAAAATGGCTCGTTTTCAGAAACTAATGTATTATCTCTTGATATGCACCGATAAATCCCTGTATCAGTATGAAATTTGTTCTTTAGCAGAAATTACAGCCTGAATTTGTTTCGGCATTGATTCTACTAATGTAGTACACATATTTTCGACTTAATCATCATGGCACCATACTTCTATAGAATTCGTTATCATGCTTAATTTGATGGTACGTATAAGACCACTTTACCTAAATTTCTCCAAAATATTCCACAAGTTCTCGATTGAATTTAATTCTGATGAATTTCCAGCCCAGTCAAGGATATTTTCATAATGCATTGACATCTTGCACGGCAAGACCAATTTTGAATTGTAACAAGAGGTCAAGTCATGTTGAAATGTCCCGTCAAATGTTTACAAGACTGGAACAACCGTACTTCGTTATCTTTCAGAGTACTTGGATGAATTCTTCATATCTTCAATGGTATTAAGCTTCTAGTACTATATCCTGTGAAAAAGAAACCAAAATATTTGTTCCAGAGGATGTTTCAGGGTTTGACATGTCAGGTCTTAAATTTTCACACTTGCTTCATCTAACGATGATTGCTTTGTAATCCTGCAGAAATAAACTAGTTTCATTACGGGAAATCGTCTTACATACATCAACTGCCGATGATTTATATTTTTTGGCCGATGCTAAACGTTTCTTCTCCATGGCTGAAGCTTTATAGAAACAAAATATGTTCAAATAAGTATAACGGGCTATATTTTTTAAATGAAAGATTGAATTTTCAGAGAAAAAAAAAAAATCTAAACAATCTGACAAATTAAAGTAAATAAATAAAATTAGCCTTAGTCGCCGTAAGTAAATAAATAAAAGAAAAGAAAATGAAATAAAATAAGATATTCTTTGTTTTTAGGCTCAAGGCCACATGACTACGCAGTACATTCAAGATATACAGTCGGGTCAGACCTTTAACCGGACTAACACACTATGAAACTGCTGCACATTCATAAAACCCTGTACTCAAATTGGGCTATCGTGATCTCAGAACACCTCCGCTAGTTCAGGTTCCAAAACATTCTAAGTGTGGTTCGTCACAACACCGGTGCAGACAACTGGCAATCACATTAAAATTCCGAGAAAAAATAGATTATCTCAATTAATTTGTACAGTATAGTAGGCAATATATAAGTATAGTAAGTAATTAGTACATAATGCATGTTCATCTTGAAAAAGCAAGGGACATTAACTAGACTTAAACAAAAGAGAAAAATAATTCCGCTTATAAATCATTGGGCTTAAAAATAAAGATAACATAGATAATCAACACCGTTAATCATAAATGACTTCCAGATCATTATAAATCAGTCTATCCATTTTTTTTTCCTTCACTTCAAGATTTTGCAGCGTTGTAAACCATGAGATATTCAGTAAGAAGCTTATATTCATTTCTTCCGCTGTATACTGGTTAAAGCAATAGGGTACATTTTCATTACAAAAGTGATTTAATTTGTGCCTCCATATTGGTTCCTTTAGTTGTAGTTTTCCTTTTTCGCTGGGAACAAGTGTTCAACACATAAGCCCTAAAATTTACAATCATGTTGACAATAATATCTACCAGTGGAAGCCTTTTTTTTTAAAATATATATATAGGGTCAAATGGGGTAAAGGTGAAACAGGGAAAAACTGGGGCTATTTTGAAACACACCTGCTTTTTCAAAACTACGAGTTTGAAGTCTCAAAAAAATACGATTGAACAGTAAATTTATTGTTACATCTATTGCAAATATCACAAAAATTTTAAATATGACAGTTTTTGAAAGAAAAAATATAATCTGAAAGCATCCATTTTTCCACCAAAAAGATTTTTTTCTTGCAAAACTTTTGTTATATCTCGTATATCAAATGCCTCACTAACTAACTAAATATACATTCTTGTAGAGGATGTTTTGGGCTTTTCAGACCATGTAAGTGATGTTTGAAACGATGTATGGTGGAGGGGCAGCATGGATCAAAAGTCAAGGAGCTAGTATGAAACACTCTGTGGGGCTATTATATGAAACGTAATAACATTTAAATATATGAAGAACTGTGTGCTAATTACGATGAACAGTGCCACTTTGATGTTTTTCTGTGAAAACAAAGTTCTTGCATTTGTATTAAATCATCCAAGAAGTAGCAATGAAGAATGTCTTGCTGAAACTGCCAGCATCTTCTGCTTATAATAATTTGAATGACCCACAATATGACGATTTCATCAGAATGCAGGACGCTGGAAACAGAGTGCATTACACCAGGAGACTTTGTTCTTGCAAATTGTAAAGCATGCACCGAAATAGTACCACATATTGTTATGTTCTAACAGTATTAAAGAGTCCTACCTCGTGATAAATTTGTTCCAATGAAGTTATGGACCATAAATCAGATGTGAACAAGAAAACATTTAAACCTGTCGAAACTGACATTTCATTCATTAAAGATTTGGATATCATTGGCATTTTGCCTATCCCAACAATGGGAACATCTAGTGATAGATATAAGTAGTGTTTTGAAAAGATAATTCATGTGTTTCACGTGTAAAAGCTAGAACTGTTTGTAGGTATTCTAATAACATGGTAGACTTGGAACTTTCCATTGCTCTTTCAAAATAGCCCCAGATGCGTGATAACGAAAACCACCTGACTTATTTCCAAAGATGTTTGTCTAACGTTTATAGTGGTATTTTTTTCATGTTTTTAACCTAAGCAGCTTTTGCTGTACCCTCAAAAGTGTAATTTTTCGTTTCACAATTACCCTATAATAAAGAAAGAAAAAGAAGAAACAGTGAATTTAGTGGCAGCCACATTAGACCTGCAAAATTAAAACAATTGTGGAATTCCACATAAATCGTTAATTTGAACAATAGTTTTTTTTTTTTTTTTCATAAAAATATCGAGTTTACTCAGTCAACGAAAACTCTGTGTAAATTGTTCTTTCTAAGAAAATTAAAACGCAGTACGAGATGTAAAGGTGACGCAGGAAAAAAAAAAAAAACTATTGACATTGTTCCCAATGAGGAAGGAAATATACAATTAAAGGAACAAATTGGGAGGTACAAGGCAGGTATATATATATATATTTTTTTCATTTCCTCCTAGTTTGTAGTCATAAATTGTAGAAGGACTGTAAAGTTTGGATGGAAATGAGATAATTAGTCAAAAGAAAAATAATTTGTTTGCAGTATTTAATTATTTTATTTTTTTGTATGATTATAGGTTATTTGGCGTGCTCCTTTCTTTTGAGTGAGAAGCATGAGCTAGCAGTGTTGTTTGTGAATACCATAATACAAGATCTCCAAAGCAAACATTTACTAGTGATAGGGTTGGCCCTGGCAGCTACTTGTTCCTTGATCCCATCTGAGATAGCGCCTGCTGTTCTTCCTCTTGTACAAAAGAAACTCGAGCATCCTAGTGTAAGTTAATGTTTTATATTTTCCAATTCTCTTATGAAATTTAGCTATACTTTTCTGAATAAAAGATTAACGCCTATTTTTTCATTCGTTTGTTATATATTGTTAATTGTATTCAATACCCACTGACGTATGCGGATTTATTTTAACGTCTGTTCTTGTAAGAAAGATAGATTCCTGGTCAGTAGCAAGTTTGATTATTGTTAAGGAATTTTAGAATGTTTTTCGAGTTCTTAGTCATAAAATATTAATATTTGAGATGTGCAGGCACCAAATACAAAATCTATTTTATGTAATTGAGGACACGTCTTAACAAGGTGTCGTAATTTTTTGCCAGACTGTCACTGTTTTAGTTACGAATATTTTATTTGGAATGTGTTTGTTATGGCAGGATCTGTATTCAAATGTGCAAGGAACTTGATATGCTGACTATAACGCGTTATGTGGTAATTGTGTTTGGTTATTACAGTATGATGTATTTTCACTAACCTGAAAGTAGAAAAATAATGTACTTCTAGTAAGTATTGAGTCATGCAAAAGTAATACACAATATTTAAAATCCAAGGTCGTTAAAAGATTTCTAATGTATAGTACTATGAAACTCTTCTTTAAAATGTCTATGATTACTTACCTTGTTGCCTGTCAATTGTAGGAATATGTGAGGTCCAAGGCTGTGATAGTTATGCATCATTTTTTGCGGAAATATCCTGAACAGTCACTGAATTACGTTCCGCACGTTAGAGATCGCCTTTCAGACATCAATCCTGCAGTTGTTGCTTTAGTTCTGCAGTATTTGGAAGACGTGGCTCAGGTATGTAGTAGTACCTAATTTCATTGCTTTGCAACTGCAGTTGCTTAAACTGCATTACTTTTTTTTATACTGTATTACAAAGATAAATAAAGAAGTTTATAAAAAATACATGTAGAACATTTTATCTCTCTTTTTTTTTCTACAACTATCTAAATCAATGGCTAAGAATGCAATGAGGTTTTGGTATATAATGAGTTACTAGAAAATAGTAAAAACACATCACAATCTAGCGAAGTAAAGTAAATTATGAGCACTTTTTGCTTAAATACTTCATTAGATAGAATGCGGGACGGGAAGGGGGAAAAGAAAAGAGAAATGAAAATCAAAAAAAGAACTGAAGATCATCCAAGTGGGCGCCATGTTGGAATATAAGGTCACGTGGTTACGTGACAATGTTACCAAATTGTAAGTAAATGGAGTTTAGTGCAGAGAGATAAAACTAATTGGAAAGGCAAATGCTAAATTCATCATATTCCAAATTCAAAACGAATACATGCGACTTGCGTCACACCAGTCGCGTATACAGTTTCCTCACGGCTATATGGTCAGCGTACGCTTCTTTGTTGCAGAGACCCTCGTTCAACTTTCGATGAGAGCTCATGTTGTTCAGATCCTTGTTAAGCTATTGGTCCATGTCTCATGTAGCGTTGATGCTGAAAGAAACATTTATCTCCAATCCAACCAACCAGTCAACCTATAATTCCTTATATTTAGATACCGATGTTCCACTACTCTAAACAAACAGGTCCCATTAAATAGAATTAATAAACATTAATTCTATAGCATCTTTATTATTATTATTAAGGTATATGTTCAGTTCTCAATATTATTCAACTAATTTTCCTTTCGGTACACTGTTCTTAAGAATATGTGGAGATAATGCTTTTTCCACTACAGGATATAATTTTATTTCCGATCAGTAATTTTACTTCCTAAAATACACAGTTAAATATTTTGTTTTGATATAAGTCAAGTTAAAATTCTTTCCGATACTTCTATATGTAGAAATAGCTGCGTTCAACCTGCTTCACTGGGAGAAACTAAAGGAAATAAAAGTATAACTGAAAATTGCAAAAGATCGTGAAAATTTTAGTAATTATTAAAATATAAAATCGTATAAAATAAGACAGTTGTGCAACAATGAAAACTTTGGGAAATTAAAATTAATGCATGTGTTGAGTGCGAGCCGCAGCAATGAGAAATTGGCTACATTGCAGTTTAATGGACACTGTTGATCAATTATCTCAACTGATAAAAGACCCATCTCGCCCCCAAGTGCTAACTATGAAACCGATGAATAAAATACTAATTATTGTGCCACTTGCAAAAGAAATCCTCGGGTGGAGGGGCTATTGAAGCCATAACAGCGAATATTTAATAATAATAAATAAAATAGGGAAAAGAAAATAAATAAATGTAAGTAAAGAATAAAGAATGGAGCGCGAATATATCTCCCGAATGATGGACTACATTTCATATCACTATGGAAACGAATTATGATTTGGGATCTATCCTATGTTTTTACGTTCATTATCGACAGTTGTTGCTAAGACTCACAAATATAAATAAATTTCCTTCGACGAAGTTCGAAGAAATAAACCATTGATATGAATAGATATTCATCCCTGGACCACTACCCTTTTCTAATGTGGGCTCAAGATGTATTTACTAGTTATCAAAACGAATTATCATTGCCAAAAATGGTAATACCGAAATAATTAAAAATTTGGAATAATGTAGAATTTCGAATGAGTAGATGTATAGCCGAAATCTACTCATGGCTGAGAAAATACGCATGGGCGCCAACCATGTATCAGCTTTCCGTTTACGCTGATTCTCTACGTGTAAGTCATATGTGCATATTTATCACACAGTGAAGAAGCGTAGTAGTCCATAAGACTGGGGAAGAAGGAAAATAAATAGCTAACGAACACGGCAACAACACTGAATCACTCAATAACTCAAAATGATCAACTGTAAAGAAATGTCACGCAACGGAATTCTCATTTGAATTTTCATAGGAACAAAATACGGAAATAAGTGCTTCCAGGTTCTTGCCAAGGACAGCATTCCCCCATCCCATGGAGACTTCAATTCATTTATACTAATTTAATTTACACACATTCATTGTAGCACCGTAAGGCCTAAATATAAAGTTTGCTGTATTTCAATATTATCATCTAAATTCGTATAGCTTATAGTAAACAACAATAAAATAACACTGGGTTCAAAGTAGGATTATTTTAATGGTCGTAGATTGTCATGATATCATTTAACATATGTTTACATAGGACGTCATATGTCCACGAAAAAAAAAAATCTTAACATAGTTTTCCAATATTTTCTCAAAACTTCTTGGATTTTTTTATTGGGTACAGCTTTTGTATATACATTTTCCGTAGCGGTCAGATTAAATATTAAGCACAGTTTCACAATCTGCAGTTAATTCATTGAATTATATTATCCATATTTAAATTACAAGATTACATATACATGCAACTAATACATATCCATGCAAATTATAAACATTTAACCTGAGACAAATAGTAATTGGTGCCTATGTGGAGTTTCACCTACAACTACATATAAAAAAATTGCTAATTATTTTTCATTGTTTTTAATTGTAAGTATCTCGTGGACTCCCTAGGATCCCTCCGTGAGCTACGGATATATATTGGAATACATCTGTTTCCAATATGCGTATTGTTGTATATCTTCATGTATAGACAATCTAATATATTATTTAACTTATGACAGGTGCATTAATTCCCAGTTTAGCCAGCTAGTATCAGTTCCTGAAGAGAACACATATCAGGCTACATGTACATTCAAATCGAACAAACGTTATGATGATGTACACTCATGTCCAAAATTATTGTCGTATGTCTATAAATATGTTGTAGGAATATAATTTGATAACGAATTCGCCCGGTATTTCTTATAATGTTACTATGTGTATAATCGGCAAAGACATGTATGTGGCAAATTTCATGTCAAAAGAGCAGTAAATAAGAACAATAACACGAAAATAAAACTTTCTTGTCCATTTAGCAACAGTTTGTTTTACTCACTCTAATTTTCGTATTTATAATTCTTTTCCTATGAAATTTACCACAAATATACATTTCCCGATTACACACATAGTATCAGTATTACAAGTACCCTGCAAAATCATTATCGAATTATATTCTTACAAGAAGACAGTTATAGATATGGGACAATCATTTTGGACATGAGTGTACATGACGATGAAATACATTTATGGACATGAGAACATACGAAATAACTAATAAAACACAAGAAACCAGAAACTCCCTATATGCACCAATCACCAACATGCAAACATTCACTCACTCAGATAAACATGCACAATCATTTGCAGAAATTTAAACTAACCTACTAAATTTTGTCATTCCAACGTGCTAAAAGAATAATTCGGAAACTGTGCTGAAACTAAATCCATCTGTACCATATTATTTAATATTTACTTCTTTGCTCAATGCTTACTTGAAATCTTCATATTGTAATTTTGAATTAGCAGCCAAACTTATGAAGGGAGACATAAAATTCTAAAATTACTAAAATTTAGAGGCTACATCGTTCTTAATAACGCTGAACTTAATTGTATATGATATTAGGGAGAAAATCTAAGTAATGTCCGAACCAATGGCTAGGCTGCCCATGGCAGTGTAATCAAAGTTTAGCTACGAGCCATAGTTTGTTTTTGATTTCACTTTCGAAATTATACTAGCACTGGAATTAGTCAGTACGTATTACGGTTCAGTAACACTTATTGTACTAGTTATTACCTTATATCAGTTGTAGCTGGAAGGGAAATCTTGGTTTTTACACAAATTGATAACCGGATTATAAATAAAGGACACGCCTCCTTCCTTCAAACTTCATCACAGTACATCGAATTCATCCGCGTTTTTGTGAGCAACACACGATGATTATTTTTATGTCAAAATAGTCCCATGGTCTACTCAAGATTTTTCAATGTTTTCAATTTACAAGAAGGAATTAAATTACTTAATGGTTAACTTATACTATTTAGACAATTTCTGTAAGTATTTGCTAAAATAATTTTATCCTGTTTTATATAATTTTTATCCTCTAAAATAATTTTTATCCTGTACGCAAACAAATTTCTGCGTACGCTGTATCAACTAGATGGTGCTTCAACCTTTGCATTACATTTAAGAGTTACCATCAGATGTCGACACACATACGATTTAAACAAAATAGTCGCGATATTTGCTGCGTATACTTGAATATCAATAAATTATTAAATGATTGCACTAGATTTAATGAACATTTTATAACAACTAACCAGTTATTACCCCGAAAATGATATTTAATCTGTACTTTGTTCTATTCCTGTTAATCATCTTACAACAAGAGTACTTAATATTGTTTAATTTCTCTAAAATTTAACAAAATACAAATGTGTTTGTCTTCATTCTTTTCGTCTCTATTTTCTGCTGTTTAGATTGCAGCCCCGTGAATATTATTCATCCTATGCTTGTATATGAGTTTATTGTGAATTACTATTATTAATATACTTCGTGTCCCTTTCAGATTCGAAATATTTCTTTCATAATAATGATAATGTGCAGCTTCATATAGAGTATGCTAATTTAGTTATTGACCTAAATATATATTAAACACGCGTGTATAATTTCATACCCGCAACTGAAAATATTAGTTACCATGGTTACTGAATGGCATAATCTATTGTTGAAACGTACCACTTAAACACAGACTGGTACAAGTATAGAATAAGCGCTCCACTTAAATGCATTTGAAACCGTAATTTGAAATTACTGTTTCAACTATATTCAAAAATTAAGTTCAAACTGTTCTGCTGCTTTGTCGTTAAAAGGCATCATACAATAGGTAGAGTCATAATGAAGGTCCTGTCGCAGTATGTGTAAATTAAGAAATAAAGGAGAGTTAAAGAAAGAAAGAAAGAAAAAAAAAGAGTTTTAAAGTTCACCTTACTGTGCTTAAATGTAACTTATCAGATAACGCTGTTCTTTACCTTTGGGCTACTTTGTGAAATTATGTTCAGCCATTGATCGAGATAGCCATTTTCTAAGACTTTCCTTTTTTTCTTCGTCGTCGTCTTCTCATTATTAATCTAAAATTAGTGTCTTCTCCTGGTCGAAATGTGTCGAACTTGAGCAAAACTATTCGTTCTGTCATTGTTACTTCTTGATGACTCATCATAATATCTTCATCTTTAAACTCATTTTTCCATACAACTGTAGAAAGTAGAAACCTGTATATAATAAAAGCAGAAACAGTTCCATATCTATTTGTTAATATAAATACTTTTTTTTTTTCTGAAAATTACGAATGATCATAATTCTTCAGACAAAAAGTATTCTTGTTGCTAAGCGTATCAGGATATTGTTGTTTATAGTATTAATTATTGATTTACATTATAACATCACTATTGTTAAAAGAATTTTATAATTTGTGTATATTGTAATTTTGGATAGCTTTGTAAAATTGTAACCACTTCAAAAAATTGCAAATAATTCCTTCAAAAGCAAGCGAAAATGATAAAAGGAAAGAAGCGTTAAACAATGTGGTTTCGTGTTGCATTGATATATTCGTTACGCCAGCCCCCCAGTAAATGTTTCTTTTTTCCTAACTTTAAAGCCCACGTTAATATAAGTCTTTTTTGTTTGTTTGTTACGTTCAATGAGTAGATTAATTTGCACTGGGAAAATAGGGTTGCCAACTTTCTCCCGTTTTGAGGTTTGATTTAATTCAGGAGCTCATATCTCCCATGTCAAATAATAATAATAATAATAAAAATCTGTAACCAGTATTAACCAGTAAATAAATAGTATACGAGCGTATTGCTCACTTTGTTGGCACGAGTGTAGCATATCACATTGTCGTAATGCTGATTGTCTGGAGCATTCTAATACTAAAGGACACAAAAACAAAGACAAGTAAACACAGTTTTAAGAAAAAAACCTCTGTATTCTGCTATAATTTTATAGTTTTAAATCTACGCATTTTTTTATTCATTCATAATAACCATAAGTAAAAGTCGTAACAAAGTCTCTCCTACTTTTACAAAAATTAATAAATAAAGTTGGCAATCCTAGTGGAGAGATAGTAGATATGGAATAACCATTGCAGGAAATTAATTTCTTTTTCAGTTGACACCAAGTGCCTTAACGAATATCGTTCCTTCCCTTGTGAATATCGAAAGGCAAATAGTGGAAAAGAAACTGCCAGAAGAGTACAATCGTCATGCTTTACCTGCTCCTTGGATGCAAATCAGCATTCTCAGGTAATAAGATATGGACCGTCTCCGGTGACATTCATTAATTGAGGAACGTCATTAGGAAATGTATTTTTTCACTTGTTCAACAAAACTTTTTTTTACTACTACTACTACTACTACTACTACTACTACTACTACTACTACTACTACTACTACTACTACTACTACTACTACTACTACTACTACTACTACTACTACTACTACTACTACTACTACTACTACTACTACTACTACTACTACTACTACTACTACTACTACTACTACTACTACTACTACTACTACTACTACTACTACTACTACTACTACTACTACTACTACTACTACTACTACTACTACTACTACTACTACTACTACTACTACTACTACTACTACTACTACTACTACTACTACTACTACTACTACTACTACTACTACTACTACTACTACTATTATTATTATTATTATTATTATTATTATTATTATTATTATTATTATTATTATTATTATTATTATTATTTGTTCAGAAAAGGTCCCTCGATTACAACGGTATCATTAACAAGGTTGGAAAAATATTCAGAAGCTGCCACAAGTAAGTTTGCCTCAGTGTTGCCGTCAGTATATTTTCTCTTAGTTGTAGTAGAGTTCAGTTTTTATGAAGAAAGAAATGCAAATTTTATATTGCTTATGTTCGGATTTAGGAGATATTTCAAGTAATCAAAGCAAGAAAAATAAGATTCTTTACTCGCAAATTATATTAATTTAAAAACACGTTGGCCGCCATGTGCATAATTCTGATGCACAAATAGTATGGTGCTAAATACCGCGAAATATGGCTTGGCGGCTAACGTGTTAACATAATTCATTAGCATTTAGCATATTTTCTTATACTTTGTATGCTGCTTGTAATATTTTTTGAAAATTTATTTTCGTTTTTGATTCCAAGGGATTGACTTCTAATCGAATAAGTACAGTAGTTAGGGTAATAAAATGAAGGAAATATTTTCATTGAAATCCAAAGAGCGGAAAACGGTCACTGATCTCGCGCCTCCGGCTTTCCGCCCTGGTACGCTAACTATTAAACTGCATAGTCACAACTATTATGTTGCCCTTTATCTACATTATCAATGCCATAACTTACATCTGTTGTGGTTGGGCAACCCAGTATCTGTATATTAACAAACACTGTGACAGTTGAATTAGATATATACAGTGAAACCTGTCTATGTTGGCCACCATCCGTCCCATTGAAAAGTGGCCAACTTACAGAAAATAAATGTGATTGGTGTATTTTAGAATAGAATTTCTAGTATTATCTGACTGTAAAATTTTAATAAGCAATACCACGACATCTACTTTTAAATAATGTATATTGAGTGATCATAACAATATACAGTACTAGAAAAAAATACTACAGTATATTTAATATACGTACCTTTTGCTTCCTGAAAACTAGTCTGGTACACTAAATTATTTGGATGGAAAACACAACCACACAAACAACTATAAAATCGAAACATATGTACGCAGTTTATTGAAATTGGTATTGTAGCAAACTGAGCTATTCAGATTGAGAACATGAAAAGCAAAATTATAAATTCAATAATTTATATGCAGTTTATATGATGTTTTTCGGCAGTGACAAATATTTTCTGTAGATACCTTTCGAAAAGTAGCAAATCGGTTATTAGTAACAACTTTATTCATTGTGCTTCATTCTAGACGTATGTCTTTTATTCTTTTCTGCACATATGAATATTCTAATTTTGTAATAACTACCTCTTCTTAATGAGCTACAAGTCTTTCCCTTGAAGCGAAAGACGTTTAGAGAAAATCTTAAGGGAATTCATGTCTTAAAACCTCCGCTACCTTTCGACAAACAGTCACGTGCCAATAAATGACACTTGAGATGGTTAGCTTTAACCTTGAGAATTTTTCGAAATTACTGAAGCTCCCCACTGATGAAAGGAGCCTATATAGCTAATGGCTTTACCAAAACAAACAAGGTAAACAAATACGTACAACCATTTTCTGAACTCCTGTGCATGGTTTTTCTTATTCGCATCTTCCTTCACCACCCCTTTGTCAGGGTAGTATTCTGGCCATTGACCTCCAAGAACAAATTGTGGGAATCTATGCTTCTCTGTCTCTAGTAACAAATACAGAACATTTGGCTCTCATGCGGGAATACGAAAGAGTTAAGAAAAATAACAAAACGTATTCGCGTGGCCAAGATACACAGGTAAATTTATCATTATAAACATAGGATAAACATTACTTCAATGCGGCCATCTTTCAAGATAGACAGGTGGCCAATTTACAGAGTAATAAGTAACGAATGTCTTATGGGGAAAATGCAGGTTCAAGACGAACCAGGCCAAGATAAGCAGGTGGCCAACTTAGAGAGGTGGCCAAGTTGACAGGTTTTACTGTACCTTAAAAAATTTAAAAAAACGATATTTTAATACAATATATCGTTTACAAGTGTAAAATAAATTAAATGTAAGGAGAAAAAGGAACTTCGCTTCGGGTACACGTTCCAGCTGCTTTTCTTCTTGTTGAATTTCCTAAAGTTCACACCTATTAATTTTCTGTTTACAAAAAAAGAAAACTCTGTTGTTTTATCTATTTCTCATGTATATTGAGTTTAGTATTTCACGGTTATACTCTGTAGAGTAAAGAAGATAAATAATAAATACAAGTGATGTGTAATTAATTGTTATGAAGAAGTACGAGAAAACAGAAGAGGCCATAGAAAATCGACGGATATTGTCCACTACAAGCTTACATGGTTAGAGGTCGAATCAAGCTAATAAGGAGAGATATACATAATTTTTTGCAACTTTCGTTCAACCAACTAGAGCTTTTGTTACTGATCTACCTGACTAGTGGTGAGTCAATTGAAACAGCATCATTGATCAAGGGGAAGTAATAATTTTAGTTTATCTTAATAACTATTATGTTATGTTACGTTACGTGTTCCTGCAATTACAGTGCGACTTTTAATTGTTCTAAGTAATGTGAACAGCTAATGACCTCAAGACAACTGAACACTCGGGTAAAACGGAGGCCAGGATCATTTTGGATTAAAAGACACCGATTGGAAAGAATTGGTTAATTTATATGGCACAGTTTATTTTTCAGTCTCTTTTCGTATCGTGAAACAAAGTACTTGCTCAGCCTTATTTTAGTGACACTTCAAGATTCACCGTGTGATTGCTAACCTGAAAATTATAAACAAAATAATGCACTTTGTGATTCGTCTTATATACTCAAAGTTCAGTTGTAGGTAAAATTTTAGAATAGTAGTAAACTGGTATATTTTTGCCAGGGAAAGTTTGTAAGGATAAGACAGAACACGCAAATAATGGGATTTCTAGTTATTCTATAAAATTTTCGAACAGTAATTTTGTTTGTAGGTGTCGGTTCAGTTTCTTGTAAGAGTATGCAAATTAATTCATGAAATGAAGCAACTTCTCGAATGGATTGAAATTGCAAAAACGCGGAAAATATGATTGCAAAGTTTTGCCAAGTAGAATCAGAATACAATGTACTAATAGTGTAAAAGTAATGAAAATGTATGTGCTTCTTTTTCAGTGGTATCCAATTATAAAAGTGTTTAGAACAGAAACTTTGTAATAATTTCTATCATTCCACAGTAATATTTTGTTCATAAATGACCCATTGGACCAAGTGGCTAATGCACGTGGTCTCGGGTTCGATCCGCTGTGTGAATTCTAAGCTTCGGATCAATCCACAGTTTCAAGTAATTGTTAGGATCTCACTTTCAGCAGTAGCTTTTGATGTTGAAGAGGATGTTAAAACCCCCAGTCAAGGAATCAGTCAGTTGCTATATAAATATATGCTTTATAGTCCATTGATTTACATGAAGTAGTAATATTCTTTTTACTTTAAAATGAACAAAGATTTTTAATGATTTTATTAAACTTATTTTTTCTTCAAAGCTATTTAAATGTGAAAATTAAAATTGTACTACATATTATTAATATTTATAATTGAAATTTAATTAAAGTTGTTTTATATTTATATATATTAAAAGTTTATTTTTCAAGTCGAAGGACATTTAAAGAATCCTAAAGAAGAAAAAATAAAATAGAAGGAAAATAAAACTTCTGAAATCCCTGTTCATATCTAAGAAAAGAGAGAGTATATTTATATAAACAAATAAGCTGACTCGGAAACCAAAATTTGCGCAGGTATTTAACATCCTTAATATGTAGATTAAGAACATACAACTTGACTCGTGCTTTGTAGTTTACTCATAACATATTTTTTTGTTTTTTTCAGATTGTTCCGTTATTTGTATAATGCTGATTCAGCAGTGAAAAGTGTGGTTCCTTTAGTGTATGAAATACTTAAAACAATTCCATCAAGTGATTACATTGCTTATGCCGTTGTATATGAATGTGTTGTTACTCTTGTAACATTAGATGCATCCGAGAGCCATCTAGCATTGTTGTTGAACCATATTAGACACTTTTTGGTACATAAAAATAATAACCTCAAATATGTAGGCCTTACTCTGTTAGAAGTGATTTTGCAGCGTACTCCGATTCAGGTCTCCACTGAACACCAACAGATTGTTTTGACAGGCTTGGAACATCCAGATGAATCTATCAAGAAGAAAACGCTGACCCTATTGTGTTGCATGGCAAATCCACAAAATATTGAAGTTATTTGTGGGAAGATATATGAATATATGCAGACATGTGAGAACGAATATTTTCTCGAAGAACTCCTGAAGAGAATGATGGAATTAATGGAGAAATTACCTGTTAGATTTGAATGGTATATCACTACGCTTATTAGACTTCTGCCACTAGCAAATCGGAGTCAGAGCAAAATTATACAGAAGAAGATCAAAGTGTCTCTTTTAAAAGGCAAGTAAACTCAAAAGCGCTTAAATAGTATGTAAAATACGGGACAAGAATAAACGACTATAAACGCCATTAGTTTTAATGGGAATTTTGGTCGTTTATCCTTGTTCTGTCCTTTAATATTACATATAGTAGTCTTGGGATTATTAGATTGAATTATTCTAATTAACTGAATTCATGCGACCAAATTACACGTCAAGTTCAAAGCCAGGATCGAGAAATATATTGATGGGGGTTTAAATTGTATATGTAAAAAGCTGATTTTCCAAACTGTTAGTTATCAATTTATATATGTAAGTTTTATTTAGCTAGGATGCATATAATTATGAGCGTCAGTCAATGAATCTTTCCCTTTACTGTGAAAGGGTTTGAGGTAGAAAGGTAAAATTCAAACATATTATTAGTCCTTTTCCGTTGGTAGAGCGCTTACCTTTGATATGTGGGGTCCCTGGTTAGATGCCCGGTCAAGTAACTTTGTGGTGAACAACATCGTGTTCGTGGGTTTTCTCGGGTACTGTTGTTTCCTTCCACATTCTCATTCCACCAACTCTTCCATCATTCATTTCCTAAGCATCTGCCTCAGCCTGTCTTTCTTAAAGGCATAATCCTGGGACGTTAAATTGCAAGATTTACGTAGTCATCATGTAAAGTAACACACTTGTGCAACCAGTACTTTAGCTTCCACAGCTCTCTGTAGAACATGTTAGAGTGGCTAGAAAACCAGTGCACGACTTCGGAAATGACCTCCACATCTGAAGAAAAATCCTTCCTTTTAGCGATTTCTTCATTTTGGGAGACAAGGAGTCTGACAGTGCGTGGTCATGAGAATATGGCGCAAAAGGCAGTAATTGGTAGCCGAAATTTTGGGAGCATTGTCTACTAAGCGAATACCTTTGGTGAGTATGTCGCGGCACTTTATCTTCAAAGCACCACGAAGTTTTTCTAGCAGACCCTGTTACATGCACCAGTCATACTATGTCCGTAGGTTAGGTAATCAGTAAGTATAAAATTCTTGCAATCACAAAAATCGCTGAACAAGGTCTACCATCTCTCGGTTCACCTTCCAAACTCAAGCGTCCATTTTTGAGCTATCTCTTCCAAGGTTTAGCAGTGCTTAAGGATAGGTACATGTCACCATAAACAGTTTTAACTTCTTCATAGATCTCCTTGGCTTTCACCCCTTTCAGATGTAGTAACTTTATGATTGCTCGATATTCCACTTTTGACAGTTCCACACTTTCACTACTTCCAGATGCCATATCTGCAGCAGGTTTGAACCTAGAATGGTAAAGTTCATAATTAGTCTCATCAAACATTGGGTCATTTCGTACATAACTTCAATCTAACTAGCTACAGTATATCTATACAAGAGCAAAAACACATTGACAGACCTACATATTCGACGAAAGAACAGTATAGTTTCACGTCATTTTCATTTGGACTATCCTTTTCGTATACAGGGTTGCCAGATCTCCGGGCACTGCCCGGAGTACCTGGCTCGAAATACATTCTATTGGTCTAGGAGCCAACAAACTGAATCCACGAGCTAAATACTATATTGCTTATAATGAAGTAGTGTCATTTATGCCTTATAATGTATGTTGTACTTAGTATGCTGTATTTCTTTTCACGGTTGTGCCTGTATTTTCATGGGCACCAATGTTGAATGATTTGACAAAGGCGTGGATGAAACTGAAAGTTAATTTCTATGGAAAACGGACTGTACGAGTACAGTGAGTTTTCTGTTGTGAAATATAAGAAGGAGAAAGCAGCACCACTTAAATTGAGATCAAGTTAAATCGCTTTCACCCGAAATCGGAAATAGTATTGATGCCCTTTGGCCCGATTGTGCTCCTGGGTCCCAGGCTTATGACCCACAGTGCCTGATCCGAGGGTACTTAAAACTACCCCTCTAAATTTTGGCAATTCTTGAATTTTGGAAAGTGTTAAGTACAGGGATCCGTTCTTTTTCATAGGACATGGGTATATTGATGTACTCTTCCTAAATTTTGGAAGGGGTACATTAAATTTAGAAATCGCCAAAAAGCAAAATTTAATACAAAAAACAAGTGTTCTTTAGATTTCGAATATATATATATTTCTGTGAGTTTATTTGGTTCATTTCGTTGCATTTTATAGGCAAAAAATTGACAAAAATTCCAATTTCGAATGTTTTTGACTTTTATTCTCTTTGATGAGGCTTTTGTATTATATGATTATATGAATGAATACTGGGGTTTTTGTCTTTCCTGGAACATGAGTACATGTTTCTTTCAGATTTGGGAGGGGTACATAGGAACACGCCTTACATTTGGGAATTATCAAAAAATTAATATTTTCTAGGACTCGAATATATATTTCTGTCAATTTGGAGAGTCCCTCTTATCTTTTTGTAGGGATAAAAAAATGCCAAAAATATATGTAAGTAATATGTATTATCACGTGGTCGGATGTTGATCAAATTTATCATCTTTTATGAGGCTTTATTGCATAATATGATGTGGATGAGTAGTGGGGTTCATTCTCTTGAAGAGGACGCAGGTATTAGTGTAAACCTTATAAATTTTGGAAGGTTACATAAGATTATCCCCTTAAATTCGGGAATTGTTATAAGAATTTTCACAATATCCCATCATATTCAAACCATAGGATTTACGGAAAACTTTTTCTAACAACATTTTCAGAGATTGATAAAAGGGAGAAAAGTTCAATTCCTATCCCTCCTACCCCCTCTCTCTCACTTAGAAGTCGAATTTCGCGGAGCAGTCTTTTTGTCCCTGGGGTGTATATGCACAGTTCAAAATTTAAAGTTTCAATACCCAATAGTTCCTGAGATGTGGTGAAAGAAAGAAAGAAATTATAGTCTCTTTTGCGAACCTTATCTTAATTCCAGCTGAGGGTCGAAGGAAAATATTACTACAAAATTTCAAATTTCTACGCAGCTCAACAGTTTTGGATGTTTAATGATGATGATGAGAGTCAGTGGGTTGATATATAATAGCATGTGAGGCTACCTACTAATACATGTTGTATATATACCAAAGAAGTATAGAGCACTCATCATTCAAAACTTCAATATCGTTTTCACAGTTTTTAAAGACATTTCGGGCTTCACCTAGGATACCGAAACGAGTATATAAGGAAAAGCAAATGAATGGTAAGGATAAAGATTAAACAAACCAAAATTTGAAATTACCATTAGACCGCATGAATGTTCTTATTCATTGAAATTTTGAGTGGTGATATTTGCGAACAGCGGTTCATTCCTAATACAATCTTAACCTGCCGCGTCACACATGGAGTGTCAGTTCTTAGTGGCTAAATTATTTGGATTTCCGCTTTTATCATAGAAGATCCGGGTTCAGTTTCTTGTGGGAGCTTATATCTTTCTTGTCTTAAATCAAGGTAAGATCTTCGTGTTTGGCCAGTGCTGAAGAGAGATGTTAAACTTAAAACAAACATTAAATGATATTTCTTTCATTAATTTCATTGTTATTGTGTTCTTCATTGTTGCTGTATTCATCAAATAACTTTCCGTACTTTACAGGAAATGATTGTAGTGGAGGTAGCGGAGACGTTGGAGCAAAAGTTAAAATCTTACAAATTCTGAAGAAATTTTCTGGGACCAAAACTGCAGCCATTTCAATTTTAGAGCTGTATGTATGGGTAGCTAGTCGTTTCTATATGCTGGAAAGTGATTCGAAATCTGAAAATGTGATAGGTGACCTAGTCGAACTTGGGAGAAAAGTTATGCGAAATAACAAAGATATGCCTATTGGTGTTCAAGAATTAATTGAGTCAATTATAACTGCTTTATCTGTGATAGTTACTGAAAAAAATGATAGTGTTCCATGTTGCCTTAAAGAGTTTTTGCTTGAAGCCTTAAATACCAGGAACATATATATAATGGACAGAAGTAGGGAATTGCTACAAATGTTAAAATTTACCAAGTTTATTACAAGTGTAGCGAACGAACAACAAAGTATCAATGATTCCCTGGATTTTACTTTGTCTTTCTTGGATGACTATGTTCTAAGAAGTTTGGAAGGAGAGGGAAAACCGTATATACCACCGATTGGAGGGTTGCTACAAAATCTTGCAGGCAGTCCTGTGAAAAGTCCTTTGTCTTCAGCCCATTCTTCCCAGATTAATTTGCAGCCATATGGACAGTTGCCTGAAAGCCCTTGCCGAGCCTCAAGCCATGGATCAGCAGGAGCGCGAACTGAATCTATTAGCTCTGCAGAATCTCTGACATGGTCACTAAAAAGGTGAATATTGAGTTTATTTTATTTAAATAGTTTTATATATATGTTTTTTCTTATGTGTTAGAAAATAGCTCACCAACATAAAATCATGAAGTGAATGGTGGGGCTTGATTCTGAATAATTGAATAGAACTTACTTTATCTTGTGAGGATGGGGTAGTTGAACTATATAGTAGCTCCAAAGACGTACTGATCAAAATTGGTTCCAAAGATTATTTCAAATAGAATATACACATTAATAGATATATTTAAAGCAAGAAGATGCGGAAGGTTAAAACTAAAATGGAGCCAGTTGTTTTATTTCGACAAAATTGATTAAATAAAGATGATAGAGTTGTATGTAACTATTATTCTAATGTGAGAAAAACTATCTAAGAGTTTCCGGAATGTAGCACAAAATAGGAAAACTCATTTGAGAATATCGTAAATATCATAAATAAATGTAAGTAAACGTAGGAGCAATAATGAAATGAATGTATTACATTGACTTTAGGTCAGAGCTCAACCTCATCATACGTTGAACTTAATACTTCAAGATTTCAAATAATTATGTTCATGATTATGAATGTTATAATCATCGTTTATATTTTCAACTAGATGAAATGTCCTTTGCATGGGAAGAATAGGTTGTGGAAAATATTTGAATCCTTTCCCTCGCTTCTCCCTTATAATGTATATTTGAATGGAAATGAAAGAGGATAACAAACTATGTCGACTCGAGTGCTGTATTTTTTTAAATAATATCAAACGATGCAGCCAGAGCTCCTTTGTTGTTAGCATATGCGCCTTTTGCGCAGGAGACCCGGGTTCTATTCCCCATGGGAGCTCATGTGGTTCGGATCCTACGTTAAGCTGTAGGTACACGGCTCATGTAGCCTCAGTGGTAAAAGGGACGCTAAATTCCAATCAAACGGTGAAGCCATTATTCCATAAATTAGATTAGAGGATTCTCTATGTTAACTTAGATTACATTTTCCATACATAAAGATCTGGTAAGGAAAGTGTTGTTTAAAAATAAAAGAACGAAGGCGGTGAAAGTGAATATTGATAACGACAACTGTGAACTTTTTCTTTCGTTTGGTTTCTTATTCTGTGCAGCGTATTATTTTCCTGTGTGTATTCGTCTGTATCTTTGAGGATAATCAATTTGAAAGAGATTTAATACATTTCAGTTTGGCTTTTGACGTAGGATAGTATGAGAAGTCCACTTCATTCAAAAATTCAAAGTCCTGCCGGCTCTATCCGCCATTTCTATCCGGCTGCTGAAGTCGTCTGCTGTGAATTTTACTGGGCGCAGCCATATTGGTTACAAACAAACTGTTGCTTGCGTGGTTTTAAGGCAGTTTCAATGGCGTTATATTGAAACTGCTGAATCTTGTGAAATATTCTCAATATAAAACAACATAAATGTGTATGCTGAAATGTCTGATTTAACGAATAGCAGTGAATATATTTACTTTATGCGTATATGAAGCCTATATTTTATCATATGAAACAAAATTATTCTACATTTTATTTACTGCAATCGCCGATAACTTGCTGGACAACAACCGAGTAACAATTCTAAGTATGTACATGAGCGTCCCTTAATAATAATTTTGGATTGAGTTTAATTAAAATTACCTAAAATTGTATGCTATATACTTTTAGCATATTGCTTGTTTAGCTTCAGTGAAGATGTTTAATATGGAAGAAAGTTGATTTTTTTTTTTTTTTTGTTTGTTTTAATTAGGGATCAGATATTCGGAACGAAAGAGTACAGCGCTAGAATAACCAATGTATTTTATAACATACAATTACGGATACTTGATCTCAGAAAGTTAACATCTCTTCATGGAAATGGTTTCCTAATATATTCTTCATTCTTTTGTTAGCAGGTGTTCATTCCTTGCTCGGCTCTGGTGAAGTTGAAATGCGTCACCAGAAATAATCATTTAAAAAGTATAATTCTCTAACTATCATATCTAATGTCCTAATTTTATCTGAATTATTATTTTCTTTGCGTCTGCCACGAACGGCGTACAGATTTGTAACTACCTGCATACACATGTATTAAAACTCATAAGGAAAACACGTACCAACTTACGCTGGGTGGTCACTTCACGTAACACAGCATTTATGATAATTTGGGGCATCTTGAAGCTAGAGCGCTGATAAGGATGCATCTGTAGGGAGTAGGCAGATCAGTGAAAATGGATATGTTTGTAAAGAAAGAAAGACAGGTGCGAAAAGCATACACCGACCTGGACTAACTAAAGTGGATTTGGGCAAGGTTCTAGAACACAGGTCCCCGTTCCCATTTGTCTGTAATAAAGACAGAAAACAACTTGCCCTTCGGGGCTCTAACCCGCCTTCACTCGCTAACGCTCGATCGGCAATACTGTTTGAATTAAATATTAAACTTTGGTAATGAAAGGAACCAACCTAACTACTAACCTATATGGGGAAGGGGGGGACCTGGGCTCTAGAACCTTTCCGTGGATTTGCATTTGAATTTCTTAGTAACCATGACGCTTTCTTAACACTGTTTTTATGTTCTCCCTCTGCATAAATAATTTTCTTGCACATAACTATTTTCGTAGATTACCAGATTTTTAGACGTAAATTTTTAAAAGATGATCCTGTATTCTTCATGCGCACTTAACGTAGATCGATAGGATGGAGCAATTATAGTTTAGGTAAAACGAAACAGGACAAATTAACAAGTCCGGTTTAAACTTTACTATATTGCCTGTACTATACTCTTAAGAACATTAATATTGCAGTAAGGTATAGTTAGGTTAGTTGTGCTTAATTAAATGCGGTTGTCTTACATATATGTGTAAACGCCGATTTACCAGTTTAAAAATCATCCATTGCCTGCTAATGTCAATTGAAATTTTTACACATAATTTATATGTTACCACAAGGGTAAAATTGTCATCGAACTTGCGCTGGTGAGGTTCGGAAAGAGCGGAGGCAGGCGAGTATCACACTCCATGCTGGGGCAGGCATTGTTTGAAGATTATAGTGTCTTTAAACGTATGATTCAGTTATCAGTTTACTAAGAAAAGTTATTACAGTGTTCTGAGTATTAATATATATTAAACAGTTAGCGAAATTAGTCTAAAATGTCACAAACATAAAACAAGCGAAAAAGACAGAGCAAGGGTGCTTTTGGTAAAAATATGTGTATTCTAATTTCTTCCTGGTGGCAGAATGTGCAAGGAGAGAAAGTGTCCCTCAAAAAGATTGAGTATATTTGTTCGCCCAATAAGTAATTAATCGTTATATCGCTTGTTGTGTAGCGTGGCTTTCTTATTGTTTCTCTTTAATATGTTATGTAGTACAATATTTCTAATTTGATTTGATTTCTTAATAATTCTGAAGTCTTACATCCGAAAGCGGAACAAATCATTTTCAGAGGCGAGTACCATGTAAACTTCTTTATATAACGCGCTCACAGCTGATTTGTTTGTAACCAGCTAGCTAAACAGGAAGCGGAAGTGACGTTTTCTGCACCAGCGTATTAGTGGTCTTACCTACAGTAGTTGCTACACTAGGTGAGTGACTTAAACCTGCCCTCGACCTGAAGATTAGATAGATACGTGCGTTATAATTCTCTTTAGTGCAGTTCTGCTCCGTTAAATTCACTATTCCGCTACGTTAAAAGTTGTTTGGAGATATACCCAAATGATTTTTTCTTCGAATTTATCATGTATCTGGGAAGATGTGGAATGGTTTTGACCCATATTCGCATGGGTGAAAGTAACTTAAGAGGTATTCACTTCTAATTCGAGAGGTTCCTGGTTCGAATCTAGGCCATGTGAATTTGGGGATAACATAGTAGGTTTCAGTGGGGTTCTCCCGATTCTTCCATATTTTTCATTCCACCAATCCGTTTCAAACAATTCGGTTGTATTTATCCCTTGTCTTCTTGTAGGATGTTTGATTTCATTTCCATATAGGCGATACATGTCAGTTCCTTTGTTTCTTTGTCATTATCTACAGCGATGTAATTATTACCATCTGATTTTGCTTCTATGCCGTATGCCGGGAGACAGAAATAAAAATTATTTAAGATCATTGAAATGTATGAATTAAATAATTCAAACAGAATATGCAATATAGTAAGAAAGAAACTATAATTAGAAACGTATTAATGGTAAAATCTGTTTATTCTTTCCTTCCTTCTTTCCTTCTTTCTTATTGAAAAATGTAACAGTACTTTGACAGTTTGGGACGTATTCGTGTTTGAGATTTTGAACACCGGTTTTACCACATATTGAAATTTGAGGAGCACTGACAGAAACAGTTTCGGATTCCGAAAATCATATTTATTTGTTTTGAGCAGAAATAAAAGTGATATTTGATCATCGTGTTTTCAAGTACTTGGTGATAAATCTCAAACTTAGTCCGCTGTATCATGTTTCTGTCTTTTGAGTTTTATAAAAGAAACATAATACAGTAGTTAAGCGAAGTTTTTTACTACTGTCAAGAAAGTGCTTACTACTGTTAGAGTAGATTAGAGCGTAATGAATTACATTCAGTTTTTTTTTTTTTTCGGTAGTTACATTTCAGTTTCATATGTTGAGATACTGTGAGATAAAAAAGAACTTCTTCACTGATTACAGTGGTGATGAATATGATGAAGATCCTATTATGTGGAGAGAGGTTATTTGCTAGTGAGTGTAAAATAATTATTTCTTACCCCTCAAAAATCAGAAGGTAAGCAATTTGTAGGTCCCCAGTTATTTAGTAGGATTATAAGTTGCCTGTTTTGCTGTAGTGAGCAGATTTTGGAAAAAGGCGTCTTTGTCGTAAGCTATGCGTGTATTAAGAAAAAGAAACAGTAGTATTGTAACACTTGAAATATTTGCTTGTTAGCGTTATTGTCAGGTAAGTATGTGATTCCGAACAGCTAATGAATCTTAATATAATTAAGGAATTTTGGTAAAAAGGAGTCTCCAGAAATTACGTATTTTTTAAAACAGTATTTAGTAGAATCCTAAGTGCTCACTCGGTATTTGTTTCTTTCTAACGAAACAGAGGGATTTGAAAGAAATGTTATTGTTGTACTTGTTAGTTACCTTAAAACTTCATACATCGATTAGGCATTATTTGCCCCTAAGGTTGCTGCGATACTTCCGTAGTGTGATGTTTAGTAGTGAGTAGTAAATAAAATATAGAAGAAACTTATACTTAAATCTGATTGAATCTAGCTTCTTTATTTTAAACGAGAGCAAGAAGATATACTGCAATCGAAGTTAAACTTAAAAAAAAAGATAGTTTTCCTTTGACGCAAATAATAATAATACTCCATATATATATAAAGCTATCTATTAGTATTTAGTATTCTATTTTGTTATTTTCTAAATATTAAATGTGTGTTTAAAAAAAGGAGTTCCAATATTCAAGAGATAGTGTATAATTTTTTTTAGAGTTGGTCTCGCGAGAATGAATCTTCGACACGTCTGCATTCATATAAAAAAAATCGTTCTCCTTCACAAATGAGAGTTGATGATACTTTGATGCACAACAGGTATAAAATACTGCCAGTCGAGATACGAAATAAGGTGTAATACTTAATACTATCATATTAGGAATACTGTGAATAAGTATTGTACAATATTGCATCAGTATATATTTCCTAAAATATTTAATGACCATTTTGTTTTGATTGTTTTCTTATTCGCAGTGAATTGTTAGTAAGTACACCGGTGCGTCAGGTATGGACTAAAGAAGGTCGATTAAAGGACGAACAGGGCTATTTTTCTGAGCCTGGAGAGCAAAATACTTCGGACGACACGGATTTCGAGGAAGTAAGAACAGTAGATAGAGCTCTTGCTAGTGCATTGTTTGGTGGTTCATCATTGCAGGTAATTAGATATTTTCCCTTCTTCATATTTATAGTTGGACCTTCTATGACAGCAATAAAGCATAACACCTAGAGTTCAACTATTTAGGTAAAAGCAAATCCCTTTTACGATAAATGTGTCTTAAGTCCATGTTTTCCTTTGTGAAGCAAATTCAAGCTATTTTATCTTTATGAATCGACGATTCACATTAATCAAAACTCTTTTTCTCATAATGTGTTCGCACCTGAGATGTGTGTGAATAGAATTTGAGTTTCTTCTTTTTCTTTTTTAATACCAAAGAGTAGCTTTCATTGCTAATTCTCAAAAATAAACGAAATCACGCCACAGGGTTCATAAAATACTAACTACAAACGAACTGTACTTCAAATAACACCATAACCACTTCCCAGTGCAATGAACAAAAAGTGACAGTGATGCTATCGATGGAAAAACTGTATAACTAATAGTGAACGTGAATGCAACTACAATTTCCTAGAGTAATTTTTACGGAACATTTGTTGATTTCTCAAGTGATAGTGCGGAGTCGACTTACCACAATTTGAGTACTTCCCATCAATACACAGGATGCAATATAAAAGCGCACAAATCCAAAACTAACAAGTAACTGGCAATGCAACAACGATAGTGGCGGCTACGTTCAACAACTAAAAGTACACACCAAAACGAAAACCTAGAAACAATGATAAAACCAAAGAGCTTTCAAATAAAAGCCTGATACTTTTCCACAACATTCAAATCATCGTTCATTCCTTTTAAATCACTTTCGTCATACAAAGAACAGAACGTAACTTCTTATGTTCTGCCTCATGACGTGCTAAAGGATTAAGAAAATTCACTTAAGAGAAAGGAAAAAGGGCTTTTGTTTCCTTTGTTTAACTTGGTATACGACTAATAAATGCACATGTATGTCACTGCGTTGATGATTATTTTATAATCTCTCCATCAGTTTCTGGATTTCACTTTGTGATTTGTTCGTAGTTTCGACACTGTTGATATAACGATTTAAATAACTAGTATTTACTTCACGACAACACTTGTGTACTGCGTAGAGGGATCTATGTCATGGAAAATGTAGATTATGTTGCATGGAGAAATGGAATAAGTATGAATAAACATATGTAATAGGTGTTCAAGATTATAAAGGTATTATACAAAGGGTATTCAGAAAGTTTTGCACAATGGATCATAACTTTTTCATGACCAGCACTATAACCATGGAATTTTGTGTCTTTTATGTGCATATGCATGTTACTCAATGTATCCTCTATCCACTGTGGTACATTTAGACCATCGTTCTTTCCATGTGGTAAATACACTTTGCTAAAACTCCGAACGTTTCTTATTACATCACTGTTTCAGACACGTAATGAGATCATAGCCACTGACAAACTGTCTACCACGAAGATGGACCTTCAGACGACCAAACAGAAAGAAATCAGACGGGACTAAGTCCGTATTATAAGGGGCTTGAGAAATCCCATACTTCTGATTCTGGTGTGTGTGATTGGCAGAGTGAGTTCGTTTCAGTTCCGTTGTGAGGAGGGTGTGGCACCCAACGGGCACAAGGTTTTCTGCAACCTAAAGACTGTATTAATGTTAGAACACTACCCACGGATAACGCAGTCGCTTCAATAAGCTGTCGTGCGGTTACACATCGATCAATGTAGTATTTGTTAACGTCGTTCACTGCACTTGATGTCTTCCGGACTGTCCAATAGACTGAAATCGCCATCGTGGAGCATTTGTACCCATCGCTGGATATTTATGCAGTCCAATGTCTCATCCCCATACACAAGAAGCAGTTTGCGTCGGATGGATGAGACTGAGTAATGGCCAGTCTTGTCCGGGAATTCGATGACCGACCGTTAGGGATGCGGCTGCCTACCTCCTTTCCATTGTGGGCGTATCTGTAAATAGAGGAAGAAAATTTGTTATACAACTTCAGTATAAGGAGCACACGTATACGAAAATATAGAAGTTCTGGTGCTAATCTTAAAATAGTTATGGCTCATTGTGCAAAACTTTTTGAATGCCATTTGTAAATATAACGACGACAATGCCCATTTTTTCTTTATATGTAATAAGATGTTCCGATTTTCGTTTCCTGAGTGATACATAATATTTGTTTACAACTCTTTATTTTGCGTGACCATATTCCTTCTCATCAGATTTTTGATTATCCGTTCTTGAAAAATCTGTTCTTCATAATTATCAAAGTTTTCTGGGCTCTAAAAAGAATTCTGTGTGTTTACACACACACACACAAAATTGAAGTATGCATTTGATCCATTTATTATCTTTGCTTTTCGTGTGACAATTATCTTTCATTGTCTTAGCTGAAGTTTGGGAGCTTTGGCTGTTTTGCCCTTATAATAAAACAAGAACCTGGGAAGTTAGTTTGGTTTATGATTTTTCTTCCACCTTTGCGCATAGATACAGCAAATATTTCTATTATTATTATCGTTTTGCAAGGATGATCAAAGTTAACCGTAATTTTTATGTTCAACTATGCTGTTGAGGTGGAAGTGCTTACTTCCCGATCTACTTGTGTGAAAGTTTAGTGCTGTTTTGTTTATTACTTTTTTTTTTTTTAAATAGAAAAAATAAACGCTTTCAAAGTCTTGACTGGTAGACCCATAGGAAAACGACCATTAGGAAGACCTAGGCGCAGATGGGAGGACAATATTAAGATGGATCTCGCAGAGATAGGAATACAAAGTAGAAACTGGATGCAATTAGCTAAGGATAGAAGTCAGTGGACAGCTTTTGTGAACGCATCACTGAACCTCCGGGTTCCATAGGTCATAGAGTTAGTTAGTTTAGAAAAAATAAAAACATATGAAACCCTCACAATCATCTGTTTATAAATTATTTATTTTGGTTTGGTAAAATCTGTCGTTTTATTCATCCAGCTCATTTTGTTTGTTCTCTCTCTCTCTCTCTTTTTATTATTATTATTATTATTATTATTATTATTTTTTTTTTGTGTGTGTGTGTGTGTGTGTGTGTGTGTGTGTGTCTACTTCATCTTCTGAGGTCGTGTATTGTCGACGAAAACAGTGGTTTGGTGTTCCTTCCATTCCCTTTGACCACATCGACCCTTTGCTAATTCTACGATGAGGTGGTTACTACGGTATTGCTAGGGAAATAGCGTTAGTTCGTCTCTTAAGCATTCCAGTGTTGTGTTGTAATTTTGTGTAGTCTTTCTAAAAGATTTCAGCGTAGATTTTTTACAATCAACATTTTCAAAGGAAGACGTTCAAGACGAATGTACTTTTCACATAACCAGGTTTTTTCCTTTTTATTTATTTATTTATTTTTTTGGTACATTTTGCACAGAATAGTGCACGATAAGATCTTCAGAAGTGAGAGGAGTTACATGTCAGTTACCCAGATTTACTGAGGAAGATAAAAGGAGTACTGAAACAGTACAATTAATAATTAGACTCAGGAAAATAAAAGGGAAAATTTACAAATTATATTTCTATTTATTTGTTAGGCGAAATAAATGTTGTTTGACGTGCCTATACTAAAGATTCATTGGATACATAGTAATAATAATAATTATTATTATTATTAATAATAATAATTATTATTAATAATAATAATAATAATAATAATAATAATAATAATCTGAATCGTTATTCTGTGGTGATTTTCCCTTTATGGTCGTATTATCTTATATATGAAACAACTTATTTGATATTTTTCAATATTTTTAGGCCGAAGATGTTTCAGTTGAAGAGAACAAACTTCCGTTGCGAACAAGTGACCCTCTTGAAGAATTGCTGAAAGAAGACGTATCAAAATTTTCGAAAGAATGTAAAAGATGACTAAAAAGTAGATAGGGCACAAAATTGTATATATCACTCATGAATATAGTACACATATATTTATCTCAGGTTTTCAAATATTTAAAAAAAAATATTTTCACAAAGAAAATTGATAGTGTAAATAATATATGTATATAAGAATCTATATCTGTTCAAATATTGTACATATATTTATTGAAATGTTATTGTTTTTAAATATCTGAAATTTATTTAATATTTAAATGGAAATTTATTTTATTGTAGTTTTTCGTTCTTCTTGATTTTCCAAGTGTTACTGAGAGTGTGCGTACTGATTCGTGGGAACTTATTACATCTAGATTTTTTTTTAAATATAGTACACATTAGTACTTACATTGTATAAGTAATCACTTCTGACATACATTGTCACAACTTATGTACTGATCATCTCTTTCTGAATATTTCCTACACCATAGTGATTCATTTTGACACCCATAACAATGATTTACTTCATACGTAATAGTGATCTGAATCGTAATTTTCTAACAATTGTTTTCATTATGTTTACATTATATAGTCTGTCATAGAAAGATTTAACAAAAGAAAACTCTAATTGTGTGTTGTTGCTAAATTTAATTTTGCATTACAACTTCAATACATGTTACAATGAAGTACAAAACGAGTACGTTGCACCTGTAATCGTATAGAAGGTGTTCTGAGTGGTTGGAAACTTTTGTAAAACCATAGCCGAAGAAGTAGGACTTACAGCTGTACGAGGTCTTCTGGATCTTTCCTTGTGCACATTTCAAATGATAGCATGCGTCTTAAGCATGTCATAAACCCGTGTAACTGTCAAGCGTGTAAGACGTTCTGTTTCGAACTTACACCTCCACTAACAATGAATTTCGGCGGCATTTTTCAAACTTGCAATATCATTTTAAAATGGACTTCCATTCCTCTTATGTCAAGCGTGCACCGGTTATTTTGTTTCGCTATCATACGTCTCATGTTACAATCAGAAGAGTACAGACATCTAATGAAGGAACTACTCGTTGTAAGGATAATTCAATTATACTTCGGGAACAATACGTAAATAGCATCTATTAAATTGCGCATACCATTTTTATTTATTATTATTATTATTGTTGTTATGTTTTTATGGACTCTATAAAACAACGTACTTGAAATTAATTAAAGTGTATGTTGTAAGCATTGACAACATCTACAGGGAAGGGAAAGCAATAGGAAAATAAGAATATTAAAGAAAAGGAGCTTAGAGAAGGAATGTTGGCCAAATTGGCCTGGCTGGATCTTATGTTCTTTAGTTACTTTTTTTTTTTTTTTAAAAAATATCTTTGTAGTTGTTTCTCTGTTTATCTGATGAAACAACAACTTGAAACTCAACGCTTTTAGGTTTGTGATACTGACTTAACTATTGGTAAGTAGTTGACTTCGGAATTCCTTTTTTCCATCCATCCATTCACATAGTAATAGTTAAGAACTGGGATACAGTTAAAAGAAGGCTCATACCTTTTAGGACAAGCTGTGTTGTTCACCGAATGGAGAAATGAATTGAAAGAAATTATATATATACTATATATATATATATATATTAAACAGAAAAGTACGGTCTCATGTCATAGTCGGTCTTATTGGGTGTTGTGCGAGAGGGAAGAACTTGTGGCCAGATCAAGAGGGGAGAAAAAGAAAGAAAGAGAGGTGCAGAAAATCACTGTAGAGAAACTTTAAAATACAACGCGCTGCACATGTTCATTCGTCCTTACATTCTAGTGTAACATATCCAACTGCGACTGTTTGAAGCGTTCTTCTTAACTTGTTTCTAGGCCTAAATGATTGCATTAAGTGTCTTTAATGTGATATCGTTCATAACATCTTATAAGTATCTGTTATTTTCATTTTCTCATGATCGTGTTGAATTTCTGTTTATATATAGTTATTAACGTAATGGAAACATCCATGTATTGCAGAATGTAATATGAATTAGCAACACTGCGACTGTCCTGTGATAGTGAATAGTACTCGAGGAGGTGGTGTGATGTTTACTCCATAGGATGGTAATCCAAGTAGAGCAAACATTATAGTAGATAGTCATTAATAGAACTTTTCACCCGAGCGTTAACGACGAAACAAGTTATTACAAAAGAATAGCTTCTTTCACCGCTAACTACACATAGGCAAAAATTCAAATAACAACCTTACACTTACGAATAGGACAAAATTTCAGCATCATTTAATCTTAAAAGGAACTTACAACAATATTGTGCTAGCATTAATATATATTCCGCACCATGTACAACAAAGCGAACGAACATGAGGGCAGCAATTCTCGGGTCAGAATAACGCTAATGATACTCACAAATTGGAGATTATATTTAATATTAACGCTATACTTACATTTCTTTACAAGTGAAAGGTAATATTATAACAACAAAAGATGTTGGTGTTTTTAAATTGTGAAAATACAAACATATGTACTCAATATTACATTTTATATGAGTTGTTTCAATAGCGATGAGAAGGTGAGTCTCTTCCTTGTAACTCTCTTGGCGCCTAATGATGGCTACCTCTCGCGTTTTTTCCCTTGTTCTCGCTGCTCACGCGAGTCCCACCTACCATAGTGACGTAAGCACAAGTACGATTGTAATTGGCTATCGTTGATTGCCAAGGCCACTGGCTGCTTCGTCTGCTCGTTGCTGATATACATCCGTTGCGAGAACGTACAACGATTATTTACACTATTTGTTTAAAGGTAGCAGACTTTTAAAATAAAATAAAAATTAAATTGTCTGAGCCGGATAAACCAAAAATAATGCACAAATAAGTTTATGACAGTGTAATGTATATTTGTGTGTGCAATATGTAAGTCACTAGTAGTGCAGAATAGGACTCGTCACCTATGGCTGGGCCAAACTCAGTTAGGCAGTTTTTGATCATTCATAACCAGTCAAACTAACAACACATGGAAAAATGAAGTACCGTTTGTTGTCGATAGATAGCACCATCATACAGTATGCTGGAAACGAGGTCAAATACTCTGCTTCCTTAGTGCGCATTAGGAAAACAACATGGCCGGAAGAGGTTGTCTATCGTGCAGTGTGTAAAATCTGTGTGTCTTTTCTCTGGTAGTACTAACAATGTATCAGGAGGCCAGCGTATCATATTGGAAGAGTTTTGACCGCTAGCAGTCCACAGAGACAAAATCGCTCGAATAAACAAGCAATTTGATGAAACTGCTAGTGCTTTGAATCCCAAGCACCCTACTCATCCGAGAACTATGCGAATTGTGTAGACACACGCTCGTGTTGCTACGGAACTGGCATAATCCCGCAAATCGAAGTCTGCCCGCCGTTTGTCTGCTCTGCTAGACTTCATACGCGTCAGAGCTTTCAAGAACTGTAATGGCAACAAGATGGAGCCCCATTACACTACGCAAAAATTGTTCAGGCATTCTTGCAAGAAGTTTTTCATCAACGCTGGATTTTCTGTAGAGCGCCTGTGGAATGACCAGCCAGATCACCCAACAGCCTTACCTGATTTTTCCTTTGGGGTCACCTCAAACCCAAAGTGTACGGTAATCCTATTGACAGTGAGCAATATCTGTGTGAAGTGACTGTTCGGGAGTTCAACACTGTTCCGGTGAGTATATGCAGGAAGCCATGTGAAAATGTTCCTTTGCGTATGCAAGTCTGTATTGAGTTAGGTGGTGGCCAGATCGATCACAATGTTGAAAATCAATGACTTTTGTTTTTGTGATTCCATTTTTGTAACCTCACGTAACCATTTTTGCAACCATTTCTATAACCTTGCAATATGCTATACATTTCTCAATAAAAATAACATCTATTCAAAATTCTCTAATTGTATTTTCAAAATGGGCAAATTGTAAATCCAAGGTCAGTTGGAGCAAGTGTATTCAAAATAACACACCAAGTGTCCCAGCTGATTACGGCATACAGAAATCATGCAGGCCATCATAAAAATAAATAAGTAAAAAAAGGATGGAAATAAAGCTTAGATGAATGGAATCGTCAGTTGTCACAGAGAACTATAGAGCTAATGTGGCATAACTGGCTCCAGAACTCAATCAACATTAATATATACGCAGTCCGACGAGAATTGCGTAAGCTCAACATCCTCGATCGGGTTGCGATTTCGAAACATCTTGACTACAGACGCCTAAGCGGTAGTGACGAAAAGGATTGTGTCAAGAACATAAAACATGGACCACCGATGATTGAAAGAAGAATATAGTCAGATGAGTCATATTTCTTCTTGTTTTCAACAACATGCCGACTTTATATACGGCGGATGTCCAAAGAAGGGATTGCTCCCGACTGCCTGCTTCTCAACATTATGACATGGCTCTTTGCTGGTGTGGTACACAATTTCACCGTATTTTTTCGTTCCATTATTACTTCCGAAGAATAAATTATACTCCCAGTCACTGTAGTCATTTTAAGTGATCAGGTGCATCCAATATTACGGTGGTGGTGCTTGATTATGACGTAGTCTTTTAAGATGGCAATGCACTAATACACACAGCACAATCTAATCACACGTGGCTTGAGGAACATCAGAATCAACTTCAGTACCTCAATCCTCCGACTTTAACATTATTGAATATCTGTGGTTAGGTTTGAAGCAGAGTGTCGGTACTAAATTCCACTTTCATCATGACGTCACAACAGAGTATTTCACTACATGAAGGATTGTCCGCTGTTCCTCTGGAAACGATTCACAATCTACGTATATCGCAAGTCCACGACGAATAAAACTGTGCTACAAGCTGAATGGCTTCCACTACCGTATTGATCAGGTAAATTGCATTTTGTTAAGGTATTCCCATTATTTTGATAATTATCTGTGTATAGGAAGTGACGTAGAAACAACATGGATTACTGTCAGGTGTCTGTACAAGCGATGGTCAACAACACAGCACTGCTAACTCATTTGGAAGTGAGTATTGGTCGTGGAAACTCGAGCTCATAAAAGTTGAAGATGTGCCAAAGAACGGTTAAATGTTTTCAGCACGTAGTGAGAGTGAACATAGAAGACAGATGAAGTCAGTTCATGGAATTTACGGAGTTTCAGTGAGAGAGTAACATGCGACTACGGGGTACGATATGTAGTTCCACAGAATCACGCAACACTTTGCATTGGTGTTACAGTAGTCGATCGGTTTACGACAGTCTTTCCCTGATGCCACTTGCCTAAGTTATTCGAGACTATCATTGGTTGGAGAGCTTTTTTAAAGACATTCGTTTTTATAGTTTCATTTAAGTTCGGAAAGGTATCGGTTTGAGCCTAGCACTCAGTATTAATCTTTATAGGTTTCCCGGTTTTTATTCGCACGTACTCGCCAAATAATATTATCAGTGTTAAATAACTTGCCGGGAACGGTAAGACGCAAAAGTGGAGACAACCGTAAAGTTCAGTTACACCTGTTGCAATTACCCAACATACTGATTCCAGAGGTCGGGAGGATGTTATATCCCTACGTCATTTCATATGAAAGAAGAACGATTGTGCAATGTAAAAATTACACAATTCCGCCTCAAAGTGCCTTATAACTAAATACTTACGAGAAGCGCATAACACTAATCATTTTCCATTATAAGCAATATTTATTTCATCGATCAAATATATATATATATATATATATATATATATATATATATATATATATATATATATATAAAAGAACTTTTACATTGTTAATATAAATTCAATTTTTGTCCCACTAAGTACGCGACACGAGCGAAAAATGGAACGCGGAGAGTTTATGTAAAGTTTTAATATTGTCCGGTTAATAAAAATATCACAATTCACTTCGCTCGAAGTTAGTAGTACGTATTCTTCAATTAGTAATATATAATTTTGGGTGTCCAACAATTATGACATAAACTGAGCATCAAAATCTCTGGGCTGCAAGAAAAGGTTTGGAAACAGTTATTAGATTATTTAATAGTATTTTGTAGATATTACCTGAGTCACTTGCTATATTTTCGATGTTCTTCGTTGTCTTCAAGTTAGTCACTAAAATTAATTAAAAAAAAAAAAAAAAAAAATACGGGTGAGCTTTGCGAAGGATCTTAATACTTGTACATTTAATCTGGATAAACAATAAGCACACTGACCCTAATAAACATTTCAGATTAAAACTATTAGAATAATTAAAAAGTGGATGACATAATCTTCGATAGTATTGTTTCTTTTATTCCATTAAATTATGTTTCCAATTTTCAGTTTTCATAAAATCAGTTTGGGATTAATTAAAATATAACTAGTTGATGTTTGTTTCTTAGCAGGCTAAATATATTTAATTTCAAATGCCAACACCATACAGTAAATTATACTATCCATATTAGTCAGTAGGGAATGTCAGTTTCTGACGTTGTTATTTGGCTTTGTTTCTAATGTTTAGAAATAATAACAGAGTGATGGTGATTGTATAACGCAGTGACGTAAGCAGTTTCTCTTTCAAGTTAAGAATATTTTTATCTGATGCTTTTCATTGTGATTAAACTTGTTAATTCAAGATAAATGACTTGAGCTAAAGATACGTATGGAAGAATTACGTACGTATGCAGTTTGTGTAGACGATTAACTTTTTATTCAGTTTCGATGTTTGCGCTCCTTTTACTTGCATAAGTAACGAGTCATTCATCTTGACAATGTAGTTCTTTGATGGAATCACCTACTTTGAAACACCGTATTGCTAAAATAAAACTTGAAGGATCTTATACATCAGCTTTCATAAGCCTAAAATCGATAGGTTGCACATAGTATATAAAACAGTTTGTTTGCAGTCCAGCATGTACGAATCAGTTTATTTCAGAACAGATCGAAACAGATAATCCTCTGATGTAATTAAATACTCTGAATATTACTAGAAAATTAAGCAGCTTTATTCCTAATGTCATTTTGTTTTGTGACTTTAGGGTGATTTTTTCTTTCCTCTTTATTTCTTCTTCTTCTTCTTCTTCTTATTATTATTATCTACTATATTATTTAATAAAATTTAAACTTGCTACTGCAAAGATCACGAGAAATACTTGAGGTCCTTGGCAAACATTTGTCTTGGCTGTACACTTTTCAAATACTATGTGAAACTTCAGTGATTAGAGTATTGTTAGTATGATGATTTGATCGTTTTCACGTGAAGTTCAGGATGCAGATTATTTTTGTTGAAAGCGTTTACAAGCTGTGGATTCGTTTTTATCATCTAGAGTTAGTTATTATACAGGTACACATTTTAGAAATGAAAATTGTGTGTCAGGTCAACGAAGTGTATAGTTTTTTCTGAAAATATGTTTTTAAATTTTAACTATATGTCGTCTGTTTTAAGATTATCTTTCTTTCTTCGTTTTGCATTTTGAACCAATCTAAACATTTGACCATGACCATAACACATTAATGGGATGATTATCTAAGTAGTAGAAATTAATACAAGTAGTCTGTGCTTCACCATTAGGGTTATATGTGTCACTGTTAGAAAACAAATAACTATGTGTAATCTGCTACTTAACAATGTATTGTTTTACGTATACATTACATAAGTAAATAAAATAATCTGTTCAACCAGAATTAAAACTGACAGTCATTATTAACAACGAATGTCAAATTTTTAGCACCCTAAATATTTGTTTTATCCAATTTTGTCTAAAGCTACTTATGACGTTTTGTCCTTAAATATTTTATTTTATTCAGCTTGATACCTTCACAATATTATGGTTAAACTGGAACTAAAGTTGAAGAGTTAATCATAACTTCGGACTAATCTCATTAACTGTACTGTGTTACTGCCCTTTTTTCCTTGTGTTACAATGAAAAGCTTGATGAAGATATACTTCGGTGCCAGTTTTGTCTTAAATAGATTTTAGTAAGCATCAATTTTTAATTTATAAAAAAAAAGCTCTTTTTTTTTTTTTTTCAAAAACTACACGAAGATTTACGTTCATCCATATCATCGCGTTCTTCTCAGTGAGGTATTATCTCAATTTGTGTGTATATATCTTTCTTGTAACGTTAAACGCTAGTTATAATGTATGGTTTTCAAACACAGAAAATATTTAAAAAATACGCAATAGTCGATCCTGTCCGGAATTCCATTTTTTATCTCAATTAATTTGATTTGTTGCCTTCTGCTGGACGTTATGTTTGAGCAGTTCCTTTTCTAAGTAGATTACGTACTATGATTTCTTCTTAAATTATAACTATTTACAAAGAAAACCGCAAAAACATGGAGAGGGTACATGCATTTGAAATGATAATTGGCACTGCATCTTGATAATTATATAATGTACAGTTTTCAGTTACAAAGATAGATAACATTTGATCCTACAAGCCAAACTATGCTAGTGCATCTTCTTGTATAATCATCATCTTGCATAATCATCATAAACCAACTTCCATTCCATTCACCTTCACCTTCAGCTATCGAGAGGTGTTGCATTATCAGAGTGCAGACATAGTCTGTTTCACCCATATCCTAGGAATTGTAAGCGGAGTAACATTGTGTTTGTTGCTTAGTAGGTGTGCTTTGACCTTTCCGGTAGAAATTGAAAAATGAGAACTGGAATAGTCATTCCCTCTTATTGAAATATATGAGTGGTGTTAATTCCGTTGCCTATGTGAGAAATACAGAGCTAAGATTTTCTAATGAAATTATTATTTTTTTTTTTCACCGGAAAATGAAATGTAAAAGAAAAAATGATATTATTAACCAGGTAATGATTAAAGTAAATTAAAGGACAAGTCCATTATCTTGAAAAAAAAAATAATTAAATGTTTCAGGATATCCAAATCATTGTGCGTCAAAATTTGTTTGATGGTGAAGGGTCCATAACCATAGCGTTTATTTAGCTCTTCCATGACTTGAGTTCTATTTTTAGATAACAAAGGACATTGAAATATTCCATTCCATTTCGGTCTCCAGTAGGACGCCGTCTTCATAGGCTCGAACGATAAGTTCCTATAGCCTTGCTGGTCAACAACAGCGTGTTAAAATAATCGAGACACGAATTACCGTTTTGTAGCGTATACTTATTTCTATAACACTTATTGTCCATAGCATGAACTTTCTTTACAAAGGTCATTATAAAAGTTGAGACTGAGATTTTATTCTTAACTCATTATTTAGATAAATGTGAAAACAAGGGGGGCGCGGTGGCTCAGTGGTAGAGCATTCACCTCCGGTGCTTGGGGTCCCTGGTTCGATCCCAGCTCGCGCCGTGTGGACTTTGTGGTGGACAAACACCGTCCTCGTGGGTTTTCTCGGGGTTCTCCCGTTTCCTCCCACTTTTTTCATTCCACCATTTCACTCATTTCTCATTATCACCGTCTCCTTTAGCCTAACCGGCATAACCGTGGGACGTAAAACTCAAAGATTTCAAATGTGAAAACAATTGTTTGAAAAAAATATTTTCTTCGTTACCAAATAAAGCTCTCGTCACTCTATAAACTTTTGGAAACTGACTTGTTACACTTTGCCATTTCATCAAAAAGCAGCTGTTGATTGATATTCCTAATTATCCAAAAATTGCCACTGCTACCAAAAATATGCTTTTTTCAAGATGATTTTCAACTAGCTTTAAAATATCGATAATTACTGGAGCAATGCCTTACGAAAATTTAAAAATTATTTTATTGATACAAACAAAAACTCTACAGTTTACGAGTGGACAAACACCGTGCTCGTGGGTTTTCTCGGGGTTCTCCCGTTTCCTCCCACTTTCTTCATTTCACTCATCTCTCATAATCACCGTCTCCTTTAGCCTAACCGGCATAACCGTGGGACGTAAAACTCAAAGATTTCATTTCATTTTTTCTATAGTTTACGAACTAATATACTAATGTCAAGAAATATGTATTGGAATGGCCAAAGAAAATGCAAGTAGTGAACATTTCAAAAAAAGATTGCCCTACGTTGAGGTTCTGAAAACATTTTATACAGTCACATCATTCAAAATAGTGCTATTCTTTTTCAACACAAAAAGTAGTGCTAGTATAGGCCTATTACTTTAATTTTAAGGAAGCAAGATGGAGTGATATGCTTATAAAATACATAAAATATTTTATTAGGGATAAATAACTTTCATGTAGTACCTCATACTTTAAAAAGTAATTTGTAGCAATATGGTAGTATTTTTAGCTTCTATTACAAAAACATATAAAGCTGGTAACACTATGTATTTTTGTGCATCCATTAATTTTTCTTACTTTTTTAACTTTCTCCACTAAATTTATCTTCTTCAATCGTCTTAATTTACTTGAAACGACTAAATTTCTATAGATTATTGAAATAAGTTAGTATTGCAACATACGTATCATGAATATACGAGAGTCATTTAGAAAGTTCTTGGTATGACGTAAAAAACATTTACTCTATCATATTTTTGTAAATAGTATTTATCTTTCAACATTACCTCCCTTCGTTCAACAATATTCTGAAGCCTTCATGCCAACGTGGTACCATATTCTTCCAGGCTTGCAAAATACTCTCCCACTGATGTTGTGAACTTTTAATCTGAAGAAAGTCGAAGTTCACTAAAACTACATACCGTTCAGTGGTGAGGTTTTACGAGGTGAAAGAGGATACCTTCTGCTTTCCAAACTAAAGCTATGTTCTTTTCAGTAGATATTACACACATAGGCTTTTTTGAGGTGGAGAATCAGATGTTATTGATTATTGTTTTCGTTCCTGGAATGTAGTAATGTACCAAGGTTTCATCGGTGGTAATGAATCAACTTATGAAATCAACTGGATTTTTCTTAAAACGGGCTGAGTTGTCCCGATAGATTCATATTCATTTTTGTTTAAGTGTCGGCAGGCGCAGCACCCATCCTACAGATAGTTTCTTCGTGCACAATTCTTTGGTCGAAGTGTTAATATTAACAATGACGAAAAAGAATATTTTTCATATTGTTATGCATTTCAATACGCAATAACGTACGTACTCAATTTGGAAATAGTGCTTGCATCTGCGAGTGATTCCGAGAACTTACCAGATCGCCCTCACATCTTTGAAGTTACTGTAAGCCGCCTTCCACAATATTCGTCAAACGTGAAGGTTTCTGGTTCACAAATATTTTGATCTTGCAATCCATCTTTAGTGGCTTATTTGCTTGTGTACATTGTATCTGGTGCACGTGCATTTTTTTTTTTTTTTTGTTTTCTTGTGCATATATAGTGTCACAAAAAAAATAGCACTACTTGAAAAAACTGTTATATTCTGAACTGTTATAACCTGAGAAAGCTCGGTACAAACAAGATATTTTACGTAAGGTACTATGTTAATGCTAGCACTATATGTATTACTCCTTGTAATCCGCCAGTTAGTTCCTGGATTTCTATAATGTATAAGAATTGTACTTTTTGTATATAAAATATATAATCAGTACCTCGAATTTAAACCCCCCAAAAAAGTGGAAATAATAGTATCTAATCAATAAGAGCAGATAGACTTTATCAGATCTATAGCCAGATTTTTAGTAAGTAAGAGTTAAATTTTAGCATGGAAAGAAAATTCCCTTGTAGCTTAAATAATTTTATAGAGTTTAGACTGCACCTCAAAGTATTGAAGACTGTTGAACTGGAACTATTCTAGACACTATATCTTCAGGTATATATATATATATATATATATATATATATATATATATATATATGACAGTATATACGCCTTACTATCAAGTTACACTTCATCTTGTTCTACTAAATACGTCTTTCAAGATAGGTAGTGTTTTAGTTTTTTAAAGGCAATTTGTATTAGGACATAAATAAAGTGTATTTAGATATCTGTTATTTGTATTGAAACTCAGAAAGAAGGATAACATGGAAACATTTTTCGTTAATTAGAAAAAATTTCTTCGAGAGTAACTATAGTTTATTTTGATACGAAATATGTAGAGCGGGCCAACACATTATGTATCTGATTTTGGTTCACTATACAATTTCCCTTTACCAATATTTCAAGAATTGTTGCACAGGTTTTGTGCACTGTAAAAGAATGAAGCATATAAATGTAAGAAAAATTTAAAGGACAACGAAGAAATACATGTATATTGAACAGTTCTACTTAAGAATACAGTATTTTTAAATTTAAGATCTGCTATTCTGAACATTACAGTACAACATAATTTCCCTTTATGTTACTAATCGGAATGCTACTGTAACATGCGAAAGCTCGATAATTGTTCGTGCAAACAAGATATTTTACGTAAGGTACTGTGTAAGTGTAATTTCAGTTAATTAATAGCTGAATGTTGTATGTTCTATCAGAATTTGGGCAAATGTATACATTCATTAACAAGCAGGGTATTCAGAAATAAAACAAATGTAAATAATATAATCTTGTACTTTTATTGTAATCTTGTAACCAAATACAATATCTTTAGGTAAATAATTGCTTCAAAATTATATAATAAATTTCAAAAGTCTATATAATATACGAAATTTATATAGACGGTTGTTATTAATATAGTTTAAAGAGAGAATTTTAAAATTTATGTTTCTCATTTGTTACTTGTGAGTACATCTTTTGATACGAATACAAAGGCAATAGTAGAACTTCTGACATACTTTCTGTACAATAACGAATGATACATGAAAATATACATAAACCGTTCTAGTTTCATACGTACTGTTACAAATGATCGATGTGGATTACTTTTGTCACACGATACATATTTATGCAGTAGTCTAGTTCGCCCCACACGCACTCTAGCATATCTCTACTAATGGTCGTAAATGCAGTTGTAATGCGATCTTGGAGCTTACCCAGTTATTGATAGTGGAGTCTTTCCACATCAGGGGCGGACTGGGTATATTAGGGCCTAGGCCGCGGTTATCAAGGAGGGCCCTCAGACTAACACCCATTTCCAAAATAGCATACAATGAACATCTGCGATGAGCCATCGAGTTATAAAGTTGTAAAATCGTTGTTACTTGGTAGTTTTTGCAAGCTATGATTTATCATTGGTCATTAGAAATTTGATGTCAAGCAAGTTTTAATGAAACAGCAAAGTACAAGATTTTCAGAAACATAAACTCTCGAGAGAATATTTTATAATTATTATTGTATTACCATATAGTAGCTGAAAAACTAAACAAATAATAGCCAATAGCTTTTTACTGTGGAATGAACAAGAGAGTTTCTGAAAATTGAAACACTAAACAACTAATAATAATTTTTGGCTATAGAATGAACACGGCAGGTTTACTGAAAATGGAAAACACTGCTGAAACACTAAACAGCTAATAATTTTAAAAAGTTAAGATTCTTTCCAGTTCACATGATGAATTGCAGAGTTCCTGAATAACTTCTTACACGAACACTAAATTTAGTATGTGTCTTTTCGTACTCATTAGTAAAAATGTGTCCAAAATGCCTTCAGACAAGCTAGCTCTGAGATTTGATTTCACCAACTTTAACTTTGAGAAGCGCCTTTCACACGCCACTTGTGTGTATGGTAAAGACAACGCATATTTTTATACAATGTGTAAATTGTTAAAATAACTTGACTGACATAGAAATTGGTACAAAATTTTCCCTGCATATGACAAACATTTTTTACACAAGATGTTTGCTGCGTCATTATCACTCATGCCTTGAATCCCGTCCAAAGATGTTTCATCTCGCATTATCATCATCATCATCTATGGATTCATTGGCATCATTCTCTTCAGGATCAGCAAATAGCAGAACGTTTAATGACAGAGTGTCATACACGACAGAGAACTGCTGGAGCTCATTGCGTATTTCCTCCTGTTTTATATTTAGTTTTTTCACAAGAACTCGGAAAGCTCCTGCAGCACACCATTCTTGATTTCCGAAACGTGCTTGGGATCCAGTTCAAATAGTTCAGTCTTTTGGCTGTTGAAATCTATCACTGACACACGTAGCAGTTGTATTCAGAATTTCGTTAGTTTTTTTCTTCTGAATAAATCATATTCACTTACATTTATGTTTTTTCCCAGTTCATTTGTGGCAAGCTCTCGTGACATTTTCTTCTTGTTTGAGATTCTTCTGGGTGGAAAATTTTCCATGTCTATCTCTAAATCAGATTGCGCAAGCTGTTGATTTATCTTCTCACAAAATATTTTTGTATTTTCGTAAAGCATTAAACAGACATTTTCTTTTGCCTCTGAAGCTGCTGCTGCAAATTGTCTACAAGTCTCCAGAACGTAAAATAGTCCAATCCGTGAGACTGCAGGTACTTTGAAACAGGCTCCGTTCCAGTAAACAAGTCCTCATATACAGAGCACATGATTACAGTCTTAAATTGTGTTCATTTATTCAGCAAAGTCTCAGCTTGAAATTTTGGTTTCGCATCAAAGCGCCTGTCCTGCACATCATCATTCAGAAACAATAAAAATGTAAAAAATCTTGATGATGGACAGTCGTCCTCGTCTTGGTTTCCTGTTTCGTAGCAAAACTCATTAGTATCGATTATCGCATTCAATGCCTTATTTTTGCTCCACCATCGTTTTACACCAATTTTTTGAAGTTTTCGTAGTCTATCATGTCCCTCGTGGCTTGCATCATTCATTTTCTTCCAAGCATACATTCTTTTGTAGGATTCAGACAGGAACACAGCATCGGTTTGAACCAGACCAAATAAGTTTGCAGCTTCAGGGATCTGCTCAGTCGAATTTGACATAGCCAAATTAAGAGTATGAGCCATGCAGTGGGTGTAAATGATTTCAGGATTATCCTTCTCCAGTAATGCTTTAACTCGTTTATAGTATCCACTCAAGTTAGCAGCTCCATCAAAAGAGCAACCTACAAACATCAGACAATCAAAGCATTGTTGGCGGAAAGTACGCTTTTGATTTCATTGTAAGTTCCTTGTCCTGCAGTGACACTTTACGACAACGGCTAACAGCTTTCAAACAACAACGGCAACGACTAACGACAACACCTTTCAAATACTTGACCATTTATAACGTAGCGAATTACTATAGCCAGCTGATTGAGCACTGAAACATCTTGGGTAGAATCAATCATTAGGCTGAAAATGCCCGCTTTCTTAACGTCTTCAACTATTTTTCTGCAATAACTGTCCAATAACACGAATTAGTTTATTTATAAACGTTTTTGATAGAAAAGTCATTAGCAATCTTCTTTCCTGCCCTTTCAGATTTCCACGACGTTGCTGCAATTTCTTGCTCTGTTTACTGAGCGATATAGCTTCCTTAACATGATCTTGCAGTACAGCATCATATTCAGCCACTAATAAAACTAATTCCAGGAAGTTCCCGTGGTTGATATTTCTGTATATGATGCAGATGTACCTTGGATGTTTTTACTGGCACCACGTGATCAAAACACCTCTGTGACGTAACGTGACTCAACCTCATACAGTAGACGCAAAAATAATAATTTAGCCGCTAAGGAGGAGACATTGCTTACTGCAGGGCTACGTCTATTCTGAGCAGGCCCTATCTAAAACGTCTACTGGGTCTACTGTGGTAATTACATACACTATTATTTTCAATCTCGTATTGGCATTATCGCCTACTGGACATGGTTGTGATCAGAACTTTTACTCCAGAGCTGGATATTATTATTATACTTATGCTGGCGATAAAGATCCATGTCAACACTGTAACATAAGGTCCAGCGGATAGTTCCAGAAACGAAGCATGTTTTCTGTTCTAAATGAACTTGATATTTGGACTAGACAAAAGTAAATACATTTTTTAAAAAATGTGATGTTTTTCCATTTTTAAATTATGAAATATAGACCTGCAAGATGTGTTAACACCCATAAAGGACCAATCAGCTTGTGGTTAAACATGGGCCCAGATACAAACCAGGCCCCAGCTTCCAACGATGAAAGGGCCCAAACCGCCCAACATAATGAAAAAGGGCCCTCACTACCCAACATAATAAAAAGGGCCCAGGGCCCCAACTGCCCAACACAATGAAAAGGACCAGGGCAACAGCTGCTCAATGTAATGAAAAAGGGCCCCAAATGCCCAATATATTGAAAGAAGGGCCTAAAGCCCTGGCACAAACTAAATCAGTTTCCAATAATAAAAGACCATAGTGAAGATGAGCCTAGCCACAAATCCAGTAATAAAAGAGCCCTATTGAAAAAGTTAACTTAGGCTACTGATGGAAGAGGCGTGTGTGTTCGGAGCATAATAAGCAGTGATCTACCGAATTATTTAGCTTTCTTCTGTTTTAGTTTTTTTCTCTTTCACTGTCTTCCTTTATTATTTTCATTAACATTTTGGCTGAGAGGGCCTAGGCCGCGATTGCGGCCTAGCGGTCCTGGCCAGTCCGCCCCTGTTTATCAAGCCACCAAAGGAAAAATCCTCAAACTTTCAGATTGGAAGATCTACGAGCTCTGTCTTCTGTCATCATCTTGGACACTGTTGCTCTCTATACACCTAACACATCGATAGTCTTGGATACACTTACACCACACACCCACAATTTGCCCTCTTTGAAAATCAGAGATATATATATATATCTCGTTTGGCGCAACAAACACCTGGACTATTGAACACCGGAGTCTGTACTACGTCGTTTCATGTATTACCTAACAACAATAAGATAAGACAATCATGGTGCGCGAATGAGTGTTACAAATTCACAAAACATACGTGTTGCACTACATGGGTGTTTTCATTATTTTGATAACTATCTATATATAAAAGTTAGATAGATCTATTATTTTCAGACGTTGCCAATATTGTGGAACAAAGTAAAATGTGCAAAGAAAGCCATGCATTTCTAGGCTGTAAGGAAATCGAATGTCAGTCTTGTTTGCCTGACTATTACTACGATCGATAGGTATATAATGATATGATTCTTAACCTTTTCTTCGGACCTTCACTAACTACTCGTATTCTTCCGTTTGCGTCTTGCCGAATATCAAGGAGAAATCAAAGTAAAGCGTCCAAACTTATAATTTGTACGACATAAGAACGACTTTAAGAAGAATGGCGCATGTGTAAGTACAGTAGCACTCTCGATTCGATGCGTATAGTAGTACTACAAACAATGGTTTACTTAACTGAGGTCATGTAGCGTGGACAAGCTATGGATCAAGAAGACCTCTATATAGAGAGGTTAACTGTGAATAATTATATTGAATAAGCAGTCGCGGACAGACAACAAGGAGTGATTCTCCAGCTTCGGAGTTTGGGGTGAGGCTAATAACCTTATCGTATAAAAACAAAACAAACAAAAAAGCACTCGTTCAGAAACATTTACAGAAGCCTTGTACCAAAACTGATAACTTGGACATGAAATTTGGAGCATGGACTATAACACGTATTCATAGGGCAGGCACATTAAAATCCGTAACAAGTGAGTTAGTGAAAGTAGGATGTATCTGGCAGGAGTTCAGAAAGTTAGATGGGAAGGAAAGGGAACAGGAAATTTTACGTTTCTTTTTTAATGGGGAAGGAAATAAGGGTAACAAACTAGGAACTGAGTTTTCGTACATGAACTAATAATAGCAATTAAAGGTGTTGAATTTGTTAATTTTTTTCATTACTTTTCATGGTCGGTGGTACTATATTACTGTTTTATGTGCACGTGCTCCAACAGAAGATAAGAATGACGATATAAAGGACAGGTTTTACGAAGAAGTAAAACATTTATTTGATCAATTCCCGCAATATCACATGGAATTTCTCCGGCATCGCGACATTCATAAATGTACTTGGACGTTACCAGATAAAAAAAACACACGATCAAATTGATCACATTTTAGTAGATAGAAGAAGACAGTCTATCGTCATTTGGAGGAGCTGACTGTGACACTAACCACTATCTGGTAGCAGCGATTATAAGAAAGATTATTGTTTTAAAAAGGAAATCCTCAGCATCTACAAATAGAGATCTAATTTAAAGAAATTAGTGGAGACTCAGGCGAAAGGGCAATACCAGATTGAAATGTCGAATAGATTCTCGGTTTTAGAATGTTCCTAGCGTTCAGGATACTTGAGTGTGATTAATTTGATTGGGTTAAAATTAGGGATAGTATTAAAATTTTAGCAAACGAAAAATTCGGGCACGCGAAAATACTAGGAACAAACATTGTTCGACCAGGAATGCACTAAATTGACAGAAAAAAGAAAACAAGCTACAAAATCCGAACGATAGAACTCAAGAAATGCAAATTTTTGAAAGCTAAAATTATTAAACTTGAAAATAGTAAAAACAAAAATATTCAGCACATGTAGAAAGGTATCAACGAATTTAAGAACGGCTATCAATCTCGTGCATATACATATACCTATATTTAAGAAAGCAAACGTCATGTGGTTCGAATTCCACGTTAATCAGTAGGTCCACGTCTCATATAGCCTTGCTGCTGAAAGGGACGCTAAACTAAAATCAACTCAACTCAACAAGAAAGCAAACGGCACAATTCTTACGGATATTGATACTACTATATTTTGAATAAATGTAAAGATTTCTTTGACAATTTACTCAACACTCATCAAAAAATATAATGTAGGTGGAGAAAGTGAAATACATAAAACAGAACCGTATATTCCAGAGCCTAACTGAACAAAAATAGAAATTGCTATAAAGAAGTTAAAGAAATACAAATCTCCAGGTATAGACGAAATCCCTGCTGAGTTGATTTTAGCTGGAGGGGGAAAATAGGAAAATGAGATGCATAACTTTCATTCTGTTTGTCTGGAACAAGGAGAAATTACCACAAGAGTCAAAAAAATAAATCATTATTCCAATTCACAAAAAAAAGGCGGTAAAACTATTTGTAATAATTATCGAAGCATCTCTCTTTTGTCAATATCCAACAAAATTCTCTAAATATTCTGTTGGCAAGATTGCTCGATATGCAAATGAAATTATTGAAGATTATCAATGCGGATTTAGGCGAAATGGATCAACTGTCAACTGGATATTTAACCTTCGTCAAATGCTCGAAAAGAAATGGGAATACAATATTCCGGTTAATCAATTATTTATTGATTTCAGAAAGGTCTACGACTTGATTAGGAGTAAAAAATTGTACAGCATTCTTACCGAATTTAGAATAGTGAAAAAGATTTAGATTAATTAAGATGAGATCAAATCAATCCCTAAATAAAATCCAAGTAGGAAAGTACTTGTCCACGAGCCTTCACATCAAGAATAGCCTGAAATAAACAATCGCATTGTCTCCATTATTATTCAATTTTGTTCTAGAATTCGCTATAAGGAAAGTAAAAGATAGCAGCAAGAGCCTAGAGCTGAGTGACATTCATTATGTTACGGCTTATGGTGATTATGTAAATCTGATACGGAATGATACGAAGACAATAGAAAGAAATGCAGAAGTTTTATTAAACGCCTGTAGGGACGTGGGATTAGAAATAAATGTATAGAAAATTAAACACATTAAAATTCGTAGTGACGGTAATACTGCAATTTATGGATACGTTAAAATATGAAATAATACTTTCGACGCTGTGGATACTTTCAAATATGAGATATATGCCAAGAAAAGGTTTGATAAATTTAACCAGGGTTTGAAGTTGAGCATATGCAGGTGCATGCCCTAGTATTCTATGCTTTCAACAGAAATAGACTTATCTGATTAGAGTTGCGTATGGGTGCCAAAAAAAAAAAAAATCCTGCCAAATGCGAAGTGAGATCTGTTATACGCCAAAGGATGGAATGTAGCTGACATCCATCGGGAATGGTGACCACCTACGGACCAACAGCAATGAGTGAAGGGAAGGTCAGGTAATTGTGCAGAGAGTTTCGGGAAGGGCGTTCAAGTGTTCATGAAGATAAGCGTAGCGGAAGGCCTAATGTTCAGACGAACCATTTAGCGAACCTGAGGTGGTTCTCCAAATGGTTTAATACTGTTCGATGATTGATGTTTAGGTCATTGACATTGTCAGACTACTTATATCCGGTCTTGCTTGACTTTCGCCAGAGTATCATTCACTTTTTCTGTGATTTATCACCCACTGCGGGAAGCATCTTGGACATCGAGATTTCCAGAACGAAAGAGACTGAACCACCTTTTGGCTGTTGCTTCTGATAACGTATCTTGCCTACAAACAGCATAAGTTTCTTCACTGCCTGCGCGGCATTTGCGCCGTTACTGAAATGAAATTGTAAAATGTAGCGCCGTCACGGTGCAAATACCTTACATCTGACTATAACAATTTCAACACATTTGCACATCTACTAGCTTCAACTGTTGCTGTCAAATGACGGTAGGCTTCACTCGTTGCGATTCATATATCCTGAGATTTGGGACATTGCTACCAAAATGCTCAATACTTTTTAGACTACCTAATACCTGAGTTTTCTGCAGTAAAATAAAGATAGGATCCTATTATAGGGTACCGTACTTCGAAAGCAAATATATTAAGTTACGCGAAAGCAAATACAACTTAGACTTTGTTGCTAGTTTTGTTTTCTCAACTTGCAAAACGGCGAACTTAGCTCCAGCTTTTGCGTCGCAGTACATGATCGGAAAATCACTAAAATTACTATTGACAACAAATTATGGAAAACAACTTATGAGCTAACAAGATTTTTCAGAGAAACAATATTGTCACTAGGGAATGCTATCAAGTTGTCTGCATTTACCTTTGATTTACAAACAAACGCAATAGCAACATATACTCCACGGCTGCTTACTTTTGTATTGTCACACACACTCGTCCTATATGCTACGCATAATTTTTACATTGTGAAATCTGTTTCTGATGACCCTTTGAAAAGCCACAGAGAACGCCTTCGATATATGTAAAAGTTAAATATATCTTGACAATTATATATATTAAATACTAATTCATACTAAAATATTTTAAGTTGTCAATGTTATGCAAAACAAAAACAAATACTAACTTATCAACACAACTTTTGTACTGTGTAACTTATTTATTCTTGTTGGATTGGTAATGGTCTTTGATAAACATACTGGTAGTTCTTTTAGTCATCTTTTAAACTTTCCTCAAGATGTACGTTGCTTTCTTCCTGTTAGTAACTCTCCTTCCGGTCCTCATCGGAAACCCTATTTCGTCTGGGATAGCGAAACAATATCCTAAGACCGGTTTAGAGTTTGGTGTTGATAGATATCTGAACAAGAAAGGTCGTATTATTCCTTGGGGAACAGAACTTGGATTGGGCCGATTTCGTAAAGAGAGATTGAAGATAACTCCTGGTCTTGGGGAATCTATTTCTGAATCAACTTTTTCTGCTCGAGGAAATATGAGACAGCCATCATACAAGACTCACGGATATAACCAACACATCTATGGTTAGACTTAAATCAGGACATGAAAGAGTAAGTATATATTTTCAATGCATCTTAGTATATTTTAATTTGGTTATTGGTCTCATCGTGACGGGGAAAAGAGCCTCGCTGCTGACGCCTCCATTACACTGTAATTATTCATTCATTTACTCATTAGTACAATTTAAGATTGTAGAATGGGACAATATACAAAGGATAACTTCAAAACTTCATGACTTCATGAACACTTTATATACCGACTTTCATGTTTCTTCCTAACTTGAGGAGTTCATGAGATACCAAATTTTTCGCATAAATTATGATCCTCGCTCTTCCAAAATGTGCATTTTAATAAAAGTAACATGATTATAACCCAATTCAAAGTGGATGATAACTGATTTCAATCGCTTCAGTCGCTTTCACGTGATTCGATGACAAATAAGGTCACTTTTGTTTTGATATATTAGATTTATTACTGTATAACTTGTTTTTAAACCATCGAAGTATATAAAGATCAGAACCAGTGGCAGGTGAAAATTGCAAATACTAACATAAAAAAAGAGAGTTTCGTTTTATAGTGCGAAACTACAGTAGACTTCCAAACTATGGTCATTCAATACTAAAACTTGAAGTAGTATCTGTAGCTGCTGGTTGCAATAGATTAATAAGATCAAAGATAGAAACTGTTCCTCGGACGCTGAATCCATATCAGAACACCATTACTTGCTATGACTTATTGTTTTTGATCTATGGCGATAGAGGTTGAAACTGGAAATCATTAATTTGAACTATTTACAGTTTGAATACAGGGTTAATGGAGAAGGCGAAACATATTCTTGGGAAGCTGAATCAATTGCAAAAAACTGCATCTCGATATCTTTTACAGTTTTTGTTCTATGGAAATCATTTCATACACTGGGATAGAGATACCTGGTAGTCTAGAGAAACTAATCCCGATTTTATATATATAAATAGGATCAACATTATGCATAGCTAGTTATTTTATTCATGTCTCATCTATTTTCCTTTCACTTTTTTCCAAGTAAACAGTTCTTAATTGCTAAGGGAAAGGGCAATCTCCTGCTCTTTCCCTCCCACTCCCCACATGTATGCCCATGATACCAATTAAGAATCAATGGATTATGAATCCAGAACATTTAGGCTAGGCAGAAATTAAATAGAACAGCGCAAATTGGGAATATGATGCTCGACAGCACTATTCGCGTCCGCTCACAGTCTCGTGGCGTTGCTGTTGAGACAGTTTATCTTGCCCTACGTGCTAGTTTTCCTTCTATTGCGATTGGTTTTTGGGGTACCGGTATTACATTTATTTGATTCAATGGCTTATTGGATCATCCCATGTGCTTCAGTATATTGGTTTTCATTTATTCGAAAGTAACTGGTAAAATCATAATGTTTCAGAAGTTTCCAATTATCCACAGCTTTTTATTTCCCACAGAATATACTTCTTTGATTACTTAAACTTCTAATTCAGGAAGGAATAAAGCAAAACTTTGTCTTCATCTGATTCGGAGCTCGGATTTAATAACAAACATTTTCTTCGCGAGTCAGTTGATAAAAGTGGTTTGACTGCTTTGTCTGAAAGCCTGAATCATGTTGGAGAACTAGTATATAGGAACTCGTCATTATTCAATTTAGCGAAACCAAAGGATTCGAAACCATGCTTGTAGGAATGAAATGGAAAAACCAAGAAGTGGAAATTATAGAACTTACCGGAACCAAAAGATTCGATCCAGAGTATAGAATCATTGTTTGGAATGGATTGAAAAGAATTGATTCTATCGCAATCAAATGAAAGATTATTTGAACTTCATGGATGCATACGTAAACTAGCGTGGCTATACGGCAGCTAAACGGCAGCTGAAAGCATTATGTCAGTCGCAGAAGGGAGGAAAAAGAAAGACGTTCACTGTTGCTATTAAGCGTTTCAGAACACACAATTTAGATAACAAAGACAAGCTCTTCAGTCCTCGATGGGTCCTTGTTTTTATTTTCTAAATAATTTCCTAAATACAATCTACCTTGCATTTTCACACATTATAGTTGTTCTTTTATGCGTTACATTGGAAATACTGTTTCATTTCTGTCGAGGCAGAGACTTCATTGAGGACTATGCAACCTACAGTCTTCAAAGAATACACTTAAATTACATATTACACTTTTCATACGTTTCCTGTTTATTCCTAATATGTCAATCATTATTCCACTTGTTTATTTTGTACGACAACTTGAGATTGCTATGAACTTACTACGTTGTCCTTCAAATCGTAAAGAACCAGGGTCGCAATGATTACAGGAAGAATATCGAGTAAATTTACAACACGTGTAGTAACGTTTCATCCGTAAAGATTGTGTCTAATCTGAAGTGTAGTCAGTGACGACGCCAGCTTTAAATTCGTAGGGGGGCAAAGGAGGGGCAGATATATTTTTTGGGGGGCAGCAATTTTTCACGCCAAAAATAATAGTTATATAACATAATATATAGTATAGTTATATTATGTTTGACTTACATTACAGTATAACGTGTATTTCGTTGTTGTTCATTACCAATTACAGTAAAAAAAATGTATGCACATCTTATGAGACTTCTATGCAAAATGGGTTCTACATGTAGCATTACATTGTGAACGGAACTCATTACTACGGTTTTTTTCATCACTTATAACGGCAACACTGGAAGAGCTGTGTACACAAATGGACTTCGCAATGTCCTCACATCTATCCTCGTCTTTTCCATGGACAGTCTTGGGATGCTATTGTAAACTATTGTGATCATTTACAATGGATAAATATAATATTACAACCCAGGCATGCACCAAGAAATTTTTGTTCTAAGCTTTGGGGTGTTCCAACACTACAAGCCACTACATATATGTACTATTAAACGTGTATTATTCTGTACCCGAAAAGCCGATAAGTAGCTGTAAAATACTTCCTATATTTTCAGAAATATTAGATTGTTTTTATAATGTAGAATTAGATTGTTTTTATAAGAGAAAGAGTACAGATGAAGTGTAGAATCAAATTTTCATGCCGCATCATTATTTTCATGTTCAACAAGTAAAGTTTTATTGACAAAATGTAGAAATATATGTTGGGTTGGGAAGTTTTTTTTGGGGGGGGGGGAGTGGACGTCACTCGTCTGTGCGCCCCTACTACAATCAGCATTGTCAAATTTATCTACATTCGCTCTCCACAAACCAAGTAAATTTATCATCATCAACAGAGATATTTATAGCCGAAAGTAAATAAATAAGTACCACCATTTCATACCATTACTACGGAACTTTTTAGTACGTACTGAAAACGTTCCTAGCTGCATGGAAGCCTCATTTAAGGTTACAAGTTTAAATAGCATAAAAAGTATCATTTCCAGTACGTACGATAAAAACAGTTATAGACCGCTATTCTTGAATGTTTAGAAATATAAAGCTATTTTTTTCCCTTCGGATTGTTTTCCATTTTATTAAAACTACTTCAAATAAAATAGCAGCTTGAAACCAGTAAGGAACGCATGCTCTAAATGCATGACCTTGAGTAACATGGGGATAATACAGTACATTCCATCTTGTGAGCAACTTACCTGATGCCTTCATGGATCAGTGGAAGAAAAATCTCGTAACATCGACTAACTTTGAAGTGTTAGAAATATAAATAATATTAGCGCCTCATATGAGGTTGTTATGCACGAAAGGGTTAATAATGAATTTTTATTGCGTTTTCAGACCTGTCTGAAATGATTATGTGTGCCCAACCAGCGAACTTTAAGAACATCGAGATCACAGCTCTCATAAAGAGGTAAATTCATGAGGAAACCAGTGAAACAATATGGGACTCTCTTCCGTTATACACAATGGTGAAGAAATGAGTGGTACAGGATTTAAAAGTGGTGATTTCTCAACACATGATGCTTTACATCCAGGATGACCAAAAGCAGTGACTGTCCCCGAAATCATGGATGCAATTCGTGACATTATTCTTGAAAATTGCAAAACTTTCAGCACAATCTTTTGATTGTGTGTCAAAGATTGTGGACATTTTTGTGGAACGTGTCGGTAGCATAATTCATAATGACTTGGGCATGTGCAAGTTCTCGGCATATTGGGTTCCAGGAGATTAAACGAGTGAAAGAGTGACGACGTCAATGGAAGCCTTCTCCCATTTTGACGATGATGCACATCAACTTCTGCCACGAATAGTAACCATGGATGAAATGTGGTTGTTATGGGTTAAAAGTGGAACTGAAAAGGTTGGGGGATGGCGCATAACGTCACGCCATCAACTTTGTCTATCATTGCCCATTGTAATTCTTTTAGAAAGTGGGGGGACGCCACAGATATTCTATGGAAGTGAGGGGACGAACTCCCTCCGCGTTCCCCTCTCTTTTACCCCTGGTTGTACTGCTACGATTCTGAAACAAAACAACAGTCAATGGAGTGGTAACATTCATTTTCCCTCGCCCCAAGAAGTTCAAGAGACAGAAGTTGACTGAGAAAGTGTTTACAGCATTCTTCTGGGATAAGGACGGAGTCGTACTCATAGATTACCTGCCCAAGCGTCAGACATTTAATGCAAAATCTCAGCATTACTCACAAAACAAAGAAAAATTGAAAATACAACGCCGCGAAAAATGAAAAGAAAGGAATTTTGTTCCTTCAGAAGAATAAACCTTTTCATCAAACACTACAAGCACAACTGACCTTGAATGATCTAGGATTTCAATGTCTAGATCATCCTTTTTATTCCCCAGGTTTAGCTCTGCCTAACTATTACTGATTTCGCAAACTCAAGTAACACTTGAAAGGATGCCATTTTAGGTTTCATAAGGATGATGCTACGAACAATGGTGCGAGAAAGTCTCCAGATTTTTTGAACTGGTCTGCAAAAACTGGAGCACTGTACAAGGAAGTGTATTGAGCCTCGGCGAAAGTATATAGAATAACTAAAATTTTACTATTCCACGTACGAATTTTCTAGCAGTTCCTCGTACATTTCTACTCAATAGGTAGACGTTACGTCAGTGCTTTGAAGCAAAGTAACTAAGGGAGCACTACTTACTAACTAAAGATCAACACTCTGACAATACGTTTCATTGAAACTAATTAATTTAATTCCATATCTTTATTATTATTTGCAGTAAGAAAAACACAACTCTTTTTATCTTCTTCATAAATTAACTTCTGGTACTCGCAAATTAAGCTGTTATAAGAACATTCTATGAATATTGAATGCTGTGAATAATGTTTCGGAATTTGAAGCTTATAATATATAAAACGATAATCATGCCTGTTGTTCTGTATGGTTGTGAAACATGGTCACTTACTCTGAGGGAAGAACATAGACTGAAAGTATTTGAGAACAGGACCCTGAGAAGAATATTCGGACCCAAGAGGAACGAGAATGGGGAATGGCGGAAGCTTCATAACGAGGAACTACATAGTTTATACGGTTTACCCAACATTGTTAGGGTCGTCAAGTCTAGGAGGCTTAGGTGGGCAGGTCATGTAGCTAGAATGGAAGAAAGTAGAAACGCCTTCAAAGTCTTGACTGGTAGACCCATAGGAAAACGACCATTAGGAAGACCTAGGCGCAGATGGGAGGACAATATTAAGATGGATCTCGCAGAGATAGGAATACAAAGTAGAAACTGGATGCAATTAGCTAAGGATAGAAGTCAGTGGAGAGCTTTTGTGAACGCGGTACTGAACCTCCGGGTTCCATAGGCCATAGAGTTAGTTAGTTTAGTTTTAGAATAATGTTTCAGAAAAAATACAGAATCTTTAAATAAAACAAAATGTGTAACTGAAAACTTCAAACTTAAATCAATACACACGAGTTATTTAATGTATTTTATATAATTAACGATTTTACCTTCCTTCTGTTTCTAACAGGAGTTCATCCAATGCGTAAAAAACAAGTCGACCAACTCTATTATTGGTATTAGCTAAGCACAATGAAAAGTTCTGTTTTCAGTTGAATGGGACATACAGTGTTACCTATTCTCACTGTTGGAAACAAAAATTAAGAAAGAACTATAACTAAAATTTACCGGGAAAGACGATAAATTAGAGAACAGAAACATATGTGCATATGAAGATGCTCAAGAAGAAAGCTTTAACACTAATCTGCCACGTAGTAAATGTATAGATAATATAACTTGCCAATGAGATTGGTTATGATACTGACGTATAAAATAACCTATGTAGAATATTTTAAGATCGTAGAAGTCTGGGGGGGGGCAGTCCGGGTTGCAGTCAGGGGGGGCAGTAGTAACCACTAGGGGGGCGCTCGCCCTCCTTGCCCCCCCTCTGGCGTTGTCACTGAGTGTAGTCCTATTACACTTAGTATAGTTAGTAAACTAACCTAATTTGTATGAAACGAAATGAAATCTTTAAGTTTAACGCCGCATGAGTATGCCCTTTAGGCGAAGGGAGGCGGATGATTAAAGGGAGCGAATGACGATTGAATATTTGGTGGAATGAGAATGTCGGAGAAAAGGGAGAAAACTTACTGACAATACGTTATCCATCACAAAATTACTTGCCCGGGGATCGAAAAAGGGATCTCACGCACCAGAGGCAAGCGCCAGGCCCGTATCTACGGGGACTAGGGTGGGCCGGACCCCCCTAAATTTTCACTGGCCCCCTAAAACTTTCACGGTAGCTTTGCAAAGAAACTATAATTTGGTGATGAACTATAATATGGTTGGGTCAGGCCCCCCTAACTTCTACCGATCCCCCTACATTTTTGGGCTGCCTACCAGCCAGAGATAGAGTGGGTCAGTGGGTCAAGTTTTCTGGATGGGTCAGTGGGTCGTGGGTCAACAGCATGTGACCCACTGCGACCCACCACCCACCATGACCCACTGTGACCCACCGCCCACCATGACCCACTGCGACCCATCACCCACCATGACCCACTGCGATCCACTACACACCATGACCCACTGCGACTCACCACCCACCGTGACCCACTGCGACAAACCGACTCAGTATGATCTACCGACTCACTCTGCTCACTGCATTGTAGACAGTATCTTCTGTAGACTGGTAAACTTGTCTTCGTTTTACTTTCAAGAGTTTCATTTCCCTTCCTTTTCCATTTGTTTCTGTCTACTTACCTGAGGTGAGTATCAGGCACTTTTGGATATTGATATTTTTAATTGTAATAATAGCAATAGGACTTATACTACTACTTGGCTTTCGAGACCTGTGAGTTTTTAGAGGAGCTAACTACTGAAAAAATACATTTTTGGATCACTGTAATATATAAATTATTATATAAAAAATTGAATGTAACTATGGGTGCCTGATCATCACGGTCAAATTGCAAAGTCAAATGAAATTACTTTTGGTATATAGTTAGGCCTTAATCCAAACTGGGATGTTATATTGCTTTCATTATAATGCATAATAATGCATAATAAGGAGGTAGTGAGGATCTAAATTTTTGAGAAAAAATTGAGTATCTCGCAAACTTTTAAACTTACGGAGCTGAAATTCAGTGTATTAACTCGTTATTGAAAATAAACAGAATGTGTCCTAGCATTTTTAAAAATTCTCCTTTATGTGGGCTGGGTGAGGTGGGGGACTTTCTATATATGGAAAATTGGTAGTGAGTTGGTTTGAAAAATGATCGAAAACGATCGATGTTATTTAGGAAAAAAAAAATCAAACAATACAGTGCTTGCGTTCATATATCCAATGCTTTCTACTATAATAATTGCTCAAGTTTATGTTTATTATATGGAACGTTTACACCACAGGGCAATCAACCCATAAAGTTGTGAGAAAAATAGGCATACAATTTGTACTGTAAGCTTAATTACACGGAAATTTTAAGTTTGGATTGTACACATAATTATATGAAAAGTTTTACACTTTTTTCCCCCTTTACGTTGGTCTACTTACCTTGATTTGGAACTTTCAAATTTCATTCTTTTTTACACTGAAAAGTATCGATAATTCAAAATTATGATAATTTAATTGAAATTCATCGTAATTTGGCTCATGGGAAACAGCAGTGTGGTAATTGAAGTTGAAGAAGAAGGGAAATTCCCATTCACCTCTGAACACTTTCCAGGAACCTCGTTCCCTTTCGCTTTCTAGACGGGGTAGGGAACTTGGTAATGGCATTAAACCTTCATGTGTAATTACAAAAATTAAATTTATAAACAAATAAGAAATCATCAGTTTATCAGGTTTTAATTGATAATTTATTCACAAGATTTCCTATCGAAGGCGTGGTAGATGAAGTTTCTGTTCTCCATGAATCGACATTGCCAACTGACATGATCGGTATGGAAAAGATGTATGGTGATAGAGAGAGATACTTCTTGCTGAGTATTTCAAAACTTACCAACAAAAATCGTTATCAGACTTAAGTCTAACAAGCAGATTGTCGATGAAGAGTTGCAGAAACCGGGTAGAAGTATTATCAATTTCTACGACAGAGTGCGAACGGGGATTTCACCTTATGAATTTACAGATGACTGATATTAGAAATAGACTAAGTGCTCAAACATTATCTAACTTGTTGTTCATCAATGGGCCACCGCTAGACAAGCTCGAAATAGACGAGCTAGTTATTTCTTGTCTGAAGGATGGAATCATTCCACTGCGGATTATTTACCACGAAAAAGTTACCAACAGGAAATAAACCCGATTTCAGATTTGTTTTAAGGTGGAAAATTACGAATTATGGAAAATGTATACTTGTATTACTAATGGCTTATTTGTGTTATTCAACTTTGTACCTAATTTTTAGTAAGTGTCTTCTTTGCTTTAGGTAAACTACTTTGAATAAATATTCATAATAATTGCAATTATGCATATTTGTAACTTAAATTTAACGTGGTGTTTTAGTGATTACACAAATTACAATTATGAGCATACTTTATGGAGATGCTCTCACATAGGGTACTCGAGCACCTTTATACCCTATGAACAACTGATTTTTCAAGTCTTTTGTGAGAAAAGTACTGTGAACTGAGAAACCATAACCTTTTCCATATTATACAGGGGTATTTTCCTGCGAATAGAAGTTTCTTTTGGAATGAGTTCAGAAATTAACACTTGCAAGAATACTCTCTTAGTACAAATATATTTAGGCACACACTAATTTCTCCCACCTCGAACTGTTTCAATTTCCTCACTGACAAACACTTTACCATTTTATATCGTAAAGGTCAGATCCACCGTTATTGTAACAGAGTAGTGCTTGAGCGATTGACTAGAGATTCAAACTCCGATTAGTGACAATGTCAGTCTTGTTTCATTACAAAGTAAACCATTTAGTCAATACAGAAGAGGCCGTGGATCGTGTTCAGAGTTGATGACGATGGATTTTGGTGAGTCAGAGTAGGTCACAGTGGATGAGAGTGGTTCATGGTGGGTGGTGGGTCATGGTGGGTCGTGGGTCAGAGTGGGTCACCGTGGGTGGTGGGTCATGGTGGGTCATGGGTCAGAGTGGGTCACCGTGGGTGGTGGGTCATGGTGGGTCGTGGGTCACGGTGGGTGGTGGGTCAGTGGGTCGTGGGTCAAGTTTTCATTGACCCACGCCAACTCTGCTACCGGCCTGGTAAGCGCTCCACCACTGAGCCACCGTGCTCCACTAACTTTGTTATAACCTACTAGACATGTACGAAGTGTGATCGAAAAGAGGCTGAACTTTTAAATAGCGGGACATCGGCTACGGATGGAATGCTCCGGTTACCATTCACACCTACACAAAGAGAGTTTTCAAACTAACCTGTGGAACAAAATCCAACGGGATTATACTTCATTTACATTTTGGAATAATTTTCGCTTATAACAGGTTATAAGTTATCTATAACGTTTAATACAGAATAGCAGAGTCAGAAAATCAAACTGCAACACTGTATTCACTGCAGTTGTTCATGCATTGAAGATTTTCGCTGTACTTCCTCCACTTGTAAATAGCCGAGTAATAGCAAAGAATATGGTAATTTTCAAAAATGGGCAATGATTGTTTGTAAAATGTTATTATGTGATTTTATTTATTTATTTATTTATTTTTGTTACATTTGAGACCTTTCCATATAGTTGAGACATTGGAATTTCATACAGTTATGGAACCACAAACTGTGGAGCCGGATTCCTAAGTTATAAGGAGAGAGCTGAAAGAAGTTATTCGTCTTCTATTCTTATTGCCTTTAATTTATTCACTAAAAACCTGCTTTGTTATACTGCTAAATGTATTATAGACTATTCAACAAATGCACATTTAAAAAAAAAAAATGAAAATGTAAGTCTAATTAAGAATATAGCATATAATATCATAATTGAATACAAGTAAACGTATGGACTAATTTGAAAACTAATTCATAGAATATGATCATTAACCAAGCAGAATTTGGAAAATGTAAGAAAAGAACGGTAAAGAAAATTAAAGAGTGTTGTCTTTTGTTTTAGAATCTCTTGTTTGAAGCCAAAGCCAAATACCAAAAATAAAGGGCTTAAGGCGACCACCAGTAGCTTGAAGTTGGGGCAGGCACATTCCATTACATCATTGTTGAGCACATATCGAGTTCCACCATCGTTATTGCTGGTATTCTTAACCGGAGACCGTTACTTCTTTTTTATTCAGTTTAGCGACTAACGATTATGCACTGAAGGCTAAATAAGACTGTGAGAATGATAATAAAAATAATAGTGATAATAATAATAATGAATGTAGAAAGTGGGAGGAATGGTAGAACCTCGAGAAAATCAACATACGCGGTGTTTGCCAATCACAAAGCCCATTTGGCCTGAGCTTGGATCGAACCACAAACTTTACGCACCATAAGTGCACCGTTCTACCACTGAGCCACCGTGGCCCTGTTACTTCTTTCATTTAAGTATGCAGTTCCCCAAATGTTTCTACGATGCTAAGTGAACTCCACAGTGCTAACTCCATCTAGGTTTGTACACTGTTAATCTGTTAAAGTACTGATCCCACGTACCTTGACTGTGAGTAGACCAACACGAAAACAGATTACAGTGATTGAAAAGTTACAGATTACAGACATGTATTACTATAACCTGTTAATATTTATTTATATTTTACAATCTGCTCTTGCACAAATTTTATGGTACTGTGATCTACAATTTTTCCAGAACCTTTCTTTAAATACTGATAAATGGGTAGACTATCCTGCATCATATAGATAACGTTTTCTCGTATCCAAGAAGGCTTTCTATTTTCTCGTGAATAGATACCATTTGATAAGGCTGAATTGTGTGGAATTCTATAATAAAAGTCATTGCATTAATTATTATTATTATTATTATTATTATTATTATTATTATTATTATTATTATTATTATTATTATTATTATTATTATTATTATTATTATTATTATTATTATTATTAAGCTCAGCTTTGCGTTGAAGACTGTTCTATTAAGGACATATTATACTTTATAAGTTTGCCTTAACTCATGACGATTATAGTTTCGGAGTTTCTCAGAGAAAATGTAGGAATTATAATGGAGGCGAACTTTTAAGAGCAGAATTCGTTACTTTTTTCTTTCCATTTAGCTGTTTTTTACGTCAGGACATAAGTGAAAATATTGTCTTACCTTGTTGTTTATGATCAGTACGAATGACCTGTTTATAAACAAACCTCATGGCATCTCTCTCACTTTCGTTCGAGTTACATGTCTTCTCTGACCTCATGGCGGAAGTCAGCCTCTGTAGAATTGACGTAAGTAATTTTCAAAACAGGTAAACATTTATCTACGCGTAAACGCTAAAGTAGGAAACTTATTCTAAAATTTTTGTACACAGTACCACCAACTACCTATAGTTAGTACGTGAATGATTTGTAAGGATGATCAACGCGGAATTCGAGCATAAATGCAAGGGAAAGCCCGATAAATAAAGACTTATAAGATTAAACTCTTCAAATTACGTTTTATTATAGTATGAGATTCTGTTTTAAAAGCCCTAAACTTTAAAATGTAGGTTATACCTATTACTTAATGATATCACGATCTCCAGTTCTTGTTAGCTAACAAGTTCTTGGGTATGTTTGATGCCGTAATAGTAATCTTATCACTTTCGACCTGACCTCCACCTCATATACTCATGATAAGAATACAGTACTTATTTCAATGTTAAAAAACATAATTATTTACTTCCTTTATGCTATGAGGAGTTCAACCATAACAAAGGAGAGACAGGAAAATAGAACGCAATTATAACATTTACACAGCAAGATGCAGTTTAGCATGAATTTGTGGTGGATTCAGTTATTGCTTTTAGCATCTGTGGTAACATGTGTGAATTGTCGACATTATTACATCCGAACGAAGCGACAGGTGGGTGAAGGTATTGGAGCAGGACCATCTCTACAGGCCGCGACAGGAATGTCAGCTCATGGATCCGCGCCCGGGTCAGCTGTTGGAGTAAACCAGCCACCAGGACTGCAGCATCAAGCAACATCGAGATTTATGAGTCCTGGTATGATGCAATCTATGTACGAGTATGGTAATGGAGTTTTCATCCCGCGCTACCGAATCGGGGAGATGATAATGATGCAACCAAACCTTGGAGAAGCAATGGCATCACGATCCATGAATAGAAATCAGAATATGTTAGGAATGATGTATCCTGGTATGATGACTTCTCATGGTATGATGTCTCCTGCGACCATGATGGGCGCTTCTACAACTGCTGGAATGGCTCAATCTCCGATGATGGGGGCACCTGGAATGATGAGTGCTCCGATGATGGGAGCTGCGGGAATGATGAATACTCCTATGATGGGGGCTGCAGGAATAATGGGAACAACTATGACTCCTCACGGATATATAGTGGATCAGAATCCACATTTATCTACTTTTCAGGAGAATAGTTCGAAAATGTTGTATAATTACGGATGACGCATGTAAGTAGGACAAATTTTCATGCTTTATATTAGCAACTATAAATTTAAAATGTTTTATTGACCACCACTGGTGTTGTCCAGTAAGATTTTCTCGTCTCGTCTCGTAAATTTTAGTTTAGATCCATTTTTATCTTCATTTTTAAACTGAGCTCAAATTGTCTTCGGGAAAAGAGGCTTCAATGCATAAGTCGAGATTATATGACATAGTAAATTAATCAGTTTTGAAATACAGTAGCGTTCCAAATCTTGGCATAATGTAGACCAAAGTGTGGCCGAGTTTGTCAAAGTACTGGGTTATCGAGAATAGGGTTAAGAAAGAATAAGTACGAGTGTTTCCTCAGAAAATACAGTACTGTACTTGTATCTATTGGTTGCTTGTGAACACAACAGAGAATAAACTGTCCAAATGCCGTTAAAGAAAAGAAAAGTCCGTACTTTATGAGTCTTTACAATACATGAAAATGAAAATTAATGTATATACACTGTACAGTAATTTACCTGATAAGACAGACCACAGAAAAATACTTTATGAAAGCATAAACGGATCTGCGCGCGGTTTTTTTTTTTTTTCACTCTGTAAAACTATGGCCGAGTTATCCGAACTGCTGGGTTATTGAATGCAGAGTTTTAGGGACTCTGTTGTATCACAAGTTAAAAAAAAAAAAAAAAAAAAATTCGTGTAAAGAGAGACCAGAGAGAGAGAGAGAGAACGCCTTATGCCTAACATAGCTACAGCTACATGTTTCTTTTGCATGTAATTTGGTCACTTTGTTCACTAGTTTATTTTTATTTTTTAAGGGTGGGAAAAATAACCTTATTTTTCTTTTTGCAAGAGCCATTTATCAAATGTTTGAAACCGTTGTAAGGAGCGCCGACTCCGGAGGTACTTCAGTGCTCGAGCACCCGCACAAATTTTTGTGGGTTTGCTTATCACCTACACAAAAGAGAAGGAAGCAAAATCAGAAAAGACTATCAGCGGACCCTAATGAAATTTATATGAAACCACCGCGAAAGCATATTGTTTTGAACAAAAATTAAATGAACAAAATTGGAATATCTGTGTCGAAGTTATCCGTGATCATAAACCCAATTAGGGTATGAAGAGTTGAACACTGTGGTTCCCCTGAACTTTATATGGCACAACCGGAACTTTATATGGCACTTATATCGGTTGTACGTGGACACAGACATATATATAAAGACAATTATTTGAATTAAAGACAAGCATTTCTTTTCAATTCGCTGTATAGTACACATTATCATTATATAAAGGTAACAAGAAAGTTCTGTCGCTTTTTGTGGAGGTCTGTGTTCAATTGGTCTTACACCGTGAATTGAATGCGAATGGAGATAAGGCAAAGGTCAGTTCTTGGTGTGTGTATATCCAACATATTACCTGGTTGTGGCAGTTTAGTTACACCGTGAACTTGCGTAAGGAGAGAGTGAACATGGGATCTCCACAGAGCGTCATACAGGTGTGTATGCTGTACGAGTTCAAACTGGGGTCAAACGCCGCTACAGCGGAGCGGAATTTATGCCAGGCCTTTGGCGAGGGTGTCGTGACTACGCGGACGGTGCAGCGGTTGTTTAACAAGTTTGAGGACGGTGACGAAACACTCGAAGACGCACCACATGCCGGAAGACCAACACATGTCCAAAATGAAGATCTTCAGGCACTAATTCAGGCCAATAGTGGCAAGACAAGTGAGGAACTGGAACTACAATTCAGTGTGACTGGAGAAACCATTCGGCAACACCTCCATCAACTTGGGAAGTACTATAAGTTGGGTCGATGGGTCCCACATGATTTGACTCAGGGGCAGAAGGCAACGCGTTCAGTAATCTGTGTATTTGTGTGTATTTTGCTGTCTCGTCTGAGGAAGGAGCATTTCTGGACAGGGTGTTGACATGTGATGAGAAGTGGGTTCTGTACAAAGCTCCAAGGCGCCATCATCATTGGTTAGCATCTCATGAACCGGTTCCAAAACAGCCGAAACCAGCACTGCACCAGAAGATCCTCCTGTGTGTTTGGTGGACTGCTCGCGGCATCATACATCGAGAACTGCTACCAGCTGGTCAGAACATCAATGCAACTGTGTACTGTCAGCAGTTGAGACGTGTTCAAGGAAAACTCAAAACTCTGGAACCAGCACTTCTGAATTGCAAAGAAGTCCTCCTGTTACAGGACAACGCTAAGCCCCACGTGGCTAGAATGACCCGGAATACTATTTTACGCCTTGGATGGGAAACACTATTACATCCACCATACTCTCTGAACATTGCATCGTCCGATTGTCACCTGTTCCATTCCTTGGAGAATCACCTTAGAGGGTACCAGTTCCAATCCCTAGTAGAGGTGCAAAATGCACTTGATACCTTCTTCGCCTCAAGACCCACCAAGTTCTACCAAGGACTATTTTTGATCATCCAGGTACGTCGTAGATGATATATCGATGTTTGAAGGTGTTGGTTGAAAAAGTGACAGAACTTTCGTGTTAACCTTTATATAAAAATATGCGTTGAAATTTTGTTCTATTTAACTTATTTCATTTGCTTTGCTTTTAAATTTTTAAATCCAAATGTTAACGTTCAGAAGGGCATGACGGGTTCTAAGACGGAAAGTTAAGAGCCCAAGAAGTTTTCTGGGTGTGCCGTTATACTGAAAAAACAACAACAAAAAACTCAATTTTCATTCAAAAATACGTAAAAATGCACACCCCGCTAACCATGAGTTCTCTTTGAACCTCTGGTTTGGCTCCATGAATTAAAGTATCCCCACTGATTTTGAAAACTTGCCGCTCCTAAGTTGCTGTTGCTTTGGTTCATTACATTTATTATCTTAGATTTTATACTGTAAATTATTAGGATGTTATTTAATGAATTTTTTAAAACCATCTACTGCATCAAAAATAATATATATTTCCTATCCTGTTCTTTCTTATTGATGGATATTTTTTCTTATGTAATTATATGTAGTTTCATTAAAGCAGATTAATACGAGTAGAATTTATTGTGTCACTTGTCAAAACGAAATACAAATTGAAAGAACTATAATGAAAGTAAAGGTATAACAGGCTAAAATATATTTCTTTGAAACACGTACTGTATAAGTAGCATTGGAAACTGATGATATATCGAGCCCACTTCTAGGTTGCATAGACACAATGGAGATCCTTATCAATTTCATTAAAAAAAAAAAAAAAAAAAACCTTTCTGCAGCGAATATTGTACTAAGTCTTAATCTAATTATGGAGCAGTACGAGCTCTATTCCGGTTTTCATAAATCGCGTAAATTTTCGGAGAATTAATCTGATCGATTCGTCAGTAATATCAACCATGACCATATCTATATATCTTGGTGTGCTCCAAAAATAATGTGTCTATCTGAGACTGAACTTTATGGTAAAGGGTATGATCAAAAAAATTGAATGTTAATGGAAATGTCATTATGATGCCAGTCCTTCGCATGTGCATCGTATTTATTATAGAAAATAATTCCAGAGTACACAGAAAGACATTTTATATAGATAATGTTATAAGTCATAGTTTTTTCTCATTTCATGTATTTCCTAGTGAATCTTGAAGCATTTATTTTCTACTAGCATATATTACCCGCTTCGCTGGGTTGAAATAAATAATTTAAATGCACACTGATATTGCTCATTTTGAATCATTTTAATGTATGACATCCCTCCTCATCCCCCAAGAGTCAGGGCTGAAAATGGACTTAAACAGCATCAGAAGTGTCACTGTTCATTTCGGCGATCTCAAGAACTATAAATTCAACAGTAGTATCTGTCATTTTTGACCATTTATATATATACATATATATATATCCCTCACCCCCATGTTGCGGGTCATGGCATCGGAAGTGTCACCGTTCATCTCAGCGACCTCAAAGAATGTGGATTCAGCACTAATATCGGTTATTTTCGATGATTTTTATTTATCTCTTCCTCCCCCTCCCCCAAGTTGTGTGTTTGAATTGGATTTAAACGGGATCGAAAGTACCACTGTTCATCTAAGGGATCCAGAAAACTATAAATTCGACACTGGCAGAGGCCATTTTCGATCATTTTATGTCTCTCTTTCTTCCCCTACCCCAAGTGGCGGGGCTGATTTTAGATTTAAACCGGATCGGAAATGTCACTGTTTATCTGAATGATCCCGAAAACTATGGATTAGACACTAATATTGATCATTTTCGATCATTATTATATATAGCACCCCCTCCCCCTCCTTGCTGCGACACACAGCATCAGGATTGTCACTGTTATTCTCAGCTACTCCTAAAACTATGGATTCGACACTAATATTAGTCATTTTCGACCATTTTTAAATGTTTATTTTCTCCCCTACGTTGAACTCTCCCCCTCCCTAACTATCAGGGCTGAACTTGGATTCAAGACAGCATCAGAAGTGTCACTATTTCTCTCATCGACCCTGAAAACTATGGATTAAACACTAATATCGGTCATTTTTGATCATTTTGAAATTTCTCTCTCTCCTCCCCTCCCCTACGTTGCATCGTCAAACTGAATAGTCTAAAGCAATCCCTGCCTCTAAACTCATGTATGTTGAAAATTTGATTGAGATCGGTCGGATGGTTCAAGATTGATAAACTCACAAAGGCAGTCATTTTTATTTTATATATATATTTTTTTACATATATCTCCTCCTTTCCCCTCCACCACGTTGACTCGTCAAAGTGAAACGATAAAAAAAAAAAACTCTCAAGGCCCGACCCTCATATATGTTGAAAATTTGATCGAGATTGGTTGGGTGATTCAAAAGTTATTAGGCTTTATTAGTTTTTATTTATACGCCCCCCTCCGCTAGGATCTACAGTTAAAGTGAAATTGCAAATATGTTTTCAGATCCGAACCTCATGTATCTTGAAAATTTGGTTGAGATCGGTCGGATAGTTCAAGAGTTATTAAGTTACAAAAATAGTCACTTTTAGTCTTATATAAATTGATTTTTATATATCTCCTCCCTCCTCCTCCCCTAGGTTGCACCGTAAAAGTGAAATGACGAAAACATCCCAGGCCCGAACCCTATCTATTTTGAAAGTTTGATCAAGATCGGTCTGGTGGTTCAAGTTATTAAGCTTTACTCATTTTCATGTATTTCCCCTTCTCCCCTGCCCCTCCCCTAAAATCTATTGTCAAAATGAAATGATAAAAATCTTCCCAGGTTTGAACTTCATATATGTTGAAAATTTGATTGAGTTCGATCGGGTGGTTCAAGAGTTATTAATTCACAAACATAGTCACTTTTATTTTTATAATTTGATTTTTATATATTTCCCCCTCCACCCCCTCCCCTACGTTGTTCCGTCAAAATGAAATGATAAAAATCATCCCAGTCCCAAATCTCATCTACATGGAAAATTTGATCAAGATTGGTCTGGTGGTTCAAGAGTTTAAGTTTTATTTATTTTTTCTATGTACCCTCCCCCTCCCCTAAGTTCTACTGTCAAAGTAAATAGCTACAAACATTCCCAGGCCAGAACCGCATCTACGTTGGATATTTGATCGAAATCGGTCGGGCGAAGAGTCACAAACATAGTTACTTTCAATTTTATAATATAGATTGTTTTCTTTTCAAAGGTAATTATTAAAGATAAACTACTATTAGGTTCACAATAAGAAGTAATATAAATTATAACAAGTGGTATTCTTCTTCTTCTTCTTCTTCTTCTTCTTCTTCTTCTTCTTATTATTATTATTATTATTATTATTATTATTATTATTATTATTATTATTATTATTATTATTATTATTAAACATTTTCGGAAATTAAATAAAATAGTAAGCTATTTCCAAATGTTTTTTCCTGCTGGAGTTTCTTATTACATCAACTAAAGGGGAACTACTTTTAAAGAAACTTATCTATCTGTTCCATGAACTGAAAAATTGCTTGCTTGGAGGTAGAGAGATATTTATTTGTTCCTCAAGTTTTGACCTCTTTCAGAGAGATAAATTTAAGGAAAAGAAAACAGTTCGCTGATTCTGACTTCCTATCCATGCTAGTATTTTAGCCTATTTCCTATTCTTAGAAGAAAAAAAGGAAGAAAGAAAGAAAAAGAAAAAACAGAAGAGATGTGTTTAAATGAAATTTAAACTTTATAGAAAGATGCAACTTGAGAGGGATTAGTATTACGAGTTAATTTCAGTAAACTGGATTGCATAATTAACTATTATTGGAATTTGGTTGATTAGGAAAAGTATTATTTTTATGTTTTGGTAAGTTCCTATATATTCCTATATATTGCAGCAAATGAAAAATGTTTGTAATAGAATATATATAAAAAAAAAATAAATAAATCACGTCAATACAGTAAAATAATTAAGTCAACCGAAATGAATAATCAATTTTGAACTCTTTCTGCATAACTGGATGCACATAATGAAATGCATTTATTTATTGTATATTGAACACAACAGGTGTATACCCATTGACAATATTCAGTAGTATACATAAATGATTATAATATTTGTATATTGATCATAATAATGTTTGTTCTACATGTTAAACTATGTAGTGAAAGTATTTTTTTTTATATGTACACCTTGTCTCAAAAAGGTTGAGCGCATTCTTTATTGGTGTTTTGAGGCAAAAATTTTCTAAGTCCAGCTTCGGGTATCTTCGGGAAAAAGTAAGCCAGGTTCGAACCTCCAAACCAGCCTTTGCAATCGGGAAAAAGTTTGCAGATGTGTTTTTCTTCTTTTAAATATAATAAGACTTGTTACCAAGTGTTTAAAAAAGCAACATTGATTGAAATACTTAATGATACAATATTTCGAAACCTTGCACATGCTTGTTTGTCATTTAGCTCTCTATACGTAATGGAGCATTTAAATACGTTAAAGAATCTTTCCATATGTAAAAGAATGCTCAAAGTTAAGAAATAGAACATAATTATCACCTGAGTACTAAAATAAAAGTCAAAGTAGAACAGAAACAGCGTTTGTCACGGATATGAATGTCATAATTATCTTGAGATCCGTTATACATCGCTAGAAACTTAGTTCTAGAAGTCGTTGTGTTGGCTCATTGGTAAGCTGTCGGATTTCAAATTATAAGGTTGTGAGTTCGAATCCTGTCTGGGATACTTTTTTTTAAAATTATATTTTCCGCAATGCATGAAAAATTATATAAAATAATTACATTAAAATACATAAGTTGTTTATATATAGCATAATAATTGCAGAACATAGTAATTATTATGTTTAAAATATAACATCTGAGATAATTTTCACAGTAGGTCGTTATTATATATGAGAATGTTAAATACAAGTTAGGAAAATCGTTTAATAGCAATAAATAAGTTATGTAGTGTATTTATTTGCAACTATTTGTCATACAGATTTAACTTCTCAATATTCTCATTACAGTATGTTATTTATATTCGTGAAATACAGTATATTCCTACGGATATAGAAAGTGTATAAACAGAGTATCCAAAGTCGTATCCTGCTTCAAGACACATAGCTTTTCCCGATCCCCTTAACGTCACGGGAAGAAACACAAATTCTCTTTAGAACGGAATGTCGTTACTTAGAGTCTCATTCGAATACGTTGAATATGCTTTTGTGTACTCATCTCTCTCTCTCTCTCTCTCTCTTTCTTTCTCTCTCTCTCTCTCTCTCTCTCTCTCTTTCGCTTTGTTTATGTGTGTGTGTGTGTTGCAGAATATCCCAAGTTGAATACAACATTTGCAAAGTATATGAGCATCATTGTCATCGAATACCAGAAATTGAAAGTCGTGTTTCTTCAGGTTAGGTTTGCGTGTTCATGTTAGCTCACTGGTAGAGTACGGACTTGCCACTGAAGAGGTCTTGAGTTCAAAGCCTACAGCTAATTATCATTCTTTTGTTAGTAGGATTGCACAGAAATCGGATACAAGGAGTGGTTTACTTCTAGAAATGTTTTCAGAAGCGTTTAGGTAGCCCTGAAAAGGGCTGTTTTCGGGAGTTAAGGCGGGGTCATTAATATTGTGTCCAAGACCCTTCTGAATTTATTACACGCTCCATTCTTCTGGGCATGGAATCTATTACATGGGTGACAAATCCATCTCCTTCCCCTACCTCCAGCCATGCTTCGGAAACAAGATGCCACAGGTCATCCTGAGTTCTTGGTGGATCGGCCTCAGGCCAACTTTTCCTTAGAGTACGCTTCACTTCTGCTCACATATTTTCCATGAGATTGAGGTCTGCTCCACGAGGCGGCCAGTCGATTAAATCAATCTCAGGGTGCCCTGCGAACCATTCCTGAACCACACGGGAATTATGTATTGGCGACTGGTATTGCTGGAACTGAATTACACCATCAGGCTGAAACAGATGGCACCATGATATTACTGATAATGTCTAAGTACTGAGCATTGTCCAGATGTCCTTCAATTCTATGAAGCTGTCCTGCTCCGCGACTGGAAATCCAACCCCAACATAAAATAGATACATGGCCACTGCGATTGCAAGCAACCACATATCCATGGTCATATCGGATGCCTCTCGGACGATACACAAAACGGCGTCCCTCCTTTGATGTTGTGAATATGGATTCATCTGAGAAAACTACGTTTTCCCAATTGAGACTCACATTCGCCTGTGCAAACGCGAGACGGTAAATTTTGTGGTCGTCTGAGAGTTTTTCCTTCACGGCAGCAACATGGCCACGTAACCCAGCATGACGAAGCCTTCGCAGAGCTGTATGCTTACTACAAGGCAGTGATGCTAGTTTTGTATCAGAAAAATTCCCGTCCGAAACCATGAAATTTCCCGATTAGATGCAAAATTTCCCGTCAACCTCAGTAGATATAATTTACAATATCTATGACAGGGCCAAAATTTAAAACAAAACACAATGTACACTTTTTTTTAACGAACACTATGATGTTTTTGTGGTTTGGAAGGGAATGTTATGTTCAGCTTGTATTGGCCTTAAACGATTCTGGTTCCTTGCCACAAAAATAAATAAATAAAAATTTTAAAAAGTTTAAAAATGCGGCGATACGCAGGGTATTTTGCAATTGCTTTACATTAGCTTGATGTTTAAAGTCTTTTGTGTGTTTGTAATGTTCACTTTTACCCATGGATAAAGTGAATCTGAAAAGGTAAGGGGACGCATTACGTAAAGCCTTTCCCCATGCCTATCTTTGGCCATTGTAAGTTTTAGAAAGTGGGGGAACGCCACAGATATTTTTTGGAAGTGGGGAGACGACGTCCACCTACGTTCCCCCCTCACTTTTACCCCTGCTTTTATCAAGAAAGAGCTGAACGTTGCAGATCTTACGCCTAGAAAAGTTGAGAAAGCCAGAATTTCCCGTTTTCAGCCTATTTTAAAGAAAAATTCCCGCATTCCCGTCAGTGCTCAGAATTACCCGTTTTACGGGAAATTTCCCGCCAACTGGCATCATTGCTACAAGGAAAGAGAGAAGCTTCCCTTATCTGTCTAGACGTCCTTAGTGGGTCTAACCGGGCTTCGTTTACTAATCTCGCATCTTGGGCTTCGGTTGACACATGCGGACGACCAGGAGATCGTAAATTACCAGTCTGACCTGTAGCACCATATTTCCGAATCCATTGCCTTCCTGTAGAGGCCGGGACACCTACTCGCCTGCTAGCTGCAGTTGCAGAATAACCTTCCAACTCCCATAAAGTAATTACTGCTGTACGTCTATCCATAGTTACCAATGTTCTGAGCTGTGAGAAGAAAGCAATAGGTAAAAGCTAGTACCTGACGTGTGATTGGTTACTTGCACGACACGCCTATTGTGGGGAACAGCGTTGCCAGATCTAGCATAATGATGCTAGATCTAGCATAATTTGCATGTCTCTAGCACCTAGCATCTTGCTTTTAGCATCCTGCCCAAATCTAGCACAATTTCAGCAAGTTATCAAAAAGCCGTAAAACCTGGAGAAGTTGGTCGTGGGAAGAAAAAGAACGGCAGAAATGTATCCTCTTCCATTGATTCATACACTCGGTAAACCATACAGGCAGTCTTATTTTCCTAAGTAAGTTCGGAACGGCTTTGGGCTTTTTTTTTTTTTTGTGGCTCCACCCAGGGTTTTCTAATCCTTTAACTCCGAGGCGTGGGCGGAGCTATGGGGGCCATTCTCCCCCCAACTTTTTGACAACTTCACCATCTTTACTTCTGACTTCATGATCACATTTATTCCTGAAATGACAGCTCCGAGACCGACCAAAAATCTGCCCCCTCCCCCAGCAGACGATTCCCAACTCCGCTTATGCTGCGAAGTAATTTTCTTTCAAAATATGTAAACAAAAACTTTGCATTCATTTATACGATATATACACCATTGAGTTTGGCAACGACTGCAGTAATTTAGTTGAGTTAAAATTTTGGTGCGTGAAGTATTGAGTTCTATCCATGCATTCTTGCTCTCTGTGTATTTTAAGTTACGTTATCGTATCTCAACTTTGTTTTTTTTTTAACTCCTGAATTAGTAATTATGAGGATCTAGCATAATTTGACCGAATCTAGCATAAGTTCGATCAGGTTTAGGAATAATTCCGAGCTGTGAGTCTGGCAACGCTGGTGGCGAACGACTTGGTCAACGGCTCGCGAAAGAAATCTGAAAATGGTGCGCCGTAATAATAATAACAAAAACAGTTTTTATAAACGAATATTAATACATACGAAAAGCTGTTTAAAGAATGAATTGTTATACTGACTTTACACGTATAAAAACATATACCATATACCAAACAGATTGAGCGATATGATTATAGCTGTTTTGAGACGAACACTTTCGAAGTCCAACTTCGGGTGTCTTCGGAAAACAGTAAACTAAAGCTGCTGGTTCGAACCTCCAAAGCCAACCTTAGTAATCGGGAAAAGATGTACAGATATGTTTTTCCTTCTGTTAAATATAATAAGACATGTTGAAATGGTATTAAGTGTAGAAAAAAGTAACATTGATTGAAATACTTAATGATACAATATTTCGAGACTATGTATTCACAGAACGTCGGTGTGTTATGTGTGAATATTGAATACAAATTTAAAAAATCGTGTAATAGCAATAAATAAGTTATGTAATATATTTATTTGCAGCTACTTTCATCGCAGATAACTTCTCAATATTCGCATTACAGCATTTAGGTAGAGCATATCGAAAATCGGATCGTGGTTCAAGACAAAAAACTAGCTAGCCCCAAACTGTCACGTAAGAAATTCACGAATCGCAAAAGTAAAGGGAAGAGATTGAGAGCGGTAATTCCTTAATCGCTCTCTCTCAACTCTCTCTTATCTGCATTTATACATATAAAAGTGTATGTATGTATGTTCCATCATAACTCATGTATGCCTAGAGGAGGGTTTCTCAACCTGGGAGTCGCGGCCCCTAGGGGATCGCGGAGATAGGCGGAAGAGACAAATATAGTTAGAATCTAATACCAGAAATTATTTTTAAATATTATTTTTAATTTTGTTCTGATAGGCATACTTTTATTTTTTATACACACTGTAAAGAACAATAAAAAATAAGTCTACTGAACATTTTCAAAGGGTGTAGAATTCGTGTTACTATTCGGTTCAAAGTCTCTTGTTGTCGCGAATTCTGTCGAGAAATTTGAAGCTTAAAATATACAAAACGATAATCATGCCTGTTGTTCTGTATGGTTGCGAAACATGGTCGCTTACTCTGAGGGAAGAACATAGACTGAAAGTATTTGAGAACAAGATCCTTAGACGAATATTCGGACCAAAGAGGAACGGGAATGGGGAATGGCGGAAACTTCATAACGAGGAACTACATAATTTATACGGTTACCCAACATTGTTAGGGTCGTCAAGTCTAGGAGGCTTAGGTGGGCAGGTCAGGTAGCTAGAATGGAAGAAAGTAGAAACGCTTTGAAAGTCTTGACTGGAAGACCAAACGGAAAACGACCATTAGGAAGACCTAGGGGCAGATGGGAGGACAATATTAAGATGGATCTCGCTGAGATAAGAATACAAAGTAGAAACTGGATCCAATTGGCTAAGGATAGAAGTCAGTGTAGAGCTTTTGTGAACGCGGCATTGAACCTCCGGGTTCCATAGGCCATAGAGTTAGTTAGTTGGTAGAGTTGTTTAAAAATGAATTTAAATCAAAGAGGTATGATATAAAACTAATGAGAACTGTATATAGAAATACTAGAAAAATACACATGAAACAAAACCTGCACATTGAAATACAATTAAAATTAAAACCTAATGAGATACCTAAGCATGGTGTAATTTAGTGCAGCAATGCCCGGTTCAATCTTCATGACGAATATTATCAAGCCGTTTTCAACTGATAAGCGATTTCTTATCTTTGTTTTAATGTTTACCATAAAAAAAAAACACTTTCGCACAAGTACGATATAGCAAATGGAATTATTACTTTTAAAGCAGCAATCACCAGACCAGGATATTCTTCTCTCCTCATCAGGCAGAACTTGTCCAAGTCTTCGTTACAGAAAACCAGTTGCAAAGACTTGTCGCATGATCATTCTATTATTTGGTCAAGAAGTTGTGGGCTTAGATCGGATACGTTAATGGCCTCTTCAATGAAGGAGTTTAACATCCATCTTGAACCAGCACCTTCGTCGTTGGGAATATAGATATTACAGTTACTGTATCCACTGTCAGTGCCGGGCGCCGAAGAGGGGCCACACATTTCGGAGGAAGTGTGTTACTCAAGTTAGGAAAGTGCATGTGCACATGTGTAAAATAGAAGGAAAAACGTAATAAAATGTGCTCAAAATTAAGGAAAGGTAGGGTTTATTTTGAAAATGTTATTGAGCTTCGTGCCAACCATGGTGGCGCTTCGTAGCTAGTCTGTCGACGTCACTCATATATACGGTGACATCGTACTATACTCTCGCCCCGGGCAATGATTTTCCATGGCACTGTTCACTATAAACAAAAAAAATGGATTCTACTATTATAGAAATAGGTATGTTAAAAATCCCACACAAGCTTATTATAAAACAAATTATAAAAGGGTCGCTGGCAAGAGCGTGTGATAAAAGGGGATCGTGATAGGAATTAGATTGAGAACCACTGGCCTAGAGTAATTTTAACCACATTTCTTATAGTTTCAAAAAGAGTGCTGTCGGGTTACCTATGGTGAATGGGAGGAGATACATATAAAAGATTGCTAGAAAATGATCGATATTAGATTCATAGTTTTCGGGGTCGCTTAGATAAATAGTGAGACTTTCAATTTCGCTTAACTCCGATTAAGCTCTCATTAGTAGGGATGGGCACGAACGACTTTTCTTTGAAACTCGACTCGACTCGAAACAGACATCTTTGAGGTCTACTCTTGGACTCGGCGCGAAAAATATCTTCCAACTCGACTCGGATTAGAGTCAAATCGAACCAAAACGAGCCAAATCCTGTGTGTAGTCCTACCTAGACAATACATAGACAATAATTATTCTATCATCAATTATAATACTGTTACTACAAATAATAATAATAATAATAATAATAATAATAATAATAATAATAATAATAATAATAATAATAATAATAATAATTATTATTATTATTATTATTATTATTATTATTATTATTATTATTATTATTATTATTATTATTATTATTATTATTATTATTATGACAACACCGTGTACAAACATGAACGATAGATGGTTAGTAAAGGAATACTAAAAGCTAGTTGACTGCCGACGTCGGTAGTCATGAAGTCTATAAGGCAAGGACATCGTTCATTACCCTAAGCTGTAAGCGTCGGTGGACTACAGATGGTCAACTATTAACCTCTCGCCAGAAATTGGTGGCCCCGCAGCGACGATCCGTAATGGCCCAAGTTCCATATTGAAAACTTTACTACCAGCGGCAGAGACGCGATGAAACGCCAACGAACCACAAAATTACTCTCCCAAAATATGTTAAAATGCCTATATGTGTGATTTGTTTATATTTAGGTGAAACAAAAAAAAACACAAAACAAATACCCCGGGGTGGACGCGAACTATCAATATTACGATTACTAGGCACGTGTTCTTCTGACTTCCCCACGGAAACGATCATAAAAAGCTTGGTTGTTGAAGGATAAATCATTGACGTCTTAATTTAGCCAATCAGACAAACCCCTACATCTCGAGTTCTAGGAGGTCATACCGTGAACCGTTTCAGATTTATTGCTTTCTGGTGGAGTACTATCCATGCGCAAAATTTGAGCATAATAGCCGACATGCATCTTCGGTGCCTCTTATCTTTAGTACAATTTTAACCAGAGATGGTGTGGGTCAATGAAAATTTGATCCACGACCCACCATGACCCACTATGACCCACCACCCAAATGACCCATTGGCCCACTCTGACCCATCAACCATCGTGATCCACTCTGACCCACCACCAACTATGAACCACTCTGAACCATTGCGACCAACTCCGACCTACCAAAACCCATCGACATCAACTCTGACCGATGACCCACGTCCTCCTCTCCATTGACTAAAGAGATTACACTTGTAATAAAACAAGACTGTGAAATTATCACTTATTGGAGTTTGAATTTCTACCGTCATTGGCTCAAGCACCTCTTTGTTACAATACTGGTGGGTCTGACCTTTACGATATATAATGGCAAAGTGTTTCTCATCTTCCGAATTAAAATGAATTTAAATTTATCATATGTAATTATTTCTTTGTTGCCTTACAGACACATTTCAGTAGAAAATAGGGTGAAATTTAAAAGTTTCGAATCAAGGAAAAGTAGACCAACGTAAAAAAAAAAAAAAAAGAGAGAGAGAGAGAAACTAATTTTCTATATAATTAAGCATGCCGTACTAATTGGAAATGCCCATGTAATTAAGTTTAGAATACACATTTTATAGCCATTTTTCTCTAACTTTATGGCTTGATTGCCTTATGCTCGGAACGCTCCATATATGAAACACCAGCTTCAGCAATTATAAATAGAAAGCAGTGGGTATAAAATTCAAAAAGAACTTTAGTTTGCATTACTCAATTTTTTTCTCAACTAATATCAATCGTTTTCGATTATTTTTACAAATCAACCCACTACCAATTTCCAATATATAGAAAATGCACCCCCGTCCCCCCGCTCATAAAAGACAATTTTAAAAAATGCCAGGGCATATTCTCTTTATTTTTAATAAAGAGTTATATGCTGAATTTCAGCTCTCAGTTGAACGGCTTGTGAGATACTAAATTTTTCGCAAAAATTCGGACTTCTACTCCCCCTAAGGATATGTATTATAATGAAAGTGACACGCGTATGATAACTTCCCAGTTGGGATTGGAGCCTGATTATATACCAAACGTCAATTCATTTGCCTTTGCAATTTGACCGTGATGATTACGCAGACATAGTTACTTTCAATTTTTTATGATACATATCCTTATTTCATATGTCACAGATGATTCAAAAATACTTTTTCAAGCAGTTAGCTCCTCTAGAATCTCACAGGCTGCATCCCAAAATCCAACTCCTACTATCCTATGACAATCCAAAAGTGACTGAACTTTTTTTATTAGGAACAAATGACAAAAGAAAAATGGAGATCTTGAAAATAAAATGTAGAAAAGCTCGGTGCCCCCAATAACTCCATATTTCTCCGCCCCTTCATTCCGAACTGAAAAATAAAACTTAATTCGAATATGGTCAATTAGTGAATTAATTACAGTTAAATTCCACTCACTACATGCTACAGCTACAACTATGTAAGAAAAAATAACAACTGTGAAACATGTTCTGAATTACTATTACATTTCTTACGCTATTATTAAACATATTAGAATAGTAAAAGAGGATTGCTCGTGAAATAGTATATTTGCTCATGATTTTTAACTTTTTCATACGGAAAAAATTAAAATATTATTCAAGTTTTAAAATTTGCACTCTGCAAATATTTTGCCCTCTAGGCAATGGGACTAATGTGGACTAATGGGAAATGCTGCACTGTTAGCGGCGCTGAAAACTTATGATTCGATTCTAATATCGGTTGATTTCGATATCTTTATGTCGCTACGTAACCACCCTGGGTGCTAATGGGAGCTTAATTGGACTTGAATTGAAAGTAGAGCTATTCACCTAAGCGACCACGAAACTATGGATTCAATAATAATATCGACCCGTTTCTAGCATTTTTTATATGTATCCCGACAGTACTCTTTTTCCAGACTGTAAGAAATATAGTTAAAATTGCTCTAGATATATCAGAATTATGTTGAAACACACACATAAATCCACTTTTATATTCTGTATAAATAGAGAGAGAGTGAGCGAGCGAGCGAGCGAGAGAGGGCGACTCAAGGCATCACCACTTCCACATTGCAAAAGCATATATCAGGAATTGAATTGAATATCTATGTAAAGACTTTCTGCTGTGGCATGCTTCATAAGGACAATTCCAGTCTGCTCACGTGACCTTTGGGGTTCATGAATTTTTTTGCGAGCGTTCCGACTTTGGATTCTCTGTTTATACCCTCTGTTTATGCATCGAATAACTTTTCAAGAACATAAATGACATTCTATATTATGAATGTTGAGAATTACTCTCTATATGACAAATAGCTGCAAATAAATACACTACATGATTTATTTATTGCTATTGAACGAGTTTCTTAACTTGTATTTACATCCCCATATATAATACCGACCTACTGTGAAAATTATCTCAGATGTTATATTTTAAACATAATAATTACTATGTTCTGCAATTATTATGTTATATATAAACAACTTATGTATTTTAATATAATTATTTTATATAATTTTTCATGCATTGCGGAAAATATAATTTCAAAAAAAGTATTGACTCAGATTGGACTCGAACTCACAACCTTAGGATTTGAAATCCGATAGCTTACCAATGAGCCAACACAACGACTTCTAGAACTAAGCTTCTAGCGATGTATAACGTATCTCAAGATAATTATGACATTCATATCCATTACAAACGCTGTTTCTGTTCTACTTTGACTTTTATTTTAGTACTCAGGCGATAATTATGTTCTATTTCTTAACTTTGAGCATTCTTTTACATATGGAAAGATTCTTTAACGTATTTAAATGTTCCATTACGTATAGAGAGCTAAATGACAAACAAGCATGTGCTCATATTAATAAAAGATTTCGAAATATTGTATCATTAAGTATTTCAATCAATGTTGCTTTTTTAAACACTTGGTAACAAGTCTTATTATATTTAAAAGAAGAAAAACACATCTGCAAACTTTTTCCCGATTGCAAAGGCTGGCTTGGAGGTTCGAACCTGGCTTACTTTTTCCCGAAGATACCCGAAGCTGGACTTAGAAAATTTTTGCCTCAAAACACCAATAAAGAATGCGCTCAACCTTTTTGAGACAAGGTGTACATCAAATTTATCTATTGTAGGGCATTTTATTTGGGCTATTATAAATTGTACACATGCTCCTAATAGGCGATATACTTAATGCATTAGTACACTGGGGTGGTTCATGGAATGTTTGTAGCCGCGAGCGCATTTTCCTGTTTGGAACATGAAGGGACATTTCGAAAAATAATATTGTCGAATCTATCTCATTATGTATAAGTTTATGTAGAAAACACAGAAGGAAATTAGCTCTTCTTGCTTCAAGAGAATACATTGAATAGCTTGGTAAGAGTTCAAGATAATTTTCATGTCGAGGATAGATCTCTGTGTCTTTATATATTAAATAGCGAACAAATTTTAATTTAATTGCTTCTAATTGGTGTATATATTTTTGCTGACTAGGATTCCATATTATAGACTCGTATTCCAATTTGGTACATGCAGCATATAGAATTTTAAGAACATTAATGTTCTTGGATTCACTTTAAAGTCTCATTACAAATCCGATATTTCTGTAAGCCTCATTTACAGTTCGATTTAGGTGAATATCAAACGAGAGATTTAATCTTATTGATACGCCAAGATCAGTCATTTGGTCAACTCTTTGCAGTGGTATGTCATTAATACGATACTCAAATTCCAAGTAATTTCTTTTTATCGTACAAGATATTACATTGCACTTCTCAATGTTTAGTAGTAACTTGTTCATTTCACACCATTCATGAAGTGCATTGATATCATGCTGCAAATCAACGCAGTCTCTTTTGGAATGAATGACACGGCAAATTTTTAAATCGTCTGTATATAATAGATTTTGTGACTATTACTTCAGGTAAATCATTAATATATAATAGGGACAGCGAAGGTCTTAAGTTCGGGCCTTGTGGAACACCTGAATGAATTAAAAATTCTGTGGTCAGGACATTTTTGGTCAGACCCAATACCAAGTCTGGGTCATGGAGATATGACGATAAAAATTTACGTAGGGTATGAGATAAATTAAATGTTACAAGCTTGTTAAAAAGAATATTGTGATTAATAAAATCGAACGCCTTACTGAAGTCTATATAAATCGTGTCAATTTGATTTTTATTGCCAGTTTCTCTTGCTTATAAGTAAGTGAACTCGGCAAGATTAGTTAACGTTTATTTTCTTGGTGGAAAACCATGCTGACTTTGCGAAATAATAAGAGAGACATGGGAATATATTTTTGGAGAATAATAATTTCAAATATTTTAGCAGATGCTGAAATTATAGCTATTGATCTATAAGTTTTCGCATCAGTTATATTTCTACTGACTTTAGAAATTGGACATATATCAGCAACTTTCCATTTTGTTGGGAAGCGAGAACTAGCTAGTGATTTATTAAATACGGCTGCAATGGATGTTTAAGCAAATGACAGCAATCCTTAATTATATATGGTCAGGTCCTGGGGAGGTTCGAGGCCTAAAACGCTTGATAGTATCTACGACTTCTTCAACTTCAACATGAGAAAATGTGAACGGGTTAGGCAGATCAGACTTACCAAATATGTGATAAAGGCTCAAGATCATACCCATATTTATTATATGAGACTTGAAAGTGTTGCATAAATGCATTAGCAATATCTGTTTCGGCGTTTAATTAACGTTCTCCATAATTCAAAGTTTTGCTGCCGGAATTATTGTTTTTGTTTTTAACATAAATCCAAGAAAAAAATGGATTTGCAAGAATATTAGATTCGTAATCGTTTACGTATTTTTCATGAGCGCTTGAAATTTTTCGGTTAGATATAGTCAGTAATTCTTTAAATTTATTTGAATGGTACGTAATATTCCCGATTCCTTGTCTCCATTTTCTTCCATGATGTTCTTTACTCTTTATCAATTTGATTATGTCAGGTGTACGTGGTACACCTTCTTACACCTTCTTATGTGGTACACACTTGTCAAAAATATCTGATTATTTTATAGAAAACATCAACAGCCTCCTCAGCCGTAGATCTATTAGCTACTGTTTCCCAGTTAGCAGATGCCACTTCTCTATATAACTGCTCAAAGTTAGCTTTGTAAAAGTTATAATCTGATTTACTATGTTCATTTTTAGTACAGGTTCCCTTACTATAGCGAAAATCAATAAGCAATGCAGGATTATGAACATGAGCATCTTCAAGTACTAAAGGTTGGAATTCACGTGTTACTTCAATATAATTTATATTTGCAAGCACTAGATCTAACGTCCTGCTAAGTTCATTTTTAATATTATTTAGAATTTTTAAGTTATATAAATTCATAAAATTAAATACTTCCCGACAAGTGCTTGTAGAATCTAGAAAATCAAAATGAATTCCTGTTATTTGCGGTTGATTCCAATCGCCTATTAGGAGACTATTAATTTCCGGCTGCAAGTAGCTACATAAGTAATCAACATAATTTTGATACACATTGTTATTGGATCCAGGGGGGAAGTATACAAACAAGACCAAGGAAAAGACAAGAGACATTATTTACAGTAATTTTTACAGGAATAGAATCCAAGCTTATATCTGGCGGGGGAAGTGATTGAGATCTTTGTTTATTGCTAATACAACACCAGATTCTTTTTTTTTTTTTTTACCAGTGGAAATTAAATTTCTATCTGACCTAATAACTATATATAAGTCACATTAATAATAATAATAATAATAATAATAATAATAATAATAATAATTATTATTATTATTATTATTATTATTATTATTATTATTATTATTATTATCATTATTATTATTATTTTGATTTCACCACCTCCGTAAATCTAGAATATATCTGCTACTTACATAATGAAGCGAATTGAATGGGGAGGGGAGAAAGCAGTGATGAAGTTTAGATATTTTGATGAAAAACTGTATTTACATTTGTTATGACCCACAACTTGAACCCAGGGTGTATGTATTTTCTTCCAACCTATAAAATAATATTATGATACGTAAGGTGTTGGCTTAAGTTAGATAAAAAGATAAGTTTTTCGTTTTCTTTTTCAATATGTATGCCCATAAGCTACTGAAAATGATTTAATAAATTAGTATAGATAATCGCGGGAATGAGAATGCGAGAGGAACTGAAGAACCTTGAGAAAATTCACGGTCACGTTATCCACTACAAATTCACATGGACGGAATCGAACCAGGAACCTCTTTCAGATGACTTGAGTGCTGTACTACTGAGCCACATCTCATCCTGCTGAATTAGTAGAATAAGAAGAGAAATTCAGAGAAAAGCAACAGACACGGTGTTGTTCACCGCAAGTTTATATACTTTGTTGTCGGATCAGGGACCTCTTGCACAAAAAGATGAGTGTTTCAAAGGTAGATTGTCTAAACAAAACAATGTCCAGATTTTTAAATTACAAGTCTGGCTATTCTAATCAAGCTCTTTAATAATTACTGCATTTGACTTCGTCTTTCTTTATGTTGTGACAAGGTCTTCCTGTTAATTTATCAGACTGTGTATGTTCGTGCATGACTCAACTTCCTCTATTACCGTTATCATTTGCACAACGTATCATTGACCATACCTCCATATTTAAGCTAAATGCTCACAACGTTTATTGAGTCACTGTATTTTACCTGGATGTCAACAACTCAAAAACAATTGTTAATTCCTTCTTGTTTCTGCTGTAACTCACATTGATCACAAAATCAGGAGGGCTTCGAACCCGAAAAAAATAAAAAAAGGATGACTAATAGTAAAGAAGCGGACGTTTTTAAGGCCAAAAACCTTTATGTCTTATTGTCTGTTAAAAATGGTAAAGGTTTATTTACCCCATAAGAGAATAAATAAATATCACAGAACAGCTTTGTTTGAAAGTATTTGCTGCGAACGAATCGACCATGTTGCAGAACGTTTTAGTGTTCCTGTTGTGTTTCTTGTTGTGTAACGGGCTTCCCCGTCCATCTTGCATTTCTACGGGGGATACCATGTCTTGCAGTTCAAGAGCATCTTCATCATCGCAATCATCCGCTTCGGCATCTTCCTCGAGTATGGGAACTGGAGGAGGAATAATGTGGAGTGGCACATTCTACCCTGGAGAGACTTTGGTAGCCAGACCAAGTCTTGGGGAAGGAATTAACATGTCCCCATTAGCTTACGGCGTCAGTTTTGGAGGACATGGGATGTTGCCTCTGGGTCGATAACATGATCATAATATATGTATTGCGAACATGGACTATTTTCTCTGTAAATGACCTCGCTATCTTCTATGTAAGTAAAGGAATTTATAATTTATTGTCGTTTAATTTTTAAGGAGTTGTGTCTGCCCGTGTGGGAAACAAAATTATCTGAAGAACTACTTGATGGATCACCATAAACTTTGTGGTGATCTATACACCGGAAATGATAGAAATCAAGCATTTCCGGTTTTAGCGTTGATCACAATTGAACAAAAACGGCCATAGATACCAAGAAGCTGTTTTCTGCAACTAATTAGACACCCATTTTCACTCTAATGGACACCCATTTCCACTCTAATCTTCCAAAAACCGAAAGTGGTAGAAATCAACTTCCACTTTCAGTTGCAATATTATTTGAGAAAATATCAGTCCATATAAACCAAACATCTTGACACCGAAACTTGTAGTGTACACGTGACACCGATACTTGTTATCTATAGGCTTCTTTGATTGTGTAACGTTAATTATAAGTGGTTTATCTAAATTTTTACTTATACAGGAGCTAGATAACACTTACCTATGTAATACAAATTGCATCAGATCATATACTAATTTAAAACCCTATGTTGTATGAACCATATTCTGCTCTTTGCTGACAGGGTCAATAGGAAGACCAGCTCCTTCGATGAGTCAACGGTTGTTATGTAAAGATTAAAAAAATAGATTAGTAAGAAAATTATTATCATCAATCATTAGCTATGAATATCAACTTAAACTATCTTTTGTGCTTCGTAAACAATATTCAATTAAAAACTTACAAGTAGGATGAGCGTTACTGTTAGGCATTATGTGTGTCACTGTTAGGAGTAGATACACAACAATAGATGTCTTCTGCTACTTAACGATGCATTCTTTTTACATATACAGTACATAAATAAATAATCTGTTCCAACAGAATTAGTTATTAATTATTATTACCAAGGAAGTACACAAATTTTAGAGCCATACAAATTAGTTTTTATGGATTTGTCTCGAAAATTACGTATGAAAATTTACTCAAACTGCAAGCACCTGACACTTTTTATAATCATTTTAATAATTTTTAATATTAAAATTGCTTTATTAGAAACAATTATTTATAGTACACAAATTCACTCACATTCGCAGCTCACATTCACTCTTCGAATCAACGCATGGCTCTCTCACACAGTGGCGGATCTAGGAGGTAAAAACTGAGGGCAGTTAGAACCCAGATAATGATAGGTATATAATGAATTTATTATAAACTTTGAAATATATATAAATAATAGCTTTAATTATTTTTGTCATTAAAAGAACTAAGGGGCTTAGGCCCCCCGGTCCTGGGCTAGATCCACCACTGTCTCACACACAGAAACAATGGAAATTTTGGAATGAAAGAGCATACATGAAAGAAGCTATATTTGTCGTTCCTTAACACAAATAACGCGGCTCTTCATCGAACATGAAAACAATTAATTCGTCAGAAACACCTTCCTGAAATTACAGCAGGAATATTATCAGCAACAAGTAACTCTGTCACAGTTGTCATCATGCCACGGGTTTTTTTTTTTTTTTTTTAAAACAAACTTCTTATGAAGTAAATTTTACTAAGCCTATACTTAAATATAGCATTTTACCTCAAATTAAATTAGGTACACTTTAAGATAAATGAATATTTGAAAGTAGAAAATATTCAAGTCTTTAAATTTGTCAAGTAGAAAGTCATTTAGCTACATTTTAGCTTTCCACGAAAAGATTAATATTTTACATCCTGAGCATTATACTAACCCGTCAATCTCAACAGCACTGCGAATAGTTTATCAAGCTACAATTTTGGTCAAAATTGACGGTGGTTCATCAAGTAGTTTTTGAGCTTGTCTGTCTTCCAAACGGACACACGGACAGACAGAGTAAATACAGATTTGCCCAAAAGTAGGTATACAGACCAGCATCGATCAAGTATGACATGTTAATTGATTAAGATAATGAATTTATTTGCTTTGGTTTGCTCCAAGCTTAAGCTATAAGTGAAAATAAATTAAGAACAAATAAGGAAGAAACTAAGTCAATATCTATATGGATAACAATAAGTAAATGATATAAAATGTTATGACCTACGGGACTGTATACCTACTTTTGGGCCACTCTGTATGTAAAGGAAATTTTTGTATCATAAAGAAAACTTCTTAAAAACTATCATTCTAAACTACTTCCCTCGAGTGACTACGATACCATACTCTTCATTTACTGATTTACTACTATTATGGTCTTTTTTCTCATAATAGAGTATACTGGTATTTTCTTTCAGCGAAGTAAGATTTTTAAATAAATTAAATAAATAAAACATATTCAATATTGCAATTAGTAATTTATTCTACTTTCTATAACAAACAGTGTAGAAGATGATGCTAATAAAATATTTGATTTATTACCAGCTTTGAGAAGCGTTGTATGGTTTAATTGGTAGAGTAATGCACTGCAGCTCATGCTTCGTTTTTGCGTATTTACCGTGATTAATGATTTGAAAACAAACATTGGTGCGTAGGTTGACATTCCAGAGAAAAACGCAAACATGGAAAACATCGTCTGCAGATGTTTTATATTTATTGGAAATTGAGTTTCAGTGTATTGATTTTGATCTTTAATAAAGGTAAATATCGCAAAGTATAAGAAAAAAAAATATAATTTGAAACATTTGTTGAAGTTAATGGCAAAGATAGAGCGAAATGTGCTTAATAAACTTATATATTCTTTAGTGGAGATTGTCAAGGAAGCTAAACAATGCCTTTATAAAATGCAAGCAAGTTTTTATGAGTATAAGGCGATTTGCTGCCTCCAGCCCAATGTTTTTAGTTTTAGTTCCATCTCTTTATTTTGCCTCACAAAAACACTTCTTTTTAAGTGAATTTTATAATTAAGAGCTTTCTATATAGTAAGTTTTGTCGGGCTATCAACCAGGTAAAGATATTGCTTTTCGACATTTCGAACGTAGACATTGCAGCATTCATTTTCAGGGATTGTTGATGAATGTAATTCTTAATTCTACATTCGGAAGTTTATATTTCCACCCCGCTGATAGTCCGACAAAACTTACTAGAATCACGTCACCAGGAAAAATTCAATTCTTTCTTTATTAAAATCTTTGCTTTTTTATTAAAAAAAAACTTTTAGCACATACTCAGTATTTTTTATTGGACTCTGGAATACAATAGAACCACTTCCCCTTGGAATGAAAAGAAAAATGCTCAAACTTGTTGATATGAAATCAACATGAAGATCTTTCTGCTGGTTTAGTGGCTAGAGCGACCGCCTTTGGTGCATGTATTCTCGGGTTTGGTTCAAAGTGGGGAAGCCTTGAAAAATGTAAACGCATTTTGGTTGTTCAAATTTCACTTTAATCTCTAGGTGCGAGGTACGGTGCCTTAAAGGTAGAGCGCTTACCTCTAGTGCGTAGGGTCCGGGCAAGCAAGTTTGTGGTGGACAACATCCTGTCCGTGGGTTTTCTCGTGTTACTCTCGTGTTCTCCCACATTCTCGTGTTCTCATTCGACCAATTCTTTCATCATCATTCACTTGCATTAATCGTCCTCTCCTTCCTAAAGGGAATAATCGTGGAATGTTAAACTGAAAGATTAAACTATAAGTACATATCTGTATATTCTTGGTTCTGAATGGGTCACTAAACTGCGACCAACAAAACAAGTCAACGCTCCGACAGAACGTCAGCAACCAGTCAAATTATCGTGAAGGCTTGTGTTGTATATCCAGCAGTCACTCGATGATTATTTCTAAGTAATAAATTTTACAGAAGAGCAGTAAGTTATAACAAAATTTTTGTGAAAATATTCATCGGGTTTACATATCTGTACAAAATTTCACAACTCTAACTAGTATGTTTAACTATGCCTGACTGTTCTGCCCGAAGATGGGTTCTAGCCCACTTACCCTAATATATTTAGGTTGGGACACTAAGCGAATTAGGCAGGAGTAAAAAAAAAAAAAAAAAAAAAAAACAGTTGTTTTACCCTGTTATTCAGCAAGTAGAAATGTAACGTTGTAAAGGTGATACCCCATGAAAGAGTTTGTATTCTTTAAGTGTGATATTTTCTCAATTATTATTGAAACCGGAAGTGGTAGTATATTTAAACCACTTCCGCTTCTAGTGGAAAAACTAGAGTGGAGATGCAATATATTTTTGGAACGCTTAATCCTTTGCACAAAGCCGCTTCCCGCTTTCTGGTACGCACAATTCTCATTCTATATAACGATGAACGTTATAACCGGACTTTTATCATATTTGTTGTATGTAGAGCAATATTGAAACCAGAATTCGTTGTGGATTTCTACCACTTTCAGTTCTAGTAGAGGCATGATGGAAATGAAATGTATTCTTGGACAGCTTAATCAATTACAGGAAACAGCTTCCTTCTATCTTTACCGATTTTACTATATAACGATCAACGTTAAAGCCGGAAGTGATTGATTTCTGCCGCTTCTGGTTTTAGTAGATATTTTAGATTGGAGATCTATTATATATTTTTGGGACGCTTAATTGATTATAGAAGACAATTTCTTGTTTTCTGTTAAGTCTGTGTTCTGTGGCAACCAATGTACTACCGGATATGGTTGATAAGTATCAGTTTCGGTTTAAATATAGGGTCAAAAAGAAAGATTGTATCTTTCTTAGAATAATAAATCACTTCCGAATAAAAGAACTTGCCCATATCTGTTATCGTTTTTGTTCTTTGTACATAAGTATTGAAACCGGAAGTTTTAGTGGATTTCAACCATTTCCGCAGTCAGTAGAGAGTTAAGGATGGAGATATAATGTGTTTTTTGGAATGCTTAATCGGTTGCAGGAAACAGCATCTTTCCATCTATTTCCGTTTTTGCTCTACAGCGATCAACGTTAAGACCGGAAATAGTTAATTTGAACCACTTCCGGTTTGCATATCGAGTCCAAAACCGAACTCATTTCCTAACTTTTGACCCCCTATATTCTGACCAAATTTGATGATGATTGATTAAAGGAGCAGTTCGAGTTAAAAACAAGTTTGGTGTAATAGAAAGAGTAACAAAAAATAAGAGACCCGTATTTTTTTATATCTTGATAGGCCGTCTCGTTCAGCTTCTACAGACATTTGTTTTTGATGAATCGTAACTGCTTACGTCATTGGTGGGATACGCGAGAAACTCAATGTGAGTCAGCAACCACTCCTTTGTACGCAGCTGATAAACCTTTAATAGTGCATTGGATTTAATAGATTGTGTTTTGGATTTGTTAGTTGCTCTGTGTTGAATTCTTGAGGGAAGTTTCTGTTAGTTGTTTTTCCTATAGCACTAGTATAAAAAAGAGTAGAGAGAGAGAGAGAGAGAGAGAGAGAGAGAGAGAGAGAGCAGTAATTACGTTTGTTGTGCGAAACAGTGTTTCTTCCAGACATGTTTTTATGGTGGCGCTGTCTCCCGGAGCTCTGAGAGATTCCCCCGGAGGAGACCAAAATACGTCTATAATGTAATAAATATAATAGTACTGTGTAAAAATAATGTGCCTCTCCGAATACTAAGTGTCCCTTCCCCTCCCCCCCGGATTTTTTTTCTGAAAGGAACACTAGTGTGAAGTAGAAAACACGTGTTAGTACAATGCGTGCTGTGTCTGTGAAGTGAAATAGAAATGCCTAACACTTGCCGTGTTTTCGGTTGTAATTCTTGTGCAATTGAAGCTGAGGACTAAAGCATCTTTTCTTACGTTTCTAAGTCGTGAAAAATCACCAGATCGATATCAATTATGGCTCAAGAAAATCAATGGGAAAAAATGTACCAAATATATTAACTCGTGTTCCAAACATCTTGAAGAGCCTCCTTCAAGAAGTGAAGTTTACTGAAAGAAAAGTTAATGCCAGTGGCGGATCTAGACTGGGGCCGGGGTCCTAGGCCCCCCAGTTTTTGAGTGACAAAATTGATTTAAGCTATTATTTAGATATTTTTGAAAGTTTTTAGTAAACATGATATACATATCATAGTCTGGGTTCTGACTCCCCCCCCCCTGAGTTTTTACCGTCTAGATCCACTTATGGCTAATGACAGGAGAATTATTTACACGCAAACTGAGAAAGAATACTGTTCCAAGTATATTATTGAAAGGTTTAAAATCCGAGCCATTGAACAAGCACCGATCTATGTCCAGTTACCAACGTACAAATATCGTACAAGACGCAATTGACGGTTGTAGTCAAGACGAGGCATTAGAGGGTAATAGAGACAATGTCACTCATGATTCTGAAGATACTACTTTAGAAATAAGCTATACAATGTGAATTAGGGAGTGAAATATATCGGCTTGTAGAAGGAATCAGTGACGATGACTGTTCCTCAAGACATTGATTCATCGTTTAATTTCTCTGTATCATGTGACAATGATGATGAAACGGGTGATGAGAGTTGTTCCGCGGACAGCTATGAGAATAAAAGAAATTTAACCGGTGAAGTGTTTTTCGTATTCTGGCAAACTTTACAGATGTTATTTCATTTTTGCCTCATATGTTGCGCTCCTGTACATACCTTGAAGCACAAAATTATAGGGTCAGCGTTAAAAATTGCAACGTAAAATGAAAAACGTGAAAATGAACATACTTATGTTTGGGAATCGGAAGAATGATTAAAGAAAAGGTACTTAGGTGTTGTAGCAATCTCGTCCGCCATCTATTTACATATTGGTTTCGATTTCTGTTTTCTTTTCTTTCTTTTCTTTTCTTTTTTTTATTTTAATTTTTTTATTTATTTATTTTTTTTTTGAAACGCTGAACTCATGCTTTATAGGATACGTTTTATAATATTATAAAAACATTTGTACAGCCCACCATCAGATATCATTTTCTACATGCAGATGATATTTGTAAGTCTTTGCAATCAGTTCTGGGAAAGGAAACCGCACTTAGAACGTGCCACCGCACCTCTCACAAACGAAATGCTTGGCACTGTGTAGTATGTATTGTAAGCCTGCTCTCGCTCTTTGCCCACCTATGACGTCATCACAAAATCTTTCTTCCTCTGTTACTCGCTAACGACTGAACGTATCGCGATCAAACAAACACCATTCCTTTTAGAATTTCCAACTCTACAAATGGAAATAAATTGTAAAAAATGCATTTCTAAGTCGACCTGCTCCTTTAAGTAGTTCTCCAGACCTTTTGCCTCCCGTACGGATAGACGGATGGACGGGGATGGTAGATATATAAAGGAGTTTTAGTTACGTTAACCAAACTTCTTAAAAACAGGTATGGCAAACTGACAATTACGAGGTAATATAGAGGAACAGCTTGAGAATTAAGACTAGGGATACCACGCATGCAAGTACTGTAATTATGGATTCATGATGCAGGTAGCATTTGTACACGTCAATTTATATTCCTCCAATATAAAGCACTGTTTTACTTCCTATAGTGTCAAGAAACCGGGTGTTTCAAAACAATACCGGCTGGGAGGTGATTCCTCACACCAAGACAAGACAAAAATATAGATCAACCTGGGTGCTTCCGCAACAATTTTTATAGAGGGACTTGGCTACGGGCATATAATTTGAAGTTCTCACCAACTACCTCTATAAAAATTGTTGCAGAAGTACCATAGGATTCTGAGACTTGGACATTTGGATAGGACACATATTAGTTCCTAAGTGAAGTCTTGACCCGAATACAGCCTATAACTCTGAAAGGAAGCACATATATAAAATTTAATCGAAATATTATAGAGAAGCACGTTCATTTAATAAACATATTTTTGAAACCTATTATCATGCGTATTTCGTAATCATAGTAACTATCATACCCGTACGTCCTGCGCAAGCGCAGGACACTATTGTGGTTTCAGTGATTGAATATGACACACAATTAAAAACATTTATGTCTAGCAAAGTAGTTTTAATAACATGTTAATATCTTTAATTAATAATTTCTCGAATTTAAGACGTCCTCGAATCTAAGACGCAACACGATTTCGCTGGGTCAAATTAAGGAAAAATAGTAATATGCTCCGTTTTTACTATTACTAAAGTGCTTTTTGATATTGGTCATTTTCAGTGAATTTTATACATCCCTCTCCCCTCCCCATGTTGTGGGGCACGACTTGATCGAGATCAGTTGGGTGGTCCAAGAGTTAAGTTCTATTCATTTTTATATAATTATCTTCCCTTTCCCTTCCCCTCCCCTAGGTTCCACCGTCAAAGTGAAAATATTTTAAAAAAAACTTTCCAGAATCGAACGTCATCTATGTTAAAAATTTGATTAAGATCGGTCAGGGGTTTCAAGAGTTATTAAGTTTTATTTATTTTTAAATATTTCTTTCCCTTCCACTTCTCCTATCCAAGTTCTACCGTCAAAGGAAAAGATAAAAAACACACCAGGTCAGAACCTCATCTATCTTAATAATTTGATTAAGATCGGTTCGGTGGTTTAAGCGTGATGAAGTCAGAAAGACAGTCACTTTCATTTTTATTTATTTATTTATTTACATATATGTCCCCCTTCCAGTTCCCTACATTGTGTCGTCAAAGTAAAATGATGAAAACATCCCAGGTCTGAACCTTATCGATGTTAAAAATTATGGAAGAAACTTACGGAAGTATCACTCACCGATTTGAATGAAACTTTGCTTACTTGTAGAATATCGAAAAAATCGACATATGTTTTTTTATATATATATATTTCGGCAATGGTGCTGGTTTAAGGGTAGAAACCACCCTTTGAACGTTAGATTTGGTATCCAAGCACAGACAGAAAACAATCATATAATGTAGAAGAAAACATACTGCCAGGGCGGGGTAGGAGAGCTGATTCAGAGTCTGACTTCAAAATTACAAAATTCAAAATGGCGAATTCAGTATGGTGATTGCAATTACTAAAAGTTTTCTGGTTTGAAATGCTCTGCAGTTAGCCAAGAACAATTATAGTTGGCACGGGTTACTGCAAGAAGGTTTCAGACTGATCTGAAACTTTTTTCTGTACTTATTTTAACGGGATGCTTGATTAAAGTGAGTCTCTGCACCTCTCACTATTCGGGGTGCTTATTTAAAGTGTGCCCCCTCGCCTCTCTATTCGGGGTGCTTATTTATAGTAATTTATAATATATTTGGGTCTCGTGTTAAACCTTGAAGAACGCAATAAGCGCTAAATTGGGACAGTAGGTTTAATTTTGCTAATACAATTTGTTCGTACTTTAACTCTGATGCCCGAAATTTTCGTCTTCAATTTCTTACCGTTAAAATGGATTGTTGAATATAATAATGAGGCCGCAAGGTCCCTTCCAGCAGCGAGGCTATATGAGGCGGGACCTACTGATTAACGTGGAATCTGAATCACATGAGCTTCCCCCCGGGAAGGGCTGAAAAAAGGATAACAATTTTGACTCGAATGTATAACGACCGATGAAGTATAACCATCGATGGGTTGAATATTGTAATAAAAGAAAATTTTTGTAGCTTCATGGACAACAATAGTTCATCCAGTGAGTGAGAGTTTTGCGATGGGTAGAATTAAAAGATAAGCAAATGCCGTGTTGCGAAATGTCGCGGCCTAAAAACGAAAAACATATAACCTAACGCCAACATGGGTATATGGCGTTGTATATCTCTACCTAGGTGGCGTTGTGCAACCTCACGTTCTGCACGCGAGGGGACTTACTATAAACAAGCACCCCGAATAGTGAGAAGCGAGGGGACTGCAGGGGGTTAACTGCAGAGCATTTCAAACCAGCAGACTTTTAGTAATTGTAATCACCATATTGGATCCGCCATTTTGAATTTTGTAATTCAGATTCTGAATCAGCTCTCCTACCCCTCCTCCCCCTGGCAGTATGTTTTCTTGTACATCGTTACGGAACAAGGAAGAAAGTGCATTCTTATTTTTTAACACTTTCTTTTTTTACGTTTTCAGTCAGCGTATTTTCATTATGATGTTATTTCATTTTATGCATAATGTTGGTATTGCATATTGATCGTTCATAGCTCTACGATTGGTCCTTTAGGTCAGGGTAGTTTTAATGTCTTCGCGAAGATATGTTAATATAAAATTTAACTGTATGATGCAAAATTTCAAAAGTGAAATGTGATAAAATATTCAAGTTTAATTATTTATATAAATTGTTATATTGTATAAACAATATTTCAGAAAACATGTCTATTTGATTACGAGCATGTGTGATATAGGACTTTCGATTGGAATGAGATAATATTTCATTCCAAATATAAAAATTGGTGTTAACACCGTCACGAGACGATTTTTAAAATTTTATTTATTTATTTTTGAGTTTTACATTCCACTAGTCTGTCTTTTAGGCTAAAGGAGGCGATATTGACTCCTTCAAAAGATTCAAACTGTCCAACACAAGAAGAATCGTGATTGGAAAGCTGGATGTCAAAGGTTACTGAAAGATTCCAACCTTCTTCACAATTTTGTGAAGAATATTGTCTAAAACGGTGGAGATATATTATTTATTTATTTTCACGTTGAGATGAATTTTCTTCACCTATTATTTACTTCGTATTTTTCATATTTCAATAGGACATGACATTAGATATTATTCTAGATAGAATTCTACGATTGCTTTTTAGTCTTGATTGGTTTACTTTATTATGCTCTACCTCCTTCACGACGATAAATTATCAGGCACTAAATTGTATACTACTGTCAGTAATATATTTTATACATTTACTAATTTCTTCCATATCTTTGTTTTCTTGAGATAATATTAAAAATTTGATTTCTCGTTACACTTTGACAACCTATTTCACCATCCAAAAATTACGCTTCCTTATATATATATATATATATATATATATATATATATATATATATATATATATATATATATATGTATATATATATATATATATATATATATATATATATATATATATATATATATATATATATATATATATATATATATATATATATATATATATATATATATATAGGCCTATTTAGTACAAATCTGTGAAGTTTGATCCAAATCTGTGAGTTTCGCTATGAAGAATTTGATTGTAACTATTATTGAAATTTTATTCATTCCACCATTTCACTCATTTCTCATTATCACCGTCTCCTTTAGCCTAACCAGCATAATTGTGGGACGTTAAACTTAAAGATTTCATTTTTCTCATTTATTATTGAAATTCGAAGCTATAGCGAAGGGTGCGACTCAGAATCCACCTTTTTGCAATCTATCAATACACCAACCTAATGTTACTTAAAATAATTATATTTGAACATCGAGTATAGATATTGTTCGCTTATATATTTAAGATGAAATACATCTATGACATCCAAATTCGGCGTTGTAGCGAAGGATATGTTTCGAGTGTGATCATTTTCTTTAAATAGCTTCTATCATTTAGTCACATTTTTATCAATCTATAACTATTTTACATTCAAACATATAACGCAGTACTTTGTGTTAATTGTATATCAGTTCATAAATTATGTTGGGTTTACGAATCAAAGAATATCAAATTAATATGAAATTCTGTAGTTCCAAATAAGGTAATTAAAATTTCGAAGTTTATGGCAAAGTTATAATAGAAAGATGTACTACAATGTACTTTATTCTCAAAGGTTTGGAAAAACAAATCGAGAACTGCCAAGATAGTGCCAATCATGACCAAAGAGTAAATTTCCGCATCTGCTAACATTTAAGTTCGGATCTCCCCCCAAGAAATAGTCTTATTATTTCATTGTTCATGTACATTTTCTTCTTGCAAATAAATGTTTTGTTTCTTTTTTACAGATTAAGCTGAAATCCAGTAGATGAATGTCTCTATGGCAAACAACAGAATCACTAAGAGAAATGATAGCCATGGTGATTCGAGGAGTACACAAATCTTCAATGATCTCTTTTTTGTACTTATATATATATACTATATTTTTTTCATTGTAAATATGTAAATTTTGCTTCTTTGTAATAAACGCACATATTTTTAAAAGAGTAACGTTATTCCTGAGTATATTTCACAGAAACCGTACGGTTGTTGCCAGGAACGCCCGCTGGGTAAAAAACCAACAGACAGGTGTAGTTGCGAATACACGTATATTCACAACTTAATGCATACATGCAGTGCCAGATTTACATATAAGCTAAATAAGCTATAGCGTAGGGCCCTACTTTCTTGAGGACCCAAAAAATAAAGAAAAAAGAACTGGGCGTAGGTAAATTTCTAAAATATAAGGATAAAAATAACACAAAACCAACATATAATAACAGTGTTTAGTGTTACATAGGCTCCTATAATATAAGTAATGGAGCCCCTTCTGCTAGTGTGCTCCCTAAAATATCGATAGTTTGTTCATTTCTGTATGTAGGGTGCCTACGTTCTGCATGGCCTGGTTGCACAGCGAGGATACAAATGGTCCCATTGTCTTCAATAGCTTAGGGGCTCAGAGGAGAATCAAGAAGATAAAAACTGAAGAGGGAGGGGCATCAGACCCTAATCTATGATTGTATATCATCAGTTTACTATGAAGTTTCAAAAAGATATAAGAAATAGCTTCAATTATTTTTGTAAGTCAAACAACTAAGGGGCTAGGCCCCTTGGCCTCAGGCTAGATCCGCCTCTGTAGGACCTTATCAAACTTAAATTCGGCTTTGCATACATACAAATACCAGTAATACTCTATGTCACTGTGCGAATTAGATAATTTATATTGGGAGGGATAACATTCGACCAACAGTATGTAGAGTCTGAAGGTGCAATAACTCAAAATGAGACAGTAATGCCTTACCCTCCCCAACACATAAATATGATATGAAATTTGTAATAAATAAGAGATTTATTAATTCAATAAATCTACCGAAAATAACTAGTCTATGTATACCTAGGTATATTTCTGACATGCACATACCACACCTAACCTTTTTGAGCGTGTTTAAATGTTATACTCATTCATGTGCCTGTAGCTCTCTAAGGTTTATTTACTTAATAATTCGGCCCGAGCGATAGCCATGATCACAAAAATGTTAGTTTTTGCGCTCATATTGAAACTTTCACTTTGGATATTACACACAGCCTTGCAAAAGAAAACCTATTTCAGTATTTTGAAAACCCTACTACGTATTAGTCTATCATACGAGAAATGGATTGTTGCTGGGCCCGATTTCTGGCATCAATGTCAAATCGAAGGCCAAGTATTTAAAAACTCTCAATTCAAATTTCGAACTTGTGTTTCTACTCCCCAATAATGCTGGTCTCCCCACATTTTTTTCAAATATTGATTCCGTGACGGAGCTGAGAAAATCAACAGTTACAATTACTTTACTATTAGGTTACAGTTGAGTTGATTATGATAACTTTATATCATAATGATGACTGATAAATGATTTATACTTCATTTGATAACTATGTGCAGCGTTATCAAATGAAGTATAAATATTACATTGAAGTTTTCCAGGCACTATTATTGGCCTTGGACAGCAAACTGTTTACTGAAAAAAAAAAAAAGATGGAATAATGGAGGGTTAACTTTAAAATGCCCGCTCCAGCAGAATGCTTATACACACATGGACAATGAAACGGAGAACTAGTTTCTATTAGCAAATGCTGAAACAAATCTTCAATTATATGTTTATTCGCCTTCATTAACGTGTTTGCTCACTACGGATGCATTAGCCACGATTTTGAGTACAGTTTCAAAAATTCATTTCCGTAAACTGTAAAAGACAATGATGTCCAGGCAATAATAGATACACTAGGGGCGTCATTCCCATTTACTTTCCTAGCCGTATGCATAGACGCAAATCAAAATTTGCGTATTAGTTTGCGATAATCGGCATGGCAATTATAATGGCTTTTTGAATTTTTTGCGTTGCTTTGCTGTCCTCTAGAAATAGTTATTCACTAAATTATTGAAGGTGGATCACTACCCGGAAGTCAGTATAAGCATTAGTTCATTGCCTTAACCAACACGTAAAGAAATGGGACATATTATAAGTATTACACTATAAAATAGAGTTATGCGTCAGCTACATCATGAGATACTATTTTCTGTGCTAATGTATTCTGTTAGCTAAAAAAGTAACATATAAGAGGAAAACTTGATCAGTTTTAAGATGAATACGCAAGATGGCGCTTGCTGTTCGATTTTGCTACTCCTGTGCTAAGTTTTATGAAATTTTTACTTACAAGCATAAATTAATTTACAAGTAGTTGTCTCATTACGGAATATGGATATTATATTACCGTTTTTCGTGTTATGTTTTACATTTTATCCAAATATTATTTTGTGTTTACGGAAATAGTTTTAGCGGCTGAATCTCATGCTTACGCAGGACGCCATAATGCTTCGTTGCCAAACTTACATGTGTACTGTTGCAGTCACAGTAGTAGGACAATTCCTTGTAAGCGTTTGAAGTCCAGAGGCGAAACCTGTGAATAGTGACAAAACTATTATAGTTAATAAAAGTGGAAATATATATAAAAGAAAAATCCAACTGTAAGTAAAAGCCGAAGAGACAAACGAAGCAAAGAGAAAGGGAGAATAAATTGAAGAAACAGCTAATCGCTTTTCAATTTTTAACGGTTTGTTTCCACGTAATACAAAGATAATTTATTTTGACGGTCATTTTAAACGTTAAATATCTAATGTGTGTTCTTTCTTTTTCTTCTTTTCTTTCCTTTCTTTCTTTCTTTCTTTATTTTTGCTGAAACTTAATTTGCCTAGGTAAAATATAATATCTTCTTTAAAATAATCTATGTATGTTTTTGAGCTTCCATACATACACGAATAGTTGCCTGAACCCGTTAGTGGAAAATAGTAATTAATTCCACTTACTAGGGAAGGTCGTGGGGTGTTACTCTGCCTTCATATTGATACTATGCTCAGTCGACTCCTTTTTACATATGAAACAATTAGGCAATCGGAGAAATCCTCGATCGCAAGCTTGTTCGAATTATGGGCGTTAAAACTTCAAAATTTAACAGATTTTGAAAAAAGTTTGAAGAAACCATTTTTTAATTATACTTCATTTTTGGTATTGAGGTGTTTTCTTGGGTACTCGATGGAATGGTGAGGTCAAAACGTACGCATTTTGCAAGATAAGGGAACTTATTGGGAAAGGGGTGAAGGGTAATGGCGTCTTACAACTTACAAATTGCATCCTATTTGGCACACCGGATAAAAAGGCTAATAAAATTTATTTGAAACCAACTGTATTGTCATTTAAAGGTCACTTTCTGTGTGGCCACCTAAACATTATTCAATGACATTTGTCTCCGAAACGCTTTGCCGCGGGACTAACTTCAACGCGACTCCCAACCCAGCCGGCCTCTGTGCATTGTGGAAAAACTGAAACATTTCAGTTGAACATCCGATCATTATACCCTTTAGGCTAAGGAAGACGATGATTAAGGCAAGTGAATGATGATGGAAGAATTGATGGAATGAGAAGAAGGGAGGAAACAGGAGTACCCCGAGTAAACCCATGGACATGATGGTATCCATTGTGGAAGACGGTGTTTCAATATTTCATCGCTAGCCATTTTTAAAAAAAAATTCAACGGATTTCAATGGCGATTGTTTGAAAATAGTGGCCAAACTTCAGACAATATTTTACGGTATTTCGCGAGAAATGTGACCAAGAAACAAACAATCGACTAGAGATTATGTTTGCAAACAGTGGTTTTCTCGAAAATAAGTTCACAACTTTGAGCGCACATTCCCGCTAACCATTTTTTCTTCTTTAAATTTTTCGGTCTATTTTCTCGTTGAATATCTTAAAATATTTCCTGGAGTTTGACCAATATTTCCCCATAATCGACATTCCAATTGCTGAAAACTAAGCACATGGCTAGCGATGATGTATTAGAACACCGTATTCTGCGATGCATAAGCATAGGCCGACAGGATTCGGATTACCGCGGCAGGGCAAGCCTGTCTGGCGCTGCTCGAGCTTTTTAGACCTAGCTACAGAAGGGGAAGAACCAAGCCAGTAGTCAGTCCAAAAAATGCAGGGGAGTTGTAGAAGTTAGGGGGGGGGGCGACCCAACCATATTATAGTTCATCACAATATTATTGTTCATTTTCAAGCTTATCGTGAAAATTTTAGGGGAGCAGTAAAAATTTAGGGGGAGCCCGGCCCCCTAGACCCCCCGGGGATATGGGACTGAGAAGAACACAACAATATAGATCATAACAAGTTTAATTATGAATATCACGTCGTTCTTCATTAAATTTTGGACGCCTGTCAAAGCGTTTCCAAGACAAATGTGATTGTTCAATTTGAAGGTGGCCACACAGGAAAGTGATATTTGAATAAAAAATATAGTCGAATTGGGGTATCAAATACATTTTATTAGCCTATTGGCCCCAGGGGTAAAAGTGAAGGAGAATCCGGGAACGCTGTACCTCCACCTCGAAAAAAATTAAGGCGTCCCCCAGTTCCGAAAAAAAACTATAATGGGTATAGATAGGCAGGGGAACGGCGTGGTGTCATGCCGCTACCTAGCGTCCCCCCATCTTTTCAGATCCATCTTTACCACTGGTTGGCCCAGTATGTCAAATGGGAGGCAATTTGCATGGTGTAAGACGCCATTACCCTTCACGCCATTCCAAATAATTGCCCTTATCTTGCAAAATGCATACGTTTTGATCTTACTACTGTGTTGGGTATCCAGGAGAACTCCCTGATATCAAAACTAAAGCGTCTATCTCAAGAAATGGTACTTCAAACTTTCTGCAAAATCTGTTCAATTTTGAACTTTTAACGCTCATAATTCGAACACGCTTGCGATCGAGGATTTCTCTGGTTGCCTAATTGTTTCATATGTAAAAAGGCGTCGACTGAGCATAATATCGAAACGAAGTGAGAGGAATATCCCGCGACCTTCTGTAGTAGTTTTAAAAATTCATAAAACCGTAAAGCTTGTTTTTTTTTCCTATAATGAAAAGAAAGTATTCAGACCCTATAGCTTCACTTGAGAAACGCAACCACTCATGTAGAAATGCAAATCCTTTTTCTACTCCGGAGCCGCAGTGACTCCGTGGTAGAGCATTGACATCTTGTATGCGGGGTCATTGGTTCGATCCCAGCCTTGCCAGGTGAGCTTTTTGGTGGACACACACCATGTGTGTGTGTGTGGATTTTCTCAGAGTTTCTCTTTGTGCTCCTACTTTCTCATTCTACTATTTAATTCATTCTTATCATCACCGTCTCGTTTAACCTATATGGCATAACCGAGAGACATGAATGTTTTTTTTTCTTTCTTCCTGTAACGTCCTATCATTGTGCTTCGAAGGAAAGATGATGATGACAACGAATGAAATGGTTGAATGGAAGGAAGGGGGGCGGAGGAAACTTCACTTATTGTTTGTCCACCACAAAGCTCACTTGGCGCGAGCTGGGATCCAGCCAAAAACCTGACCCACCAGAAGTGAGTGATTTATGTCAGTTCTTATTGATCCAATACTCTGACGAATATTGTCCGTGAATTCCGAATTGTAAGTGATACGTTTACCGCTTACGGTTTCAACATAAGAACAAGGAGCAGATGTGGAACCCATGCTTGGGACGCTGAATCTATATCAACAAATAATTTCTTGTTATCGCTTACCGTTTTGCTCTATGTAAATTGAAAGTGTGATAAGGGGCAATGCAGAGACTGGATGAAGTAGCTACAATCATTGGATAAGTCACTGTTGTATCTGTAACATTATCCACGCTTTGCTCTGATTTCGGAATATGTGTGCTAGGATGGTATCACGCCAGTTGATAAGACGAACTGAAGCAGCGATGTGTTAATGTCTCACGAGATTTTGCCACGCCGTAAACGAGATGGTAGTGATTTTCTGAAGAGATTCGTTCCTGGATATGAAATATGGGTGCACTATTACATTCCGGAAGTAAGAAAGCGAGCATGCAATGGCAGTATCCATTATCGGACACAATCATCTACAAGGAAGTTAGTACTTTCTTCTGAGACCAAGAGTGTGACATTTTGGAGCGTTACAGCATAGGGAACGTATAGTCAATAATATCTTGTATTCCGATCTCCAAAAAGGTCCTAAACTTACTATACGAAGTAACACGGACTTCTGAAAACAAATTTCCTCTATAACATAACAATACTCGGCCTCATACTACTGCCTGTGCAATGGCTGCGATCATTGACGTTCTTCATTTCATCCTCCTTCCGTACCGAATCTCACCTCAGTGGTTAAAGGCACTAAAGATAAAGAAGTTTAAATCTGATGAAGAGGTGCAACGAATGGTGTATGACTGATTGCGTATCCAATAAAAAAAAATCTTTAGAGGCATTGGAACACTTTGTAAGTAATGGGAAACATATTGAGCGTAGAGTGGATTGTGTAGAAAAATGAAATTCATTTGTTCCATACTCACTCAATATTTTCCTTTTTTAAGTTTTAAAGGTTTTCTGACACCTCGTAACACTAGAAAATTGTTGTTTCCGTAAGTACCGGATATGGAAGTGGAGATACAATTTTAACAACCGGTTCCAAGAACCTGAGAAATTTTAATAACCGGTTCGGGAAAACTAGGTGAATGACACCATTGAGTAAAGCAATAGACCCGTATGCTCTGTCAACGATAAGGCCATGAGCGTCCGCAGCGGAGGCAAGGGAACAATCGCTTTACCTTGCATTTTCGAAAGGTGTTTGGTTGCTTCAAAATGCTTTTACCCAGAAACACACATGAAGGAACATTATATTTGGTTACACCTACTAGAATATTTAAGATAGACCTATTTAATGTAGTACACAAAGATTGCAATATGCCTCAATAATAACTGTTTTGCATCATGCGTTATGCGCATCATTGTATGTCGGGCTTTTGCCCCTTCCCCGACCTTGGAAAAATTCTGCGGGTGTTTCTGGATAAAAGTGTTCTTATTCGGAACTGTTATTATTTTCAGGTGTGCATAGTATCAAGTATGAACCAGTACTAAAAGATAGCGTAAAATTGTTTTGAATATATGCCACTATAAACAAGAACTACACAATACATACTTGTTATTATTGTTGAAGATCATGTGATATATGAGGTAAACAGCAATCAAGGTGCAAAAACAAGTACTTGCAAAACACTTGGAGAAATGAAGTAGCTTAAAGCTGTAAATAGCTTGATAGATAGATCACCTCTGGCGCACGAGATCGCTGGTTCGATCCCGCTTTTCGCCAGGAAGACTTTCTGAAGGACCCATAATGTGCGTGGATTTTCTCGGTGTTTTTCCACTTCCTGCAGTCCAACATTTCGATAATCATCATCACTGCTCCTTTTAGATTCGGATTATAATAGTGGAATATTAAACTAGAAAATTTCAAATACCGCCTTCGGCACCTTAACACCTGTGCTAATAGCGTAGTTTTACTGGCCCCAGGGAACTTATGCAAAGTCATTCTGACGCGTGATTACTAAAGAGTTCGACTAACATATGTTTCCTGCAGTAGTCAGGCCTTTAGTATGACGCTAATCATATGTCAAAACGACTCTGTATAAAGCCCTATCTCAGATTCCTCATTCCACCTGGATTGTGGAACAAATCTGTTTATATATTTAAATAAGTAACCAACCTAGTAAAAGTTGGTGACAGTTTTCATTTAACGTAGCCATGTTTGGCCAGAAAACGCTGGAATTTTAGCCATAATGATTATCATCCCAGTAAACACTTCAAAATTGTAGGGTGGCCCGGCTGAAGTTAGAGGGGGCTCGATCCAACAATATTATAGTTCATCACCATATTATAGTTCATTTGCAAGCCTACCTTGAAAATTTTATGGGGGGCAGCCAAACTTTAGGGGGACCCGGCCCGCCTAGACCCCCCTGGATACGGGTCTGATGATTATGCAATCTAAAGTAAAGACATTCAACTTACAAAATATATGCACTGGGGAACACAACTTACAAAATACCTGCACGGGAATACAACTAACAAAATACCACACTTGAAAGAACTAAGTCTGTTTTGTTGAAAAGATCGGATTTGTGTAATGGTTTTGTATTTGTATACTTATTCTTAATTTGCACCTTTGAGACGTCTAGTTATAGTTAAACGTATATCTTTGTAATTTGCAGAGAAAATTTTACCATAAAAGTAGTTTTCGTTGCCCCTAAATACAGTTTGAGTCCAATTTTGTCCAGAAAACGCTGGAATGTTAGCCATGATATTTAAGCCCCTAAAGTAAAGCTACTCCAAGGATTCAAACTTCGCCTATAAAATAACATTTTTGAACCTACTAAGAATCTGTTTTGTCCTATCTACCTAGGTAATGATTTTGTATTTATACACGTATCCTTAATCTGCACCGTAGAGGCATCTAATTATAAATAAATGTATAGAGCGGTATTCAGAGAGAATTTGTTAATCGAGGGTTAGTCTCAGACTAGTTACTAAGAATACTAAATCTTTACTAAGAAAGGTGCACGTTATGGTATTCAGAGTCTACTTTGAGTACAACTAAAATTATGATTTGGGTATGATTAACTTATATAACCCAAATGCGTCGGGTGAGAAAAATAAATGTGGCAACTACGGAAAAGTAGATGCGCGCATGCGTAGTCTGTAAAAATGAAAATGTACGAAATACGAAATTTTGTGTCACACGCTAAACCGTGGGTAAAAGATTAGCCTCTGCTCTATATTAATAAGTCACATGTGATTAACTTCGTCAAATACTACGTCCTAATCAGAGACTCTGAATACAAATTTGATAACCATCCGTTAGTCAACACCGTAGTATGGCGTTAATCAGACACCAAAACGACTCTGCATAAGGCCCATAACGTTTAACTGCCGTTTTCTAAAAAAAAAAAAAAAAAAAAAAAAAAACTATTACCATAGAAATGATATAATTTTCCCTTAAATGCAAATTGAGTTGTCCTTTGACCAGAAAACGGAATTTTAACCATGATATATTAAATCTCTAAAGTAGAGATAAGTTTTACACCAAGGATTACAACTACGCTTAAAACACCATTTTTGAGCGTACTGAGAGTCTGTTTTGTTCAAAAGGTGAAATTTATGTAATGATTTTGCATTAGTATAGGCATTCTTAATCTGCACCGTAAAGACATCTAGTTTGAGAGATACGCATAACGTTTCATGAGTTAAAAAATCACTTTGATCAAAGAATATAATTAATTCATATTTTAAAGCACGCAGTATTGAGTAAAATGGGAGTAAAAGCTCTCATTTCTCTTTGTTGTAAATAATGTATAAAATGCGATCGTGTCTAAACATTTTTCTATCCGTAACTTATGTGACAACATCGCATGTATCGCAATGTGCTCTGCCATCTAGTGAGAAAGTTTTACCCTAAAGGTGCCTAGCGATCCAGCTTAAACAAAGAAAAAAATTGGCACAGATATCACTCCGAACTGCCTGAACAAGATGATTGTGATATGCGGGCACATTCCATATCGGTGTCCGTAAAATTTGTGTATCGCAAACAAAAAGACATAAATTACGGATACTTATTATAATTACTTTGCCAATTCCCAGAAATTAAATGCCACTTTCGAGTTCCATAGACGCAAATCCTGGGAAATGAGGACCGTGCGTTAACAAAGAATACACTGGAAAATCAAATATAACAAAAATTAAAACAAGATGATAATCGATACATGTAGAGGATTCATATGATATGTCCGACTTTCGCCAAGTCTGATGGAAGAAGCTATTTGTTTACTCCTTCTTGGCCAACCGCTAATATAAAAGAGTATTTAGAAATCCATATGTGACTTTCTTATGCACGATTAGTACAATACATTCAAATTCACGAACGACGACGAACTGGAGGGTATGAGGATACGGCTGCAAGTGACGACTATAGTCATAATAATGTAGTTCAACTAAACAACGGTAAAATTACTGAGGAAATTAGAAATAACCAAAACTGAATAGTTTACATCGCTCATTCCGAAATACAGCTAGCAGATTAATCTCACAAGAAATAACAAAAACCAGTGAAATTTGGCGTTATACTAAGCTTGGTTTGGGGGGAAAGCGAGCATCCCCGGTAGGGATACTTCAGTTGACTTCTTTGGGGGGGGGGACAAAATGTGACTGCGAGGGAAAATTCCCTTCATACCCCCCCCCCCCGGTAATTCGCACCTTGCTCTGTGTAAAACAAGCCACATTGCGTAACTTTGTCAACTACAGTAAAAATAGTATAGTATTTAATTAAACATAGTATTACCTAGGTAGATAATATAGTGTATGGGTAAGCAAATCTAATGTTTTAACATGTACTCCGAAGCACTGAGCCCTCCTTTGAAAATTCAGCAAGAGGCAGGTGGCTATCATAGCTGTGAATGTTACATACCTCAAATATATTTTCTTCTGAATAGGATAACCAGTAGAAACTGAATAGTTATGTACTGAAAGTAATATGTAACACATAATATTTTATTTGAAGAGTAGTGATGAGCGCAAGAGTCTTGGTCTTGCAGTTTTTGCAAGTCTTGGCAAGACCAAGACCATTGGTTGCAAAACCAAGACCAAGACCATACCTGCAAGGAATTTAGGACAAAATAGCAGGAGGACAAAATGGCAGGGGACATAATGTCAGGACAAACTGGCAGCGGACGAAATGGCAGGAGGATGAAATGGCAGCGGACGAAATGGCAGAAGGACAGAATGGCAGGAAGTTAATTTGGCAAAAATTATAACTTCTAGGGCTCGTATTTTTAGGGTTCATCTATTGTGCTTGTTAGTAGGTAACAGTTCTCGATTTAGTCATTTCTGCCTCGAATGTCCAAAGCATATAAATACAGCTAAATTGAACCAAGAGCGTAAAAGAGGGTAAATATCAGTTATCCAAACTTAACTTAAAATCATAACTTTTTTCTTAAATTTATTTCTTTGTAACCATCTTCCAATTGACATCTTGGTCTTCTAACAATTCTAAGTACAAGAAAATATAGATTGAAAGCAAACAAGGTAAGTACAAAACTGAAAGAATGGTTATTATTTATTCTTCGATACTAATACATATCATAGTACAGACCTACAAAATTCTTCTACAGTTACAGGAATGACAAAGTTATTTTTTTTTCTAATTTCCTATAACATGTACTTTAAATTATAAAAACAGCTTGTAGTTGTAAGAATGACTAATTACATACATCTTTCTTAATTCTCAATAATAACGGGTATCGTAGAACAGACTATAAGGAACACTGCAGTCGTCAGAATGACCAATTACTTACATTGTCATTAATTTTTATATAACAAAACTAGCCTTTGGCTAGCTGGGTGCTCCGCCCCCAGTCCCCCATGTCAGCTCGACCTACGGCCTCGCATTTTTTATCTATCGACCTTTGCATCAACAATGAATTTCGTGAACTTGCTCTTCGTATTTCCTGAATCTGCCCATCCGGGAGCTTCGCCCTCACCCACTGTCTTTGCTTGGCCTACGGCCTCTCATCTCTTAAACCCATAATTCTCTCGTTTCATTTCCTATTTCAACTATCTAAAAGAAAAGTTTTTGTATCCCAAGAAAATGTCCGTTTAAATAACATGGGAATCTCTTCATCCCCCTTTAGACCCCTAAAATATTTGTAACGGAACGTTACATATTGTTCTTTTGTTTTGATTAACTCTTTGTTTATTCATGTTTGAATCAAGTTATTATGATATTTCACAAATTCAGTTTGACCGACTTATACTTTATCTGCACCTTGTTTCAAAGTATTGGCCAAGAATGACTTAAAATTCTGAGCCACTTTCGTTCTCTTTTAAATAAATAAAAAATTGTTGATATGATTTTACTCCGTGATTCTTAAAAAAGATAGAAGTTAAATAATTTTATAACTATTATTCACCAATAATTAATTCTAATTCTATCGAAAATAATATTTATTTATCATAGTTTGACACGATATTCTGACATATTTAAGTAAGTTTGAAGCAACGTTTGTTTAATGTTTAATATTGTATCTATGAATTATTATGAGTTGCTAAATTTTATCTGATTCTGCTCCAAGCAACTAACTTTCGTCGTATTTCTGTGAACTCCAATCAAAAATATGTATCTCCGATATGTCTGTTTAGTAACTTATAAGAAGTGTATTTAAGACTTATGAATATAGTTCTGCTTGTTAAGTATATATAACAAGAAATTAATGAATAAAGACAAAGGTTATGAAATACCATGGATTTTATACTATGTAATTATATGCAGCAGAACATGTATTTTGACAAACTGCCGATAAATAATATGGAATTAATAAACGACAAAAAGGAAGATTGAATAATAGTCTTAATTAACATGTATAAACAAGTTTACAGTTCATGTCATCTAGATTGGAGTCTACTTACAACTTTTCTCGCTTCGTTCTTTACTGAAATCCATTCCCTTATCTGCAGTCTTCTTACAATGTTAAATCGCCGTGCGTAGCTCGAGATGCGTCACAGCGATGGAATCATTTAGAAGTAACATACTTGTTGGAAGCCTTGCGACAAGATTTACATCTCGCCCCAAGGTACAGCGCAAGTTTTTGGCGACCGTTTTTTAGGACAACGTAAACTACGTAGACCAACGACGTAGTTCAACGTAGGAATGACAGTCAGTGAAGACAGAGTGAGAAAACAAAGAAGAGGAACGAAGACGAAGTTGTTGTTGTTAGGAGTTAGAATCAACATGGAATCAAGATGAAAGTTCTTAGAGAAAAGAAAGGACACAGTGGTAGTGAAACTTATGCGTGTTGTGATAGTTCAGCTTTACAAGATAAAGACTTGGTGAACTCTGTGATGTGTGGGACATGTAAAAGTTGGTTTCACTTTTGCTGTGTGAATATCCCAGATGCTAAATATGATCAATTGAGCAAAATGCAAGTTGACTGGTTTTGCAACAAATGTAAGAAGGAAAGAAAGGCAAAATCTGTAAGAAGTGAAGAAACAACAGATGAAGAAGTAGATGATGAATCTGAACAGAATTCTGATGATGTTACAGCTTCTAGTGGTAATAAACAAGAACAAGAACAAGGTCTGACTCTAGAAATGATAATGAAACAATTGAAGTGTATGGAGCAACAGTCTAATATCACTTTTACTGTTGTTAATGCTCTGAAGGAGGAAAATAAATTACTTGGGGAAGATGTTACTATTATTAAGGAGACTCATAGTAAGCAATTCCAAGATATCAAAGACAGGATGGATACGATGGAAAAGGAGCGGAAGGAAGAATTGATCAAAGAAGTGGGAAAGATTGAATCTGTGATGGAGCATGTAAATAAGAGAATGGAACGGCATGAGGATGAAATGGTACAGTTAAATTTAACAGTGTCAACCGAATGTCGGAAAAGGGAGAAATTGGCAAAGGAAGTGCAAACTTGTAAGACAGAAATTGAAGAGCTCTCTACCAAAACAAAGGGCATTGAAATGCAGTGTGTTCAACATACAGAAGAAGTAAACCAGAAATTAATCAGACTCGAGAAGGAAGTAGATTATTTGAAAACTAAAAAAGGAAACCTATCTGAAGCTACGAATGCTAGCTGTGATTTAGTAAGTCCTAACCAATCCGATTTTAATAATGATGTTATTGTAATACCTACTGTTACATCAAATGTAACCTGTGTTACGCATACGCTAACGACTGTAGCTAGTTCTAGGAGTAAATTTCCTTATAGCGTAAGCAATGGTCAACCCAGGGAAACCTGGATGTTTGGTAATATGTCTTCTCCTAGTGTTAATTTAGAAAATGTGCATAGAAACCCGTTCAACGTTACTTCTATGACTAACCCTTTACATACTGGAGATTTTTGTTCAAATTCAAGCTCTAAAACACATAGGTTAAATCGATGTAAGGAAGTTAATTTAGCGGATTCCTCATTTAAACCTCGCGATGTGCGTGATTTTCCGCGTTTATCGGGACAGATGTCTCCTGGTAGCGCCAGAAATTTTCTCGAAGAATTCAACAGATTATCCCGATTGTTTGGAATAACAGATGAACAGAAATTTGCACTCGTGCCTCAATGTCTGACTAAATCGGCTTATGGATGGTATCGGAAAATCGAGAAAGAGATTTCGAGCTTTGCGGAATTTGAAGAACGGTTTAAGGCTAAGTACCGATCTGAAACTCTGGAAAGGGCACAAGTAAGAAATTTATTGTCGATGAAATATGACAAATCTAAATACTCAACGGTTTTGCAATATGTATGTGTATTAATTGACAAATATTCGGGAATAGTGGAGGAATATAATGAAAAGGAGTTAGTGAATATCGTTTTAACATGTCTCCCACCAGAAGAATCTCGATTAGTAAGGGTAATACCAATTAAAACGATCGAAGAACTAGTAGAACGACTCATTGAGGTGACATCTGTGGAAGTGCCATCGAATCGAAACAATTCCAACAATGTAAATAGAACGCCTTATGTAAGAGTGGCACAGACCGATTGGAAGGCCCAAAATAATGAATCTAATATGCAAACAAGTAGATCTAGTGATAATGAACGGCAATATTCGAGAAGAGGAAGAAACTTTAATAACAGCTTTCAGGGGCGTAACAATTGGTATTATCGGAACAACAGGAGACGTTATAGTACTGATCAGAACTGTCAAACAACTGAAGGTAGTTCAGAAAATCACTCGTCCGAGCAACGACGAAATTAATCTTAAAGTTGCAACGATATAATTTACAATTTGAACACATCCCGAGAAGAGAAAATTATATCGCCGATATACTGAGTCGCTATCCTCCCGATATACCAGGTGAAGTAAAAAAGTTTTACGTTAATTTGATACATTTTTGAAAGAAGAAAAAACAAATGTTTTTTTTTTCAAAGCCGGGGTAACCTGTAACGGAACGTTACATATTGTTCTTTTGTTTTGATTAACTCTTTGTTTATTCATGTTTGAATCAAGTTATTATGATATTTCACAAATTCAGTTTGACCGACTTATACTTTATCTGCACCTTGTTTCAAAGTATTGGCCAAGAATGACTTAAAATTCTGAGCCACTTTCGTTCTCTTTTAAATAAATAAAAAGTTGTTGATATGATTTTACTCTGTGATTCTTAAAAAAGATAGAAGTTAAATAATTTTATAACTATTATTCACCAATAATTAATTCTAATTCTATCGAAAATAATATTTATTTATCATAGTTTGACACGATATTCTGACATATTTAAGTAAGTTTGAAGCAACGTTTGTTTAATGTTTAATATTGTATCTATGAATTATTATGAGTTGCTAAATTTTATCTGATTCTGCTCCAAGCAACTAACTTTCGTCGTATTTCTGTGAACTCCAATCAAAAATATGTATCTCCGATATGTCTGTTTAGTAACTTATAAGAAGTGTATTTAAGACTTATGAATATAGTTCTGCTTGTTAAGTATATATAACAAGAAATTAATGAATAAAGACAAAGGTTATGAAATACCATGGATTTTATACTATGTAATTATATGCAGCAGAACATGTATTTTGACAAACTGCCGATAAATAATATGGAATTAATAAACGACAAAAAGGAAGATTGAATAATAGTCTTAATTAACATGTATAAACAAGTTTACAGTTCATGTCATCTAGATTGGAGTCTACTTACAACTTTTCTCGCTTCGTTCTTTACTGAAATCCATTCCCTTATCTGCAGTCTTCTTACAATGTTAAATCGCCGTGCGTAGCTCGAGATGCGTCACGGGCGATGGAATCATTTAGAAGTAACATACTTGTTGGAAGCCTTGCGACAAGATTTACATCTCGCCCCAAGGTACAGCGCATATTAAAAATATTCACTTTTGGCAATTTTCCTGTGGGTTTGTCCTGGAAAACTACAATCATGACAAATTTAATCGTGTGGTTTTCGAAACAGAAACAGCAAAAGCAGTTTCCAACATCGAAACCGCAAAAGCGGTATTGGGTTTTTCAAAAACCGATTTCGACAGCACTAGTTAAAACCCTCTGCGCTCGTAAGAATGACTAAAACATAGTCCTTAATTTTATATAACAAAATGTATCATAATATAGACTATAAACACACTTTTCAGTCGTAAGAATAACTAATTACATACCAGGCCTGCCCGTATCCAGGGGCCTCTAGGGGGCCTGGCTCCCCTAAATTTTTGCAGCCCACCCTAAAATTTTCACGGTAGCCTTGCAAATGAACTATAATATGGTGATGAACTATAATATGGTTGGATCGGACAACCCTAACTTCAGCCGGGTCCCCCTACATATTTGGGCTGGCTACCGACCTGATACCAGATCGTCAACATCTTATAACACATATACTAGAACAATATAAAAAACATTGTGCAGTTGTACGCATGACTAATAATTACATCGGCGTTAATTTTATATAACAAAATATACGGTATTTTAATATAGACTGCAAGCATACTTTGCTGTCGTCATAAGAATGACTAGTTACTTACAGTGTCGCGAACATCCTATAACACATATCCTAGAATATGCTATAAAACATTCTGCAGTCTTAAGAAAAGAATTGATAATTATTTACACCGTCGTTAATTTTATATAATAAAATATACCGTAAAATAGACTACAAAAACAATTTGCAGTCATAAGAATGACTAGCTACTTACATTGTCGTCAATTTCAAGTTTGAGCAATTCCCCGCAAGAATTCCTCAAGAGATCTTTTGTTTGTGTAATAATCCACACATAGGTTCCTCAATCTATGCTGCAGATCAACATAACCTTTTTAGTTTTCTTAATGGGGTATTGTCATCTTTCGCACTAGGAAATTGTAGAATGAAAGGTGGAATTCTCTTTCTGTAGGCTTTGCATGAGTTTCCATACCGTTGGGTGGTTGTGTCCAACCAAATGGAAAAACTTACGATTAAGTTATAAGTTATTTGTGCGAGGATTGTTAGACAGAGTTGCTTCGTGAGAATTCCAAACTTCCGGCGGAAATCTTGGTGGCACTCTCTTAATCCCTACGACATCAGAATTCTCATAATTGAAATATTATTAGCAGTTCGAATTTTGGAACATAATGAATAAATCGAAAATTTTAGTTGAAATCTTCATTTACCAAGTAAGAAACAACATAGTTTAAAACCCGAGAATTCAAATTATACTTCCGGGGAACGGACAGAATGGCAGGAGGACAAAATGGCAGGAAATAATGGCAGGAGGACGAAATGGCAGGCGGACGAAATGGCAGGGTACAAAATGGCAGGCGGACGAAATGGCAGAGGACGAAATGGCAGGAGGACATAAAGGCAGAAAGTATAATTTGAATTCTCGGGTTTTAAACTATGTTGTTTCTTACTTGGTAAATGAAGATTTCAACTAAAATTTTCGATTTATTCATTATGTTCCAAAATTCGAACTGCTAATGATATTTCAATTATGAGAATTCTGATGTCGTAAGGATTAAGAGAGTGCCACCAAGATTTCCGCCGGAAGTTTGGAATTCTCACGAGGCAACTCTGTCTAACAATCCTCGCACAAATAACTTATGTGAGGGGTCGAATCATAAGTTTTTCCAGTTGGTTGGACACATGGAAACTCATACAAAGCATCCAGAAAGAAAATTCCACCGTTCATTCTATCATTTTCTAGTGTGAAAGAGGACAATACCCCATCAAGAAAACTAAAAAGGTTTATGTTGATCTGCAGCACAGATTGAGGAACCTATGTGTGGATAATAACACAAACAAAAGATCTCTTGAGGAATTCTTGCGGGAATTGAGCACAACTTGAAATTAACGACAATGTAAGTAGGTAGTCATTCTTATGACTGCAAATTGTTTTTGTAGTCTATTTTACGGTATATTTTATTATATAAAATTAACACCAATGTAATTATTAGTCATTCGTACAACTGCAGAATGTTTCTATATTGTGTTCTGGTATATGTGTGTTATAAGATGTTAACGACCTGGTATCAGGCCGGTAGCCAGCCCCAAAATGTAGCGGGGACCCGGCTAAAATTAGAAGTTGCCGATCCAACCATATTATAGTTCATCACCATATTATAGTTCATTTTGCAAGCCTACCGTGAAAATTTTAGGGGGCTCCAAAAATAGGGGGGCTCGGCCCTCTAGACCCCTGGATACGGGCCTGCCTAGTATATAATTAGTCATTCTTACGACTGCAAAGTGTGTCTATATTATGATATATTTTGTTATATAAAATTAAATACTGTTTTAGTCATTCTTACGAGCGCAGAGGGTTTTTATTAGTGCTGTCAAAATCGGTTTTTGAAAAAAACGAAAATCGCTTTTGTGGTTTCGGTTTTGGAAACAGCTTTTGTTCTTTCTGTTTTGAAACCCGCATTTGCGTTTTCGATTTCCAAAACCGCTTTTGCGGTTTCGGTTTTCAGATAACTGACTTTCTCTAAAACCGAAAACCGCAAATGTCACAAAAAATCGACAGTACTTGTTTTACAGTGTATTCTAGGATATGGGGTCTAGGAAAATTCGGTGTAGGAAAATTCGGTGTACAGAAAATACGGTGTACGGAAAACTCGGTGTGGGGAAATTTAGGTGTAAGGTACATTCGGTGTAATACATATGGAATATTACCACTTACGATAATTTACGATACTTCATATTGTGAAAACGAAAACCATAAAATAACGAATAAAATGTTATTGTCTATTTCAAGAAAAGCAAATTTATTTTTTTAGCCTTGAGTCCAATACCTCTTTCATCTTTTGCGAGGTATTAGTATAAACTACTTTTCATCACACAATGAAGCTGACACTTTTTGTCAGAAATAAAACAATTAGACTACAACTATAAGTTCAGAGAATAGTTATAGGAACAACTAAAAACACCACTTTGCCTTACGTTCCGTCCCAGAGAGGAACATAATATGGTCGTTAGTGAATAAATTGCAGGAAACAGGATCGCTTCGGAGGAAGACAGGGAAACATCGGACCTCGCTGGCGGATGTTGTGTAAGATGTCAGTTACCGACTCTAAGGCACCCAAGAAATCTCTATTCAACATGTGATTTAATGTGTGTTATCACTAACACTTAATTTGTATTCTTCAATTTCGCTTCAAATATCCAATATCCAATATCCAATATTTGCCGTTTTTCTTGCGGAATGCTCTATATTACTCCGGATGAATTTAAACAAGTAAACATAGTCACATAAATCTCCCATCCTTCCTTGATGATTTGCAGTAAACCGCATGAAAATCGGACTTCAGTTAGAAATTCTAGAACCAAATGAAATCCGTGAGTTTTGGAAGAATCACTTTGTATATACATATGTAAAATGCAAAAATATATTGATCAAAAAAGTCATAGTGGAAAGGGCAATACAAAGCAGGATGGTTTTATCAGATAATAGTTGTACAAATAGTTGACTTCTCCTTCAATCAGACACTTTAGTTAAGTTGAGGTAAACAAGTACTGCAACCTTATTGACTTCTCCTCCAATCAGCCGTAGATACTTTAGTTGAGGCATTTATTTTTACACCTTTGAGTAACATAAATAAACTATGTCATTTTTGAAGAATCTAGATTTAAATATTTATTTATAAAATAGACATAAAATCGTCAGAACATCTTTGAAAAATCTACAATTTTCAACTTTACCCGTCCAGTAACATACATGGTGTACATTTTTTTGGAAGTAGAAATTCTAGGATGCATCCTCCAAACAGCATAAAAACTTAAGTTTTAAATTAAATGTCGATTGGTAGCGATAGTCGCTTCGCAAAATCACACGAACGGATATCGAAAAACAAATTTCTCGTCGTGTAAGGGCCATAAAATGTTAAAATCCGTCGAAATCTAGAATTCAAATAATTTCAAGAACACAATTCAATATAAAGCAATATAAAGTAGACAGTAAACAAAAAAAATGATAGTAGACAGTAAAAGTACTTCTACACAAAAGTTGAACTTAAAACTAATACGCTTATTTATCCTCAAAGTTGAGTTTTTAATAAATCCTACGGCCTACTACAACGAATCTTTCTTTACACCTAACATTTCCCACACCGAGTTTTCCGTACAACGAATTTTCTTTACACCGAATTTTCCTACAACTAGTTTTCTTACACCGAATTTTCCTACACCGAATTTTCCTGCTCCCCTAGGATACGTGTTATAGGATGTTCACGACACTGTAAGTAACTAGTCATTCTTACGACTGCAAAGTGTGTTTATAGTTTATATTACGATATATCCTATCCTAACTATTTGGTCTAGGAATTAATTCGTGCGGTTGGTACGCACACATTGAAGCTGTAGTACAAACACAAAATACATAAATACCTTAAGAAAAATATTGTCCATCGCTAGCCACCACTTTCGCCCATCTGTCAGGCAATGTACGGATTCCGTGGCGAAAGAAGTCCTCATCCTTGGAAGCGATCCAGTCAGAGACCCATGTTTCGATATCTTATGAAGAAGTAAACCGCTGTCCAATCAAATCGTTGTTCATGCAATCGAACAAGTAGTAGTCCGAAGGAGCAACGTCTGGTGAATACGGCGGGTGGGGTAAAACTTCCCATCCGACATTTTCTAAATAGGTTTTGACCGGTTTTGCGACATGTGGGCGAGCGTTATCATGTTGAACAATAAGTTTATCATGTCTGTTCTCCCATTCTGGTCGTGTTCTGGCCAGAGCTTGCTTCAAACGCATTAATTGTCGTCGATAACGTTCTCCATTCATAGTTTCACGCGGTTGCAGCAGCTCATAGTACACCACACCTTTCATATCCCACCATATGCACAGCATAACCTTTGCATAGTGAATATCTCGTTTTGGTTGTGATGGACCTGGTTCACCTGGTTTCACCCAGGCCTTTTTTCGTTTAGGGTTCTCGTAATGGATCCACTTCTCATCACCCGTAATAATTCGATGCAGAAACCCCTTTCTGCTCTGTCGTTGAAGCAGCAATTCGCAAATGGTTTTTCGTCTTTCAACGTCTCTGTCTTTCAATTCATGTGGAACCCAATGTGACATCTTTTGAATCATTCCCATGGCTTTCAAGCGTTTGGAGACTGTTGTTTGATCAACGCCTAATACTGCTGCAAGTTGTTCCTGCGTTTGACACGAATCCTGCTCGAGCAATGCTGTCAATTCTTCGTCTTGAAATTTTTTTGGCTGTCCAGCTTGCTCTTGGTCTGCCAAGCCGAAATCACCACTTCTAAACCGTGCAAACCACTTCTGACACGTTCGCTCAGCTAGAGCATGGTCACCATACACTTCCACCAAAATACGATGACTTTCAGTCGCACTTTTCTGCATGTTAAAGTAATGCAGCAGGACACCCCGCAAAAACACTTTATCAGGCACAAATTGCGCCATGTTCACTTAACTACAAACTGGTGTTGTTGACGCTTTAATCCACTGCCCTATACTACGAACGATACGCGATGACAGGGGTTTGCAACACATGTGTGGATACACGGAACTGTGGGACGCTCCGTTCGTTGCGCCATCTCTTGTCCACCCGCACGAATTAATTCCTAGAACAAATATATATAAAACTCCATGAGCTGACATAAATTATTGAGCACTTCCTGTAGGGTTACAATGATAAAATTTGGCATGATTGTAGCTTTCCGGGACAAACCCACAGAAAAATTGCCAAAAGTGAATATTTTTAATTTTTTAGGGATATAAAGGGGGATGTAGAGATTCCCATGTTATTTAAACGGACGTTTTCTTGGAATACAAAATCTTGAGCAACTACTGAAATAGGAAAAGAATTGGAAAAGAATTATGGGTTTAAGAGATGCGAGGCCGTAGACCGAGCAAAGACAGTGTATGGGGCGAAGCCCCCGGATGGGCAGATTCAGAAAATAAAAGAGCAAGTTCACGAAATTCATTGTTGATACAAAGGTCGATAGATAAGAAATGCGAAGCCGTAGGCCGAGTAGACCTGGAGGTCTGGAGGCAGAGCCCCCAGCTAGCCAAAAGCTAGTTTTGTTATATAAAATTAATGATGATAAAAGTAATTGGTCATTCTGACGACTGCAGAGTGTTCCTTATAGTCTGTTCTACGATACCCGTTATTATTGAGAATTAAGAAAGATGTACGTAATTAGTCATTCTTACAACTACAAGCTGTTTTTATAATTTAAAGGATATGTTATAGGAAGTTAGAAAAAAAAACTTTGTCATTTCTGTAACTGTAAAGGAATTTTATAGGTCTGTACTATGATATGTATTAGTATTGATGAACAAATAGTAACTATTCTTTCAGTTTTGTACTTACCTTGTTTGCTTTCAATCTGTATTTTCTTGTAGTTAGAAGTGGTATAAGACCAAGATATCAATTGGAAGATGGTTACAAAGAAATAAAGTTAAAAAATACTTAAGATTTGTTAAGTTAAGTTTCAAGTTAAGTTTGGATAATTTATATTTACTCTCTTTTACGCTATTGGTTCAATTTAGCTGTATTCATATGCTTTGAACATTCGAGACAGAAATGACTAAATCGAGAACCGTTACCTACTAACAAACACAATAGGTGAAACCTAAAAATATGAGCCCTAGGAGTTACAATTTTTTTCTAAATAAACTTACCGCCATTCTGTCCTTCTGCCATTTCGTCCGCTGCCATTTTGTCCTCCTGCCATTCCGTCCGTTGCCATTTTGTCCTCCTGCCTTTATTTCCTGCCATTATGTCCCCTGCCATTTTGTCCTCCTGCCATTCTGTCCTAAATTTATACTTCCTGCCCTTATGTCCTCCTGCCATTTCGTCCTCTGCCATTTTGTTCTCCTGCCATTATTTCCTGCCATTATGTCCCGCTGCCATTTTGTTCTCCTACCATTCTGTCCGTTCCCACCTGCAATATCAAGAGCAAGACTCTTGCGCTAGAGTCTTGCACAAGTACCGGTACTACTGTAATTCTTTTATAGAATGTAAAAAGGGAAATATCATTATATCTTTCAGTTGAATTTCTTAGCTTAAGTAAGTTTAAAAAAAAAAAAAAAAATCTTTAGAAGTCCTGGGCCAAAGGCCAATTTCGTTCCGATTATAGATACAAAAAACAAAGTTGTTCGAAATAGGTTGTTTTCAATCTAAAATTGCAGAAGTTTCTCAATTGTACCAGTGATAAGACGGGCTATGTTAAGGGAGAAAGCTGTTTCAGTTCAGCACATCGAACGGAATGTAAGGACACGCAAAAATGACACTGGTAATGTAAAGTGCGCATTGTTAGGGAACCTACATCACTTTGAACCCATTTCCCAACAATGCAATGTTGTTAATATGGTATAGGTATAAGGAAACATTCTGTGCTGAACTGCCAATGTTGCCTTTTTGTTTAACATAGGGCACCTTGAAGGCCAAACGGCTGGTGCAGTTGGAAACATTCCACCATTTTAGATTGAAAGCCACCTATTTAATAAGTTTCCTCTCCTTTCCGATCTTTACTCATAACGGAGTCAATCTATAGTTCCGGACTTTTGATACACCTTGTATGCCTCACACAGAATTGTTAAAGTTTATTTTCAGAAGGGAAAATTTTGAAATTAATATCATTATGTAATTGTATCGGTAATTACAGTTTCTGATGCATTCGTTATGTAGCACATATACGTTTAGCTTATAGAGATATTTTACGGATACTAACGCATGAATGAATTAACTTCGAATTCGGATTGTGGAAACTGGCTTAAATTGTCTTTGACCAATGGATTTCGAAGCAAGGACTTCGATCAAAATGGTGGGCACGGAAGGGGAACCGTATGAATTATTTAGAGGTCTTTAATGGGATTGGATGTAGCTTATTTCACGGAGACATGAAGCACTCAGAGAAAGTTCCATGGGGGAAAGGACAGGGTAAATTCTCATGAGACTGCCCTGGTGCTATGAATCATGTAAACATCGAGGCGTGAACAAGAGTCAACAACGTGCATTGTTTAGAAGCCATTTCTAAGAACAAGACTTCTATCTCGGAAACTAAAATTAAATCGTTACTCGACTTTCTCATTAAAATATTCTTAATACTATCGAAAGCAGCATAATTGTGTCGTAAACATTAAACACATAGCGGAAACAATCATATATTGATGTATCCTCGCGGACGAAAGTGCGTTCGCATTGCGCCTGCAGAGCATGCGACCATGATTTACTCAAAGGAATGACAGATTGCATAGAAATCTGCGACATAGTTTTTGTTCTGTCTACATAATTAAAGAATAGGTTTATGTAACTAAGACTCAGATTTGCAGTATCAGTGCAATATTACCTGTGAAAAAAGTCAGGTTCCCGGTTTATCGGTTTGCTGTCTGTTGCATTAAACTAACTACATTATGTATCAGTAACAGTATAAATCAATCTTATATATGAAAATCACCTCTACGATCTATTGACAGAACATTTTTCTCCAGAAATGATGTAGAGAGAAGAGAAAGAAAAAAAACATAGATAAGTAGCTTCTATAAGAGATATCAAAAAGAGAAGGAAGAGGGTGATACTAAAAAAACTAAACTTCAAAATCGTCCCAAAGATTCACAACTATAATTAAATTTACAAAAATAATAATGTAATTTCTCCTTTTCTCATATTTTAGTATACTTGTTTAAACATACTAACCTCTTCATACAGGATTACGAGATCAAGGAAACAGAAACATCTCCGCTTCAAGATTTAAATAAGAAAAAAATTAAAAATAATAAATAAGTAAATAAAATTTATGGATCACCTGACTAAATTTTCTAGCTCCCATTTCTTACATTTCTTGGAGGTGAGCTATTGTGGTGGGGAACGAAAAATACAGTAAGGATCAATTTTGTACCCGCCAACTGCATCAGATTCAAGACCCGGCCGTGGATCGGATTCCACGTTAATAGTAGGTTTATTAAATATACAATTAACTTTGGCGTCGCATGAAAAGGCAAGATACAAAATCTCAAACTCAAACCAATTTCTAAAATGCAATCATGTCATGTTGTTGTTATTTCTCCGCTGAAACGCTAATGTACCGGAGCCTACTAGAACTTTCTCTGTGCGACTGCTTACATTGAAATGTAGAGATTGCCCCTACCTCTGTTTCCCTCAGATACCAAGTGTTTTCAATGCTTATTCGCAAACCAGAAAGTGTGCTATTCACAGTATAAAGACGAAGGACCAGTATTTGCAATGCCCCTAACTGCTCGCTTAAACATGCGATTCATTTGAAGAATAATCCTTTTTCATGAAAATTATTTTAAAATTTATTCAATATTCACTAAGTAATTTTAAGAACTTAACGACTCACACATAGGCAGAAACTGCTTTTGCTAGTAAGTGACAATACGAATTTGTTTCTTTTTTACTATCAGCAAAGCTTTACGCAGTATATTTGATATTTATACCAAGTAATGAACAACGCATTATGTTTTCTATAACCCTTCACAAAAGTAGTATTGTGAGCATATGCATTTTCTGACATTTACATGAGTAAAAATTTTGCCATTTGTTGTTTGCTATGTGCCCTGGGAACGTAGTCAAATTGCTGATCTGACTAATAAAGAAATATTCTAAACTGAGTTTACCACTAGTCGTATGCTATTTCTGTATAAAATCTGTAATCTAGACCTTAATATTCGACAAATTTTAAATAGCAAACACACCGATGTGTATTAGTTACAAAACAGTGAAGTGAGTGTTCCTTTACTAATTCGTTGATGCACAGGTCCTGTCTGAATAAGGGATGTCCAAAGATACTGTACCCTCATGTCCAAAATTATTATCGCATATCTAGAACTGTCTTCTTGTAAGAATATAATTGATAATGATTTTGCAGGGTACTTTTAATATTGATACTATGTGTATAATCGGGAAATGTTTATTTGTATTAAATTTCATAGGAAAAGAATTATAAATACGAAAATTAGAATGAATAAAATAAAATGTTGCTAAACGGACAAGAAAATTTTATTTTCGTTTTATTGTTCTTATTTACTGCTCTTTTGACATGAAATTTACCACATACATGTTTGCCGATTATACACATACTAACATTATAAGAAATATCGGGTGAATTTGTTATCAAATTATATTCCTAAAACAACATATTTATATACATGCGACAATAATTTTGGACATGAGTGTACCATGACCTGGAAGCAAACTTATCCATGGAATACTCTAACTAAGTAATGTTTTGTGTTTATTGTTATAGAAAAATGCAATCCGATTCAGGCCCGAAACCAACCACAGAGGTTTGGGATGGGGCATGGATATGGTAGGGGGGACCAATTATTAAGAAAATCTCCTACAAATTGTTTTTGTATTAATAATAGCACTTTGTATTGATCTCTGGAGAGGCCACGAAAAATTTAGGGTGACCAGGCACCCCTAGCCCCCTCTGGTTGGGGCCTGATCCAATTTGGAAGGGCTGGTTTTGCTGAAACAAAGGGAACTTATTGTTAGTTATTTAAATCGTCCGTATTGGTGCGCATTTACGTAAGTATAACAAGAACTAATTGTAGCAAATAAAGCCAATACAAGAAAAAAAATATCTGTTTACATAGCATCATGTGATAAATACATTATGTTTGGTGTGTGAGGGTATAAACAAATTATCATTACTAGTTTACTTTCCTTCACACAATTTCCTGCTGATAATCTGCAAATGTGTTGCTTTGGTTTGAAAACTGGTTTATTTTACCTGGAAAATACAAAACTATCAGTTAGCTATACTTTTTCTTTCTTCCTTTTTGAACACAATAGTATCCATCGACCTTCAATCTTTCTTTTTCTTGGAGACAACTGAAACATTAAGTCCATTTGTTAAGAGACCCATTTGCAAATTCTTTGTATTTTAATAACTTCGTCGAGCAAGAGAATCGTACAAGTGCGAAATTAAATTCAGGTAAGTTTCCCTTATATTTTAGCGTACCAACTTTTATTTTTATGACTCTTTTGGAACCAAATGAAAACTTTATTACTTTGCTATTACCTTTTCAGTGCAAGCTCGAGATTTTTTAAAATGTAAGAAGCTTCTTTTGTTTCTTTACTTTCATTAATTAAAATTGGGAATCAATTACGGTAGTTGCTTATCTTGTTTGAAATTTAATTTCCTTTTTCAGCACCGAAGTTATTTGTGACGCAGTAAATGAATGGTCCAAAAAAAAAAAAAAAAACCTACCGATATCTTATTCAAAGATCTATCTTAGTTTTATTTTTTGAGCATTCAACGTACTTTTTGCATGGCTCTTCTTTTATACATTGAGCTGTAATACAATGCATGGCATTGTGTGTTTGTTACTTGTAAATGCATAGCACTACTCACGTTCGAAGATTATGTTGTCGTATAGGAAAATGATAAACTTCAATAAGTTTGCTAAAAACCAGAACTACCAGCACAATTCAAACAAGCAAGATAGAAAGAAAAATGAAAGAGAGAGAGAGAGAGAATGACAATGAACGAGTATGCACTTCGGCATTACTTCAAATTTTTCTTCTCAAACCTTTGGCTCGCCTGCAAATTGCCTGCTCGCTAGCGACATCTTTCGGCGTCTAGTAGATGGCAACGCAGCTAGCGACAAGTATTAGCCTGACTGTATGCTATTGTGACTTAGCATGACTGATTGTTTATAATAAGGACTAACAATGTCTAAATATTTTGCCTAGATGTTTATGCAACCCGTAACTCTTAAATGTTTTGAAGTTTGCATGTTAACATTATTCACAGACCAATATGTATCCTACCTTTTTAAAAAAATATTATAAGGATATATTAGAACTTATTTACAATGTTTACAACTATTAAGACATTTGACATTTTCATTTACTAGTATTGTGCCATCATAATGACCCAATTCTACACATATGATAAGTAGACCTAAAATTTAACTTGGAACCAAACCTCATGAATTGATGGTTACGTTTTCAAGGATGTTATCTTATCCTTGATTTCGCAGCCTATGTAGGGTGTCCAGCAAATCCACAGCCAGGACCGATTTGCGGAGTCCTATAAGAGTGTGTAGCGAAATTTTAAAATTTAAAAATAATGAAAGTATTTAATAATAATTAAAACCGATTTTGAGATAGACTGTATTAGTCAAAGTAGTAGCAGCAACTACAATAGTCAGTACTACATAGGTTCACTACTTTGTGTACAGTCCGCGGCAAAAAACCTGCAACGTGAGCATGTAAGTTTATTGTGAAAAGATGAACTCTTTTGCTCCAAAATAAGTGTGCATGAGAGGACCCCGAGGTTTCTCCTGGCGTGATTTGTGCCACTTAGACGTTATGTTCATTCCCTGCGTTGTTAGGTGTAGTTTCACAATAAACTTACATGCTCATGATGCAGCTTTTTTGCTGCGGACTGTACAAACTTATTGTCTTACACTATTATAATCTATTTATTGTTAATTTAAAAAAATCAGACAAGTGTGTAGCTATGTCATGGACGATCAGCAAAATGTGCCGTTTGCCAAATGGTTGCGAACCACTTGTGTAAGGAATATTTGGTGGCGAGTTCGGTCGGGGACAGATTCTGCTTGGAAACAGAGGGGCTGTGTTTCTCAGCTTTGCACACTGAGAGCTTCTGAGTTCGCTACACCATCTGTGTTTCACTTGGTAATTCGGACGAGGAGAAAGAAAAATGATTTTAAGAATCCTAATAATAAAAAAGTATTATTTTCCCCATCAATTTGCAATGATTTCAAATTTGTTTTGGTGTATAAGGTAGACCAAAACTAGTGGATTTTCTGCAAAGAAAAATGAAATGACCAACTTACGTTGTTTTAAATGAAACGTAAGTTAGTCAATCCATGCCAAGTGATCGAGAAAAAAGAAAAATTGCCGCTCGACCTTTTTTAAAAAAATCTAATTTTTTTCATAATTGTTTATACTATATCAGGGTACTTTAAAACTACAATTAATTATTTTTTAAAACATCTCGTAGCGACACAGCTTCTGCCGCCATTTTGCGTTTTCTTGATAGAATATTTGACTATTTTCTTCTTCTAGATATAAAATTGTCTTTCTATTATTAATATCACATTTACACACACATGTACACAAATATTTTTTATCCCGGCCCATTGGAGATATTGGGCAGTGAAATATGCCACATTGGCATAATTCCCCAAATTCATGATATTTTTTCAGGCCTTTGGGAGCAACTACAGGTCTGCAAATTTTTTACTATAAACGTATGACCCCGGACTACATGCACACACACAAATTCAGACCTCTACGTCAGTTGCTTCCTTTTCCCAAACATGTCTTCAATGTCCAAAAATGTTGCTACTGTAGGTCCTGATTTCACCCCTTTCAAGTGGTTATAGGCAAAAATGTTACGAGAACAAAGTTTTAGCTCTGCACCAGTTGGATACGCTCAGCAATTTTGAGTTTTTTGTTGTTTTGAATATCTCAGCATGTATTTGTTCTAGCAAACTCAAAATTGCTGAGCGTATCCAACTGGTGCAGAGCTAAAACTTTGTTCTCGTAACATTTTTGCCTATAACCACTTGAAAGGGGTGAAATCAGGACCTACAGTAGCAACATTTTTGGACATTGAAGACATGTTTGGGAAAAGGAAGCAACTGACGTAGAGGTCTGAATTTGTGTGTGTGCATGTAGTCCGGGGTCATACGTTTATAGTAAAAAATTTGCAGACCTGTAGTTGCTCCCAAAGGCCTGAAAAAATATCATGAATTTGGGGAATTATGCCAATGTGGCATATTTCACTGCCCAATATCTCCAATGGGCCGGGATAAAAAATATTTGTGTACATGTGTGTGTAAATGTGATATTATTAATAATAGAAAGACAATTTTATATCTAGAAGAAGAAAATAGTCAAATATTTTATACTTTTTTTTCAATGCATATACAACTGAAAAATACCGAGACCATTATGAAAACAGATTAGATAGTTGTACTACTTTTCTTCAAGTGACCTCTATTCAGCATACGACTAGCCTTTATCTGAAATATGACTTTTAATTCACACGCATATTTTAACATTTTGTATTTATTTAGATGAAAAGCAGTCATTTGGAACAGGAGTGTGTAACCATTCAATTTATTTTTCTTAGGTATTATGAAATTATTTAATGGAGCAAAAAACTCATTATGCCAGAAACATGTATAGAAGATTTCAAAGAATTGACATAAATATACGAGTGTAAATCAAGAGTGACATTTGCACTAAAGTTTTAAGATTTACACGCGCCAAACTGGGTTTGGTGACACACAGGAAGTCATTAAGCTGATAATTCCAAAGAGAGAGTGTTCGAGGCGCTCTTTATCATTGCGTTAGGTAACCAGTATAAAAAAGAAAATAATAAGATACGAAATCAACATGATTGTATTATCGGAAAAAACAAAAGAAAATATTATAGCAATAAATGCTACCAAATCTGTATAAAGTAGCTCAGACAACAGCATGAGAAAATTATCTAGTGTCAGTGGAAGTAAAGAATTTTCTAAAAATCATTTTCGTTCATTGTGCTTTGGGTGTGTGTGTGTGTGCTGTTAACTGTATGCTTTTATTTTAAAAATCTTGTGTTTTGTTTAAAAATGTGTTGCAAAATATCTTTGGTACTATTAAGCGATTTCGTGCTATCAATTGTTGTGTTGTTAGTGTTTGTGCTGTGCTGTAACGAATATTGTGTTTCTGCTCCGATTGATTTCGAAGATGTCTTTCCTTACCAAAGTGAATTTTCTCGCGACAATAATGAATTTCAATTTGGAATTCGTCAATCGAAAAAGGATAATAAAGATGCTTTTGAGTTACAACATAACAGTCCTATACATTCAAGAATCCATCGTTCTGTAAGAGAGGACAAACAGATTTTGACAGACAGATTCCAAGACAGAGCCCTATTCGAACCTCTGGATTATGACGAAAGTTCAGAGCATTATTCTAAGGACGGAGATGAAACTCAAGAAGAACCTCATGAACATAAGAAGAAAGCCTCCAACTCCAGAGACAGAAGGAAACACCATGAAGGACAACACCGATCAGAAGGAAACGAAGCAAGTAAAGAGCATGTAGAAGTAAGTGAAGAAAATGGATCAGATAGAGAAACCTCTAATAAAGGTAAGTCTAGTGATACTGATGAAAATGTAGAATCTGAGTACGTACATGTTATTGAAAGCAAGAGTTACAACGAAGAGAAAGAATATCATTTAAATAAATCTCATGGTGATAATGAAAAACATCGTCAACATACTCATACTGATGCAGAAATAAGTTTACCGGAGAGTAGTGAAAGAAGTGAGGATTTCCATACCGATAAACATAAAGGAGAAAACCCAAACATGAAAGAAGAATATAATCACCACGAAGCCGTGTCTTCCAAGGAGGAAACGTCACACGAAAGTTTTGGAGGAGTAGTTAGTGGTGATGCTAATAGTAAAGAATCAGACGACAATAGTAAAGAACGGGATTCGAGGTATAATTCAGCAGAATATGAAGATAGTAACAATAGTGAACAAGGCACTTCATACAGCCATGCTGAGAACGAAGAACTCATTGATAATGGAAAGTCCAAAGAAGATTCTCAGGAAATAAATTCGAGAAAGAAGTCACATGGTCATGCACCTGACAAGGATGAAGAACATGAAGATAGCTCAATATCAAAAGAGGAAGAACGCAAACATGGGGACATTAACGATGATGGATCTGCTGAAAGGGAGGCTGTAAAACACATCACTAATAGCAATGAACAAGATAGTGATGCAGAGAAATCACACAAATCAAACGAGGGAAACAAGATTTCTGACAATAAAGATGATAATTTTAGTGAGGAAAATCGTAGTGATAAACAGGAAGCCCAAGAATATGAAGAAAGCGACGTGGAAGATACAAAACATCAAAACGTTGCTCATAGAAACAAAGCGAATGGCTACAAAAAAGAAGATGATAGTCACGAACGAAATGAAAGTGGAGCAAAAGACATTGATGACGAATCTTCTGCAGAGATAACAGCAGACAACAAAACTAGAAAGAAAACAAACATTAACAAACATGAAGAAGATTCAAAAACTAGTGGAGAAGAAATTCATGAAGAATATGAAGAAAGAAACTCAGAAGCAGAAGAGGAAAACTATAACAGAAATTTATCGAGTCGTAATGAAGATAGCAGAGACCAATTAGAATCAAAAGATGAAGACAGTGGTACATTATGTCCGTGTAAGAAAGATGGTAAGTTGCATAAAACTTCTAGTTTAGAGGAAAACGAAGGAGAAGTAAAAGTATCCGAGGGGGAGGGGAATGAATACAATTTGTCTAAGAATATGGAAGAAGAAACACTCGCTGCCGAATCTCAATTACGAAGTGAAGAAATTAATCAAAGTTCAGAAGAAAGGAGCGACAGCTTTCACGAAAATGAGTCAAAAGAATCCGAACAGAAACAAAACAACGATGAGAAAAATGGTGATAGAGAAGATAAGCATGACGAAAATGATGATATCAAAGGTAGAGAAAATATTGGAGATAAGAAAATCGATTCAGAAAATGGTATTGAACATAGTGATCTTTCATCTACAGAAACTGTAGAAAAAGATAAGGAACAAGATAAAATTTCGGAAAAGAGTGATGAATCGAAGGAACTTATGTCTGAAAGAAACAACGAAGAAGATAAACCCAAGAAGAAGGCGTGTGATTGTGATTGTGAGAAACATTCTCCTTCTAAAGAAAGTAACAATAGACATGGTGAAAACGATCACGGAAACACAAATAATAACAGTAAAGAAAGTAAAGAAAATACTGAAAATATAAGCTATTTCCATGAAAATTCTAACGAAGCTCCAATACACGTGTCAGAGGAATTATCTATTGATAGAGAAAATAATCAAGAACATGATAAAGAACGTAATGGAGGTGAGGGGAGTGGCGAAGGGACATTGTATGTCGAGAACACCAAAAATGATGAAGGCAAAGAAGAGGATGATGAGAACAGTCAAAAAGATGATAAAGAAAACAGTTCTCGCGATGAATTGCCAAAACATATAAATGAACACAGTAACAAGAAAAAACCCAGTACATCAGCTACTCATTCTGAAAAGGACAATTCCAATGAACCACCAGAGAAATTAAATTCCTCTGAAGGTTCAACGGAAGACACAGCATCAGATATAACCAGTACAGTTAAAGAAGCTAAAAATCAAGAAAAGGAATTAGCAGATTCTGAGGAAAGCATAATGGAAGAGAAAACACATGAAGAGGAAGCACCAGACTCAAAAATTTCAGCAGAAAATGAAAATACTGATGAACTGAAGAAAGAAACATTTAATGAAAGTAATGAACAGTCAGTAGAAAAGGAAAATCCAGAATTAAATCAAAATGAAAGTGAAGCAAATGAAGAGCATGTAGATCACGATGAACAATATTCAAAAGACTCAATGGAAAAGGGAAACGTAGAACACACAGAATCCGAGATAAACGATAGCAAAACACAGGATGGAAACACAGCAATGGATGACTCAAGAGAGAAAGATATAAGTGAAAATACATCAGGTATTGAAGATGAAGAGATGGAAGATGTTAATCATTTAGATAGTAAAGACGAAACAGAAGAGAAAAAAATACATGCAAATACAGAGGTAAATCATGAAGATGATAAGAAAAATGAAGAATACGAAGATAGTGTAGAGCAAATGAAAGAGAAACAACAGAGTGAAAATACATCAGGAAGTCATGAACAAGATAAAGAAAACACACATGATGCAGCTAATTTAGATGAAATCCCCAAGAAATCACTTACTGAAGACACTTCAGGGCCTCAGAAAGAAAGTAAAGAAAATATACAACATTCACATACTGCAGAAGACGCACTAGAGAAACAATTAAGTGAAAACACGTCAGAAAATCACCATCCACAGGAGAACACACAACATGAGGATAATATTGGAGGAAGTCACGAGAAACAATTAAGTGAAGACGCACGGGAGGAACAGGATGAAAACCATGAGGAACATACAGATAATGAAGAAAAAGAACAAGACAAACAACCAAATGAAAATAAGTCAGAAAGTAAAGAAGAAAGTCAGGATGATACGCAATATGGAGATAGTATAGGAGAAACAGAAAATACACAAGAAATTGAAAATATTTCAGGAAATGAGGAAGAGGATAAGGATAGTGTGCAAGATGAAGTTAATGTAGAAGAAAATCACAAGGAGCAATTAGGTGACAACGCTCATGAATATCATGGAGAAACTGAAGAGCACAAACAGCATAGTATTGGCAAAGAAGAAACACAAGAGGAAGAAGAAGTGGAAATACAAGGAAAGCAGAAAGACGGCACAGAAGATACAAATCATGGAGACGAGAAAGGAGAGACTTCGGGTAAAGAATTAGACAAAAATACATCACCACACCTGGAAGAAGGCAAAGAAGAAACACAAGAGGAAGAAGAAGTGGAAATACAAGGAAAGCAGAAAGACGGCACAGAAGATACAAATCATGGAGACGAGAAAGGAGAGACTTCGGGTAAAGAATTAGGCAAAAATACATCACCAAACCTGGAAGAAGATAAAGAAACTTCAGAACGTAAAAATAGTGAAGATGAAATTGAAGAAAACACACAACATACAAGCAATGTAGAAATAATGCAAGAGAAAGAGCTTAATGAAAATACAGAAGGAAATCTGGAAGACGGCACGTCAGGATATGAGGACAAAGATAACACTTCACACCATGTTGATAGTTTAGAGGAAGTACAAAATGCACCAATCAATGAAAATGCACGGGAAAGTTTTGATGGTGATACTACCAACGAATCGCCTCTAAATGAAGATGCAACAGAGTCAGCTAGAGATCAAATACCAACAATTAGTGATCATGAAAACGCCTCTGCAGTAACCCCATTTGCTTCGGTGGAAGAAGAACATGTAAATAATGAAGGGAAGGATGAATATTCAGAAGATACTAGTGCACATTTCGAAGAAGTTAACAATGAAGCTAAGGAAATACAGGATGAGGGACCTATTGATGAAACGCTTTCAAAAGAAAGGGAGGAATCTGTAGAAAATCACAGAGATTCTGATGAAGAAATAGTAGCGAATTCATATTCTAGCACCACTGAAAAAGATGAATCTTTGCAAAGTATTGGTTCAGATTCGGTGAAGGAATTTAGTTCAGCAGAGCCAGGAGAGAATGGCAAAACATCACAAGAAATTAATGATGAGAATGTAAGCTTAGGTGAAGGTGAAGCTAGAGAAATTTCTTCGGGTGATAATGCAAATGAAGATGTTCAAGATTCTTCTCCAAAGGAAAATGAAGAAATTGAACTCACACCTCCACACTCCCCGGAAGAATTAGAGAATGATCAAGAATTTAAGTCAAATCCTTTGGAAGAAAGTGAGAACGATGAGCTAACGGATCATATATCAAATTCTGTTCCAGAGCAAGGTTCTTCTTTACAAATCAGCGAAGTGGAAACAAACGATTCGAACTCCAATGATATGACTGATACCTACACACATGGAGAACTTCCATCAGAAGAAAATGAAACTGAAAGTGATGTACCGCAAAGAGAAATTTCACAAACTGACCAGCAAGAAGATCTTCCGCCTGAAGCCAGTAGAACGGAATTAACTCCAATGGCAATTGAAGAGGTAAATAGTGAAGATGAAATGAACAATAAACCACTGGAATCACCTATTAAAGAATCCAATGACAACGAAACTAACTCCGAAAAAAGTGATGCCAATGGAAATATTTCTTTACAAACAGAAGATTCGACAAATCCCAGTGACTCAATGAGCGAAGTAACTTCTATAGAGGCGCCAACTGTTTCTGGGACTGAAAACAGCGACAGTAGCAGTGTAGGCAATGAACCAGATTCCCCTCCTAATCCTTCTGCAGCGTGGGTTCCTAACAGCTTCCAAAGACCTGTGCGACCGTCAGTTTCAGAAGAACATTCTGTGTCAGGAGGAATGGGTAAGTTGACAATAATAATCATTCTTATTCACTCAAGAAGACAAATTCTTCCTTAATTTAATTTAGTAAATGTTATGCATTAAATGTAGCCCCTATATGTACTAGAATTTTTGGTACAATAATATGATAATAAGCATATGCAATAACGAAAGCTGAATTTATTTCCACTTACCTTTAGAAGAACTTCGCCTTTGTAAGTACTAGTTGCCATGCACGTTTTGAGAGTGAATTCCAAAACCTTACTATGTTGATTTATCTTCTTTATCTACACGAAACATTTGAATTTATATTACTGCTTTCTTCATCAGATATGTTTGGTATTGTCAGTTTCAGTTCAGGATACAGGTTTTATGCTTAAAAAAGGGATCGTGGATTGTAATACCAATTAACGACACCTGATAACATTGAAGTTTTTAATTCTTTTTAAACGCGAGCATTTATAAAATGAGCGTACATGTTATTGACCCCATTCCTGCATATTATTATTAGATGAGAGATCCGAGGAGGATTTCCGGTGGTAATACATGATTCGGATTTACGTAAAACTGTTGATCCATGTTTTGTATGCCTCCTTTCCCTCATGCTGAAAAGGAAGGTCGAACTGTAAATTTCAGTGAAATGCATTTTGCCTATTTCTCGTGTCTTGTACTTGCCCGGGCCGGTTCCGTGGTCTTGTAATTCACCTGTCCTATAAGTGAAATAGTGTGATGGGAAACGGCATATCCTGTGAGAGTTAATTTGGCATGATGGTCTGTGAAACCACTAATTGCATTGGATTCTAGCCTCGATCATGGCTTGGAGCACATACTCGTCCTTCATAACCTCGGTGTTGGATAAGGGTGCAAAACACAAAAACGAACTAAAATTGTACTAAAATAGTTACAAGAACTTCTTATAGTTACTCTCACGAAATATCTCAAGAAACTGTATCAGTGTTCTCCAATTATAATGTACCCGAGAGCTGCCACAGTGTTTACTAGTTAGTTGAAAGGCCAGGAGCGTTATTTGAAGATCCAGTGAGGGCAAGTGCCCCCTCCCCGAGTTTGACATTTGTATACATTTTAATTTATGAGATAATAATATACTAATGAAAAACCTGAAAATTTATTGACATCTATAGGGTCCCCCCTTAAGTAAAATCTCAAATGACGCTGCTATGAAGGGTTGCAGCTATTAAAAAGTTGCAAAAAACAAAGTAAGAAATTGTGTATTTGAAAAGTGGCATATAAATATTGAATGTAAGAAATGAAGCCAACCAAGAGCTGCAGAAGATGTATGCACAATAAAAGAGAAGAATCTTCACACAACTTCTGGAGCGAGTCTTAACAAGCTCATGTGGAAAATGCACTGCCACACAAATAAGTAGTATTAGAACACTGCCATTTTTTTTTTTTTTACAAAATCACAAAAGTTATGAAAACGCTCGCCATGTTTATTAAATAATGCATATTTTTCTTTTGTCAAAATCTAAGAATTTTAAATTAAGTTCATTCATGATATTCACTACGTACTATATGTCTGTACAAAAGTCAGAAAAAAATCAGACGACTGAAACTTGGACGATTTGCTAAATTATTTTTCCATAAAGCAGAATGGAAAAGCTTTAGTTTGTTCCGAAATTGATTGATATGTTCCATAAGATCAGAAACTAATTGTCGTCTTACCTTTAGTTTTATGTTCAGATAATTTGGATGCCCTGTAATAGGTCTGTCAATCATAAATATGAAATGTAGAAAATCAGTACTTTGAAATTTCTCTTTTTAACCATATAGTGTTTGGTGGAACAAACTGGTTAAACAAAATCAGAGATTTCATTTCTTAGAGTGAGAAAATCTATAGTGAAAAATCTCTGACGACAATTTTCTGCACTTAAGCACCTAACGTGATTGTAAATAAAGAATGTTTCCGTGCCCATGTTCTATATATATATATTTTTTTTAAATGATGAATTGAATGTGAAGAACTCTATTGCAGCCCCCGATCACATTGATTCTTTTTGAAGATTTTGTCCTGTTTTAATGACTTGTCACAAAGAGCGAAATGCAGGGTAATTTATTCAATTTGTTCTCAAAAGATCTGGTAGTCCAGACTTCTCCCCTAGCGTTTCTTACAATTGATTAATAACTCTCAAAACCCCCAAATTTATTAGCAAAATTTTTAATTGTTTCATAAACCTCTGTTCCGTTTGTGGTGCCACGAAGAAGTGTCGTGCCTAATTAATCTCGCTGTGCTGTACGTATACAAATCAGAAGCTGACTTACACCTGTTGATTTATGTTTTCGTCAAAATACAGAGAGAAGAGGCAGCATTTCTCGGGTTTGTTTGAATTTTTAGACAACCAGTCCTAACAGTTGTCTCTCCACAGTCTGATGAGAAAGAATACAAATTCAAAGTGATTTGGCACTTTTGCCGTTTGTATTGCTTCAGATATACACAGTTTTGAACTATGTACTATGAACTGTTAACTTTACTAAACATATCTGCTTCTTTTATCATTATTATTATTTTTTAAAGTCTTCGATAAACACATTTGGAGCTTTACTTCCATATTTATTCTATTTAGTTTTGAGCCTCGCCTTCATATTTATTATATTTATTTTTATGTATAGTTGAATGTTGTCTCTTCACATTATAATTTTGGGCACAGAGACAATTTGCATGCTTATTCAACATGGCAGCTTAAACGTCTAATTTGTTACGAAAAAGCAATTTTCACACCAACTTTGATAAACGGTTTGGATTCTCTATTTTACGTCTTTTCTCACTTGTTTCATCTGACTCAAAACAAAACTAAATTTTTGCAGAATGCTTATGATAGGATGAACATCTCACTACAACGGTCAATGATTCACGAAAATGAATGCTAGATCCCAATAATTCATAACAAAATAAAACAGTGCGAAACTTTAAATGTTATAGAACAAAATGTATATTATTATTACTAGTAATGACGATAAACAATGATTTGATTTTTAAACCACGTATTTCGTCTATACTTATGTTGCTAACTACGTTTTAACGTAGCTGTGGCAAATAAATAAAAATTGACAAATAAATAAATAAATAAAACAAAGACGAAAAAATTGGCAGTAAAAATTGTGAAGCCTTGTGGCTTGGCAGCTCACCATTTGAACAGCTCTGCTTTTCATATTTTCCCCCCCATCATCTTTTAAAAATGTATTATGCAATAATGTAGATTTTAAATTCATCATAAATCAAAATTGGAACTTCAGTGAGACGCACTAAACGCTAATATGCTAACCTTTCAAAGGTCGTATACTTATCCTTTCTAATATATAAACGAATATGAATCCGTCTGTCACCAGCTCCTTGCAAAGAGACGAGTGACCTACAGCCACCAAAATTTGCACACAGATCTAATCGCGTAGAAAGCACTTTTTTTTAAAAAGATTTTCGAATCGACAGTGAATTCGAGATCACACATTCTAGTGGTTTAAAATGTAAAGAGTATATCGGAAGTCCTTCAAGTTAATCCATATTAGTTTACTGTCTTGCAGGTAGCATATTGTTCAGTCTGTGTGAAGTATAAAGGTAACCAAGAAAGTTCTATCGCTTTTTCACCAACCATCTTTGAACATCGATATGTCACCTAAGACGTACATGGAAGATCAAAAATAGTTCCCATCAGCATCGATGACCTTTTGCCCACCTTCTGGAAGGCCATGATTTCATCGCAGTAGAATTTGATGGACTGTAAAGCAAGTATCAAGTGCATCTTGCACCTCTACTAGGGATTTGAATTGCCGTCCTCGAAGGTGATTGTCCAAGGAATGAAACAGGTGATAATGGACGGTGGAATGTTCGGGGAGTATAGTGGATGCAATAGCGTTTCCCATTCAAGGCGTAGAATGGTGTTCCGTGTCATCCTACTACATGGTGCTTAGCGTTGTCTGGTAACAGGAGGATGATTTTGCGATTCAGAAGTGCTGGCTCCAGAATTTTGAGTTTTTCTTAAACACGGCTCAACAGCTGACAGTACACAGTTACATTTATGCTTTGATCAGTCGGTACGAGTTTCTGATGCACGATGCCGCGAGCAGTCCACCAAACACACAAAAGGACCATCTTCTGGTACAGTGTTGGTTTCGGCTGTTTTGGAACAGGTTCATGGGATGCTAACCAATGCTGACTGCACCATGGAGCTTCGTACAGAACCTACTTTTCATCACATGTCAACACCCTGTTCAGAAATGGCTCCTTCCTCAGACGAGACAGCAAAGAAACACAGATATCAGCTCGCGTTGCCTTTTGGCTCGGAGTCAAATCATGTGGGACCCATCGACTCAACTTTAGCACTTCCCAAGTTGGTGGAGGTGCTGCCAAATGGTTTCTCCACTCACACTGAATTGTAGTCCCAGTTCCTCATATGTTTGGCTACTGTTCGCCTCAATTGCTGCCTGAAAATCTTCATTGTAAACATGTGTTGGTCTTCTTCGAGTGTTTCGTCACCGTTCTTAAACTTATTAAACCACCACTGCACTGTTCTCGTATTCACGACACCCTCACTAAAGGCCTGGCATATCTTCCGCATCACTGCAGCGGCGTTTGACCCCAGTTTGAACTCTTACAGCATACACGCCCTTATGATGCTCTGTTGAGGTCCCATGTTCACTCTGTCCTTACGAATGTTCACGGAGTAACTGAACTGCCACAACGAGGTAGTATGTTGGATATACTCACAATAACAACTGACCTTCGCCTTATCTCCATTCGCATTCAACTCCGTTGTCAATGCCAATTGAACCCAGACTTTCACAAAAAGTGAGAGAACTTTCGTAGTTACCTTTTTCTGTAGACACTTCTGTTAGTACCGGTATTTGATAACCGCAAGCGTAACAATTTACTTAAGATCCAATATTGTAAAGTTAAAAAAAAAAAGGGGGCTACGAAGCTCCCGAAATTCATGTAATAACTGCACATTAAGATGGTTCTCTTATGAGCATGAAACAATCTAATGTGCTTCAGCAATTCTTTCTTTATTTAACTTGGACTTTCAAAAGTTTGAGCACTATTAATATTGCCAATGAAATAAAGGATGCACCTTAAGTATTCAGCATGTTTTGGATATGTTCCAAGCATATTAGATGAGATTTTATCAGGTAAGATTGATTTTACTTTTCGTCCAAGACACTGTAAACAATAAAAGTTTTCCTACAGCCCATAAATGAATTTGAAAACGATTTGTAAATCATATAAGTTATGAATCTTAAATATTTATAAATATTTCTTATACAGTTGGTATAGTATGTATGAGGGTATTCCACTATAAATACTATAAATATTGACAATGAGAGATAGGACAGAATTTTCAGAAGGAAATTAGCGTGCTGTATGGAATAGTTAAATGAGCTTTCGCTAACTGAGAGATAAACAGTAAAATTCTCTTCTTGAGATGTGTAACGAGGCTAGTGTCTTCTAAATGTTAGTACGTACGTTCATCCGTCCGTTACTCCACACGATAATTCTTGAACGAAAGAGAATTTTTCAATTGTATTCTTTTTTTTTTTTTTTTACAATAAACAGCTATCTATAGTGATTATCTTCACCATGAATGTTAATGGAGTCTATTCGTTAATATCTTGTAGGTAACGGCGATTTTAACGGTGTATCCGTATTTATTCTTTCATAATTGCACGTTTCGCGTAACGCTAATATGCAAACCTCAAAACACTCGAGAGTTATGTGTTGCACAAACATCTAGGAGATACTGTTTAGATGATCTTCATCCTTATTGTAACGCAAGCCTATTCATCATAAATGTATGTTTCGTGTGATTCTCTTTATTGTTTTTAGCAGAATTTGTATTTATGATTTGTTATTAAGGCATTTACCTCTCGCGAGTCTCAGATTGAGTAAGAAGTGTATTAAGGCGGCAGACCACTAAATATTTTTCAAAAGCTAACACTTTTTCTTTTGCCGTTTTTCGTAACAGAAAAGAGATAATGAAATGTAAATTACCACAATAATAGATAATGTTATTCTACACGCGAAAGTACGAATCGCAAAAAAATCAGTGTTGGCATCCATAGAAACTACAGTGTGACCAGAATTTGAATTACCCAAAAATCTAGGTTAAGGCAGCGACTAGAAAACTGAACTCAACAGTAATCGATGACTTACAATGTTGTCTTTGTTCCTTGTTTACTTTTTAAATTAATATTTGTATTCATTTTATAAGAACTTATTTATTTTGTAATAACTTATGTAAGTTATTACAAAATAAATACAAATATTATTAAAAAGTAGTTAACAAGGAACAAAGACAACATGGTAAGTCATCAATTACTATTGAGTTCATTTTTCTAGTTACTGCCTTAACCTAGATTTTTGGGTAATTCAAATTCTGGTCACACTGTAATTTCTATGGATGGAAAAACTGAAAATTCTTCCGATTCGTATTTTCGGGTGTAGTATAACATTATCTATTTTATTATCTCTTTCCACTTACGAAAAACGGGCAACAAAAATAGTTAGCTTTTGAAAAATATTTAGTAGTTTACCCCCTTAATGCATTCCTGTCACGTTAGAGAAACAATGACATAGCAGATATAGATTTTTGTGATTAGGTTGACTGTTGATTTGTCAATATACCTAACAATGAAATATTTCTTTTTTAGCAAGTTTATCGTTTGAAATCGTTTCAGTTCTTCTTATTTAAGTTGTTGTCCTACTAAAAAAATATATAATTCATTATTGACCAATAATATTTCTTTAAGAATATTTTAGTCATATTTGTATGCTTGAAGTAAGAAAATATCCTTACAAACCATCGTGTTGGATGGTTGCAACTTCAGTCAAGTCTAGAATGTTAAGGTCGTCGAATACCAGCTCCATCTTAGGTTAACAGCCGATTGATTTATATGGGAGGTCTTTCTCTTTTTCTAGCTCTAAAAATGGCCCGAGCGAGGTTTTAGGAAAACGGAGAAATTTCTATTTTGGTGGTACAGACAATTGTATCAACTTCAAGATTTGTAGACTAACTATTGAACTATTTAGTTTCAAAGGAAATAAAACATATCTAGTTATGATTGCTTGCACTACTAATGAAACATGAAACTCTTTCTAATCGATAGAGAAACTTGCCCTCTCCCCTCTAAGTAATATTTGAAATTACACTACTGTGTTAACAGATTTGCCGATAATATCAATCTTTTTGTAAAATCTAAAAATGTAATTTTAGAAGTCATATGAATGGAAAAGTTGAACACTGTCAGAATTTGATGAACGCAAGGAAAAAGGTATTCAAAAAGAAAATTTGGAAGAGTTTTTTTTTTTTTTTGCTAATGCTTGTATGGTGGCACGCACACCTTTATATCCAGACTAACACTACACTATTTTCGCTTTATTTTAAAAAGTATTGGTGTATGTTGTATCCAGTGGCGTATTTAGGGGGGCTTCCGGCCTTAAGCCCCTCCGAAATCTTATTTACTATAGTAAAGTATATGAAATATCTTGCAGAATTTTCACATTTTCAGGCAACCCCCCCGAAAGTTAGCAAAGCCTACCCCGAAACAAAATCGTAAATACGCCACTGGTTATATCGAAAACAGTGATCCCCATGAGAACGAGAATGGTGTCACGTCATACACTTCAGTCCACTAACACTGCTTCTGAAACGGACTTTTGCTGTTTTGAACATCACTCAATATTAAAAAATTCAGATTCCGCCCAGAAGATTTGGAGGAAAAAAAATGTATTGCGGCACATTGGCATTTCTTATACATATTTAGAAAGAATGTGCTCATGACATTTTATATCTTTGATAAAATGTATTTATTAATGTTGATTAATTGACGTTTATTCTTGAGGCTAAAAAAAAAAGCTTCTTTCAATTCCATTTGAGCAATTGATTATAAGAGACGAAGGCGAGAAACAAGTTTTACTTCTTTTGGTCTTTGATTATACAAAAGAAAACTATCAAAACTTAAATGGAACAAAGAGAAGATAAATTGGTAATAAATAAATAAATAAATGTGAGCTTATCACGCAAAGCGAAGGAAACTTGACATATAAGTTACGCTTGGAGTCGAGGAAGTTCTAGTTTATAAGTAATATATTTTAGTCAGTCAGCGTTGACTTACATATAATAAAAATGTCGTGTTTCTCTTTTCCAGGCTTGATTCATGATATTACTTGAAAGTGATATGTTAATATTTCTGTTTTTTCTTCTTCTTCTGAAGATAGGAATATTTCAGCCGTTAACTACATACGAGTATTTTATCGAGTTTTTATTTTTTACGTATATATTTTACTTACGTACTTACATATTTTTTTTAACTTATATGTTTAAAAGTGTAACTAATACGTTCCTACCTTTATGCGATTATGAAATTTATAATGATTGTATAAGTATATGTACTATAACGACTTATCAGAAAGATAGTCGTAAACCTGGTTCATTTGCGGAGATAAAAAATCCGAAGTGGTAGTAATTCTTTGGCATAAAAATATTAGCTTCGATATTTAAATACCATTAATCTCACCTTTTTAATGAAACTGACAACGTCTATAAACGATGTTAAACTGGTTTATTATTTGATATAACTTATAATATCCTTTTCTTAAAACTGTTAAGTACACAAACTCACTGACTAGGTAACCATAAAACATGTCCATATCATCAACTATCCCATAATAATCTCTTACATATATTAAAAACATTCTTCTTTTGTTAATATGAAATGAACATTCTACTAAGTATAGTGCATATGTATGAGTACTTTCTGTCCAAGGTACAGGTAAATATTACACAAACCAAAGTATTTTGTTGTATAAAAATGTCGCTCGACAAAGGGACTGAATATAAAAGTCATGAGTAGGCTTGGTTTTTATCTTCAAGAACCACTGGTCCGTTTACATCAGTGTTCTTATATTATATATGTCCATCATATTTTGATCGCACCTTGTATATCTATTCATTATATTTCACATATACATATATATATAAATACATTCATAACAATTCTTTCATTTCATCAATATTTATCTTTAATTACATTAATTATATTTATTTTATTATTATCCACTATATTATTAATATATTTCGTTATTAAAATATCGTCGCTTATTTAATTAATCGTCGACGGGTGCGATTTCGAAAAATGTAAAGGACAAACGTGGGTTACAAATAATATTAATCTTTACGGGCGCATTAAATAACAAATAAGTCGGATGTTGCATTTAAAGGTATACATAGTAGCACTAAGATATTATAATAAAGAAGAATTTCTTTCAAGGTAGTCGTTGGATAATTGATTTTATAGAATAGAGCTTCTTTTTAACATAATCTTTGACAATTAAGTTTTCAACACAAATCAATCTAATATAAATAATCTTTGCTTTTAATTGATTATAAATCGAATTATAATTCCTCATATTAACAAGAAAGAATAAAAATCATTTGAAAATTAATTTTCCAGTCTACCTAAAACTCTATTTAAGCATTTCAAGTATTTTTTAAGAATTGTTTTCATTATTGATATTAACACATAAACTTAAAATGAAAATTTACAAGAATCTACAACTAACATGAATTTAACCTAATTTCAGTAACGGTAATCAGGTTACATTCGAACTTGCATACGGTTCTAATAAAGTACACTGTACTGCGCTATCATGATTAGGTTCTACATTGTGTTGCACATGTCTTTCATCGTGATTCTGACTTTGGTATGAAGTCCCATCTCTTGATCTCCAATTACGTCTATCCACGTAGTTCGCTGCATTTCTGGAATTTCGCTCAGTACTTCGATTATTTTTATATCTACTGCTGTTGAGTGATCTGACATCATAATTACCATGATTAGTTAGGTTAAACGGATTCCCTACATAACCTTGTCTATTTTGCTCATTTGGATTGCTAGAGTATACTCGGCTTAGGTTAGGTTCTGTATTATTCATACTTCGTATATTTAAATTCCGAACAGGCACCAAATGATCTGAATTATTCTTATTTTTACCCATTCCTAATTGTGGGTTCATGGCATGGTATTGAGATTCGTAGCATTGGACAAGCATCAATAAATGGCTGAAACTCATACACTGTGTGGAAAATAAGATCTGTTGCAGTTTAAATGGAAGCAAATTTCGAATCGATGCTATTATTCTCGATTCCGATTGCAAAGGATTAACGACCTTTAATTCGTTGTAGACATTTACAACAAACTCTACAAGAGATTTGTGCAATCGAGGATTGAAGTGTTGATTTCTAAGGGTGGCATCTCTATTTGCCAGCAAAAAGTCATTTTCATAGTTTGCGATCAATGCCGCTTTGAATTCTTCATAGGTACTAATGTGATCACGTATTGCTTTAAACCATAAGGAACAAGGTGGGAGTAATACATGGGGTATTAATTTCATATACTGTGATCGATCGATAGACATTATATTGCATTCGTCTTGGAATTTCTCTAAGAAAGAAGTAGCATTCTCATTACACTTACCACTGAATTTGCTCATAGCTCTAATTTCACTCATTTTAACACTTAATTTTACCTTCTTTTTCTCATTCCTTGTTCTTGTTGAGTGATAGTTCCTATCCGTGACGTGCTGTGTCATGACACCATCTATGTTTCGCTCATCAGTGCTCTTCGGACAACTTTCTTCTAGTATAATATCCTCATCAGATCCGGGCGAAGGCGAGTTCATCTCTGGTGAGTGGGGCAACTCAAAGCGATCACTACCCAAATTATTACGGTAAATGTTGTCTTTAGCCTGTAACGTTCTAATCTCTTCCTGAATAGTAGCTAACAACTGTGTATTTACACGTATGTTATTAGAGTTGTTGCTGACCTGGATCTTTTGCTGTTTGATGGAAGATTCTATTACTTCTAAATCTTTTTTTACAGCACTAATTTCTTGGTTTTGTTGATTGTGCTTTTCTTGACAATCATCGGATATCCTTTTTAACTTTTCCTCGAACTGTGAGGAAATGTCGTTCACCACCTGGACAATTGTCTGTTTCGTTTCATCTGATTTCTGTTCTATCCGTCTACTTAATTCTTCATATTGCTTGTTAGCTTCGTCAAACTTCAGTTCTATCTTATGTTCCATGGTCTTGTTAGATTCGTTGAATTTCTGTTCCATGGTCTGCTTTAATTCTTCATTTTGTTTGTGAGCTTCGTTGAACTTCTGTTCCATGGTCTGCTTTATCTCGGTAGACATCTGCATTATTTGTCGCTGTAAAGCTAACAAGATATCTTCCGATGCCAATCCTGGTGTTACACTAGTCTCATCGCTGTCACTAGTATTTGATTCCTGCTGCATTGTTTCGTTGTCCATTTTTCTTATGATTACTTTACCACTTCGCAATATTGTTAAGTTCGTATTCATTAACTGTAATATGAAAGTAAATTCAGCCTTACTCTTCTTCGGGAATTGAATTTACAAAGTCCCGGGTGAGGTAAACCAAATTTTTACAACGACTTATCAAAAAGATAGTCGTAAACCTGGTTCGTTTGCGGAGATAAAAAATCCGAAGTGGTAGTAATTCTTTGGCATAAAAATATTAGCTTCGATATTTAAATACCATTAATCTCACCTTTTTAATGAAACTGACAACGTCTATAAACGATGTTAAACTGGTTTATTATTTGATATAACTTATAATATCCTTTTCTTAAAACTGTTAAGTACACAAACTCACTGACTAGGTAACCATAAAACATGTCCATATCATCAACTATCCCATAATAATCTCTTACATATATTAAAAACATTCTTCTTTTGTTAATATGAAATGAACATTCTACTAAGTATAGTGCATATGTATGAGTACTTTCTGCCCAAGGTACAGGTAAATATTACACAAACCAAAGTATTTTGTTGTAGTACTAAAGTTTCTTTTTAAAAAACAAAAAATAAGAATAAAATGATTAAAACGCACAGTTATAGTTCAACAATATCCATAGACAATGATCTTTTAGTAGAATAAAAAAACTTTAAAAATATTAACCGATTTTAAAAAGCCCCAAAAACAAGAAAATAAAAGAAACAACTAAAAATCAGAAAAGAATTCTAACAAAACCTATTCTATTAAGTTTAATTTAATGTATTACAAAACATTGACTTTATAAATCTTCCTAAATACTATACCTACCTATGATGTTAGGTTTTATAAAAATTTTGAGGTTTTATAAAATACCACTATACTGATGATTTTAAAGGCACTAGCAGGAGAATACCCATCCTTCGCATGGGAAGAATACGCTTCATTTTGGACATATAGGGATGAATTTGGATTTAAACTGCATTGGAAATCGGAAGTGTCACTGTTCGTCTCAGTGACTCCCAAAACTATGAATTCGACATAAATATCGGTCAATTTTGATTTTTATATCCCTCAAATGTTGCCGGGCTGGATTTGGATTCAAACGTCATCGGAAGTGTCACTGTTCGTCTCAGTGACTCCCAAAACTATGAATTCGACACAAATATCGGTCAGTTTTGATTTTTATATCCCTCAAATGTTGCCGGGCTGGATTTGGATTCAAACGTCATCGGAAGTGTCACTGTTCGTCTCAGTGACCCCGGAAACTATGGATTCGACACTAATATCGGTCAATTTTGATTTTTATATCCCTCAAATGTTGCCGGGCTGGATTTGGATTCAAACGTCATCGGAAGTGTCACTGTTCGTCTCAGTGACTCCCAAAACTATGAATTCGACACAAATATCGGTCAGTTTTGATTTTTATATCCCTCAAATGTTGCCGGGCTGGATTTGGATTCAAACGTCATCGGAAGTGTCACTGTTCGTCTCAGTGACCCCGGAAACTATGGATTCGACACAAATATTGGTCAATTTTGATTTTTATATCCCTCAAATGTTGCCGGGCTGGATTTGGATTCAAACGTCATCGGAAGTGTCACTGTTCGTCTCAGTGACCCCGGAAACTATGGATTCGACACTAATATCGATAATTTTCGATCATTTTTAAATATCTCCCCTACCCCAAAGTTGCATCTTCAAAGTGAAATGACAAGAAACATTCCAGGCCCGAATTTCATTTATGTTGAAAACTTGATCAAGATCGGTCAAGTGGCTAAAGAGTTATAAAGTCACAAACATAATTACTTTTATTTTTATATTCCCTGCTTCGCTGGGTTGAAATGAAAATTTAAATGCATAACTCCGTATCTCATGTGTTTAGTACCCGTGAAATATGCTGTTTTTGTTTTTAATGACATCGATTTAAACAACATCGGAAAGATCATTGCTCATCTCGGCGACCTCGAAAGCCATGAATTCGACACTAATATTGGTCATTTTCGATCACACACACACACACACACACACACACACACACATATATATATATATATATATATATATATATATATATATATCATATAAGACCAGCTGAAAAACCTGATATATATATATATATATATATATACAGATGATGATCAGAAAAATGGAAACACCTGAACGAAATTGCAACTTACCAGATTAATATGGTGTCGGGCCACCTTTCGCCTTCAGAACAGCCTTGATGCGACGTGGGATGGAGGTATAGAGGTCGTGAATGGTAGCAAGTGGAATTTTACACCATTCCTCGTGCAGGGCATCGGTTAGTTCTGTGAGAGAGGATGGAGGTGGAAATCGTCGCCGGAGTCGTGTTTCCAAGACGGACAACAGATGTTCAATTATGTTGAGACCTGGGGATTGGGCAGGCCAGGGGAGGTGTTGAACTTCATCCCGATGTTCCTCAAACCACGCTGCAACAACGCCAGCTGTCATTATCACCCTGGAAGATGGCGTCATTGTACGGGAACAACATCCGGACCATAGGATGCAAGTGGTCTCATAAAATTGCGACATAATCGTTGGCAGTGATTCGTCCACTAAGTGTGATCACAGGGCCCAATGAAAACCATGATATGGCGGCCCACAGCATCACCAAGCCGCCGTCATGTTTCATAGTTGGGCGGAGACACTGCAGATCATAAGCTTCTTTGGGCGTTCTCCACACATAAACACGGCCCGTGGTTGGGAATAGGGTGAAGGATGACTCATCCGACCGACCATATCACACGTTTTCAGTCCTCAACGGTCCAAGTTGCATGGTCGCGGCACCATTTGCGGCGTGTGAAAGCGTTATGGTCCCTGATGAGCGGTTTGGCCCGTGCAACACGACCCCGTAAGTTCATGTTATGTAATTCGCGGCGGACTGTGATTGTCGAAACAGGGTGGGGGAGGTGCTGGTTGAGTTCCTCCGTCACTTGCTCCGCAGTGGCACGACGGTTCTGCCACTCATGATCCGGCGTGACCTGTCACTCATGATTTTCTTCCGCCCACTGTTCTGCTTCCCCGATGTGGTTTTAGCGTGTGTTGTATAGGCTGTCATCACCTTCAACACTGTCCCACGCGACACACGTAACACAATAGCCACTATCGTCACACTCACTCCACATAACCGCGCACCAACAATTTGCCCTCTTTGAAAATCTGAGAGGTCTCCCATTTTACACTACCTCCGTCTGCTGCAGCCACTGAACACTGCTGTTCCACTGCGCCTGACGTAGTATAGAGACCGATCTAACACACCACCACCAGCGGTCCGACGCTGCGGGAGCCACGACACCACTGTCAACCCATACATCTGACGTGTTGCCAACTACAGGTGTTTCCATTTTTCTGATCACCATCTGTATATATATAGGGTGTCTCACCTAACTTTGCGACCTGAAATATTTACGAAATGACAAAAAAATGTTACAAATCTAGTTACGTAAGAATGTACCCATGTCAGGGGCCTATAAAATTCTGTAAACAACAAGTGCCCCAGAGGTCCCATATTAGGGCCCCAGGGGCCAACTTGAAAATTTCAAATAGAAATCCCCTATTTTAAATGTAGATTCTGATTCTGCAATCAAAACTAAGCAACTTTTACTTGAACCACATTTTCGTTACTCTAATAGATGGCGCTGTAATCGCAAAAAAATAATATTATCGTACGTACGTCTCCTAACTTTGCGACCTCAAATATTTCCGAAATGACAAAAAATGTGACAAGTCTAGTTACTTAAGAATGTACCCATATCAGGGGCCTATAAAATTATGTATACAGCAAGTGCCCTCAGGGGTCCCATTATATAGCCCCAGGGGGCAACTTGAAAATTTTAAATGTAAACATCCTATTTTTAATGCAGATTCTGATTCTGCAATCAAAACTAAGCAACTTTTACTTGAAGCATTTTTTCGTTATTCTACTAGATGGCGCTGTAATCGCAAAGAAATAATATCATCGTACGTACGTCTCCTAACTTTGCGACCTCAAATATTTCCGAAATGACAAAAAATGTGACAAATCTAGTTACGTAAGAATGTACCCATGTCAGGAGCCTATAACATTCTGTAAACAATAAGTGTCCCCAGGGGTCTCATTATATAGCTCCAGGGGCAACTTGAAAGTGTTAAATGGAAAATCCTTATTTTTATTGCAAATTCTGATTCGTGGTTCAAGAGTGATGAAGTCTCAAAGGCAGTCATTTTATTTTTTACACACACACACACACACACACACATATATATATATATATATATATATATATATATATATATATATATATATATATATATACAGTGCGTTCCACGAATAACACTAAGGTCCACCTCCTGAAGAAACGAAGGCAGATAGAAACATGAAACCTTTTGGAACCTTCAAGGAACTTAAAAGGCAACATTATGCTGAGAAGGAGAATCCCCCACAGGGGAAGCTAAAGGGGATTGCTGGGGGTAACTCAAAAATTTTAAATAGCAACCCCCATTGTGTGGTACCTCGTTTGAAAGGTAATCACGAGTAAAGACCACTTGTGAAAATTGTAAGTCGCTAGCATGCCCGTAGCCAACATGGCGGCCATCAGTAAAGGACGGTCGAAGTGCATTCAACGAGGGTGGCGAGCACCAACCGAGAGTAAGTGAAACTAAAGTAGTAAGTTACTAAGAGAGAAAGAAATCGGCGACTTCCAGTCGAGAGAACTGAACTAAAGGAGTAAAATACTACAGGAGTAAATTTTTCATTTACTCCTATAGTAAATTTATTTACTCCAAAACTGGTGGAGAGCACCATCAAAGAGTACGCTACTACATTAGTAACTTAAGGAGTAAATAAGGCCAAAATTTACTCCTAAGCAGTAGTAGGAGTAAAGTTAGAGAGTAAGGTCTGTACTGTGGTTTCTGCTTGTTAAATATCGAATTCTATGAATTACCTGGACTACGAAGAATATATGGAGATGGAGGAAGAGGGTTTTAATGGGGAGAAGAGACCCATTTGCGATGTACAGTGACAATGATTTCAAAGAGCGGTTTGGGTTGCGTAAGGAATGTTTTGAGTCGCTGCTTGATATGTTGGAGCCATTACTGCAGCTTTGTTTCCTAGGCTGCATTACCTTTGTGGATTGCGAATATTTCGCACTGGTACTTATCAAATCGTAGCAAGGGATCTCATCATCAGGGCCGGATAAAGGGAGGGGCTTAGGGGGCTATAGCCCCGGGCTTCCAGGTGGACAGGGGCCTTCACTCTGATCAAAATTTCAACTTGATATATAAAAGGAATCATGAAGATACAATCATCCTCATAAAATAAAATATGACCAAAAGTATGAAACATATTCCCTTAACTTTCCTACTATATATACCTTTACAGAAATGTATTAGGTTAATTCAGAAGGGCCCACATATTTTTTCTAGTCCCGGGCCTCCAGATGAATTAATCCAGCCCTGATTAACATCCATCGTAATACTGCTGGAAGAGCTTTTAACAGTGTGATAGACAGTTCAATTGTCTTAAAGCCACTGTGTGTGTCCATGCCACAGAACCAAGAAAATATATCAAGGAGAAAAAGGGAATTCGATCGAATTGGTTGATTTCCGAACGTCATAGGGGCCACAGAAATCGCAATAATTTCTTTTCTATCAATACACAAATTATTTGTGATCCAATATGAAGACTTTGAAGCCGTTGGCTGAGTTCCATGCATGATGCACGCATTTGGGACAATAGTAGAATTGCTGCAGAATTGTATAACGAACAATATAATAGGTTGCTTTTGGAGATAGTGGATATGCTCTCTCTAAACATCTTATGACTCCTGTGTTGCGACCCCACAAAGGAGCCGTAAGGCACTACAATAGAGCCCATATTGCTACAAGATGTGTGATAGAACGTACATTCAGTGTTTGGAAGAAACGTTTCCAAATTCTCACTAAAACAATGAGATGTAAACAAAACAAGTCTGGGAATGTTATTGAGGCTGCTGCAGTTCTGCACAACTTTGGAACAGAAGTAGGAGATTTGTTTCTCACACTGACGCTGTGCAGTGTTTCTTTCAGAAAAAAAAAAAATGTTCCGGACTGGCACAGTTAGTATTCGGAGGAGAATATATTATTTTTACATGATACTATTATATTTTTATTATTATATTATATACGCATTATTTAACTCTCGTCTGGGGTAAAACTCTGAGCTTTCGGGGGGCAATGACCCCCAAAAATGTCTGGAAGAAACGCTGATGCTGTGGATGTGAACGACATTAACCAATATACATTTCAGCCAGAAACAGATGCTGCAGGACAATCTGTCAGGTCTATTATGCTTAATTATTTTAATTAAAATTGTACCTAATTTGCTCCTTCTTAAATGAATGAATAAGGCATTGGATCGTCACTACTGCTGTGAAATGTAACCCATGTTGTTTATGTATAATTTTACAGTTATGTTTCTCTCTGTTTTCTCTTGTTTCTTTGTTTTCTTTTTCTTCTTTTTTTATTTTTGCAACTAGGGGATTAAGATTTTCATTTTATTTCTTACTTTAGTACACAGAGCAATAAAATAAAGATGTTTAGATTATTTCTAAGAAAAATAAGATGTCTACTTTTATAATTTTGCTAATACAAATAAATATTAGAATATAATTAGAAACAAACAAATGTAATAGGAAAGGAAATGTGCGTTCCCGCAGTATGCAGAAATGGCTTACTTCTTTAGTAAAAAGGCGTTACTACTTTAGTTACAACTAAAAAAGTAGATAGAAATTGAGCTCTCCAACAGTTACTAAAAGAGTATATTACTACAGAAGTAATTTACTAAAGTAGTCCAGACTAAAGAAGTAAGACTTACTAAAAGAGTAATTTATACTAGTTTGGTGCTCGCCACCCTTAAGCTCGTCTCCAGAAGAAACGAATGCAGATAGAAACATGGAACCTTTTGGAACCTTCAAGGAACTTAAAAGGCAACATTATGCTGAGAAGGAGAATCCCCCACAAGGGGGGCTAGCGGAATCTCTCCAAATTCTTGCGGATTCTCTTCCATTGCCTCGACAATCAACGGTGGAATAAAGTCTTGCAGCAGCGCCACGTACTTCTCACCCGTTAATATTCCATCGATGAAGAGGGGCCCGATTATGTGATTACCTAACATACCCGCCCAGACATTCAGCGACTCTGGGTGTTGAGTGTTGCCTTCACGAAATACATGAGGGTTTGTGTCACACCAATATCGGCAGTTATGCCTGTTGACCTTGTCATTCAAGTAGAACGTACTCTCATCGCAGAAACACACGTTTGTCAGCACAATGGTCCCACGTGCCAATGCCTCACACATCTGCTCACAAAACTCGATACGCATATCGTGATCATGTTCACTTAACTCCTGGACCATATGTAGTTTGTATGGATGGAAGGTATGTTTTTTTTAAGATTCTGTAGATCGTTGTGCGTGACACACCACACGTTTGAGCCACAGTTGTTATGGACTGTTGAGGATGCACATTTAGCTCCGCCAACACTTGTATCTGTGTTTCTTCCGTAGCAACACTAGGGTTTCGAGGCTTTGGGGCATTGGTCACACTGCCTGTCGTAAAGAATTTGATTAATAAATGGCGTACAGAAGAAACACTAATTGGGTTGCGCACATTTTGTTCATTGAACAACCGTGCTGTTGCACTGTACGAACGATTCGTAGCACCAAAGAGTAACACAATTTCAATTCTCTGTTCAAGAGACCACATTATGTATGCAATGTAGGATGGTCAAACGCACCAGCACAAACACACGTCTACGTCCTTCAGACCTACTGTTCAGGGTTGTAATGTAGCGCACTCTTGGTCGGAAAAGCACATCTGATAGTGGTGCACGAGTAAACAGAGTAACTTTGCTAAAGTACGTGTGTCCAACACCAAAGCGCCACCACGGGCAACTCGTCGTCATAAACTACATCTCCTCGTCCGTAAGAGTAGCAGTTCGACAGTAGCGCAATGGTAAAATGTTGGTTCAGTACACGTGCGGTCCGGGGTTCGAGCCTAGGAGGGTTCAGATTTTTCAATAATATTATGGTACTCTCTTTTCTATCGGTTTCAGTTCAATTTGCATGTTTTGTATTTGCAATACTGTTATAGTGTTGGTTGTGTGGTATGTGCATTGTGCATTCGTTCCGAACTAGACCTACGTTAGACTTTAGAGTTTGTTGTGGACACGGTCTGGTCTCTATACGCGATTACTTTTCCAGCGAGGTACCACACGATGGGGGTTGCTATTCAAAATATTTGAGTTACCCCCAGTAACCCCCTTTAGCCCCCCTTTTGGGGGATTCTCCTTCTCAGCATAATGTTGCCTTTTAAGTTCCTTGAAGGTTCCAAAAGGTTTCATGTTTTGTATCTGCCTTCGTTTCTTCTTGAGACGAGCTTTAGTGTTATTCGTTGAACGCACTTCGACCGTCCTTTACGGATGGCCGCCATGTTGGCTACGGACATGCTAGCGACTTACAATTTTCACAAGTGGTCTTTACTCGTGATTACCTATCAAAGAGGTACCACACGATGGGGGTTGCTATTTAAAATTTTTGAGTTACCCCCAGCAACCCCCTTTAGCTTCCCTTGTGGGGGATTCTCCTTCTCAGCATAATGTTGCCTTTTAAGTTCCTTGAAGGTTCCAAAAGGTTTCATGTTTCTATCTGCCTTCGTTACTTCAGGAGGTGGACCTTAGTGTTATTCGTGGAACGCACTATATATATATATATATATATATATATATATATATATATATATATATATATATATATATATATATATATATATCCCCTCTTCCTCCCCTAGGTTCTCTCGTCAAAGTGAAAAGACAAAAAACACCCAAGGTCTGACCCTCATATATATTGAAAATTTGATTGAGATTGGTTGGGTGGTTCAAAAGTTATTAGTTTTTATTTATACGTCCCCCCCTCTCCTAGGATCTACCGTTAAATTGAAATTACAAACATGTTTCCAGATTCGAATCTCATGTATCTTGAAAATTTGATTGAGATCGGTCGGATAGTTCAAGAGTTATTAAGTTTCAAAAATATTCACTTTCAGTGTTATATAAATTGATTTTTATATATATATATCTCCCCCTTCTCCTCCCCTATATTGCTCCGTCTAACTTAAATCATAAAAATAATCCCAGGCCTCAACCTCATCTATGTTGAAAATTTGATCAAGATCGGTCTAGTGGTTCAGGAGTTAAGTTTTATTTATTTTTTATACCCCCTTCCCTTCCTCCAGCCCTCAGTTCTACCATCAAAGTCAATAGCCTAAAACCAGCCCAGCCTCGAACTTCATCCATGTTAGAAATTTGATCGAGATTGATCGGGCGGTTCCGGAGATTTAGAGTCACAAACATAGTGATTTTCAATTTTATATATATAGATTGGATTAATACATATTTGACTTGGAGTAGACTTCAAAAAATTCTAATAAATAATAGAAACGAATTATTTATTTGATTGAAACGCTTTATAATAATAATAATAATAATAATAATAATAATAATAATAATAATAATAATAATAATAATAATAATAATAATAATAATAATTTATTTATTTATTTATTTATTATGAATGATTGCGACCACAGCCAGAGCCATAATGGTCATATATACAATTATGTACAATAGAATATTACAAGAAGAATACAAGCAAAACAAAGAAATTAAAATACATAAAATCATCACAATCAAGTAAAGAAAAAAGAAAAAATTAACACAAGTAGAATTCAAACTAAATTATAAAATAAAAATTTTAAACATATCCTTAATTCAGTAAAGATTCAATTAAGTAGGATATATTACTAAGAATTTACATATGTTGATCATAAAAATAAACAAATTAAAAAAATTTAGTAATAAAACACATGAACAAATATAAACCATATAGGTAAAGAAAAAAATGAATATTCAATAGACAATATACAAACAAAGGTTTAATTTGTATTTCAATTAAATATAACAATCCAAAAACTGTTTTCTAAGCACTGAAAAATTCGAATCAAAGAAATCAATTTTGAGTGACTTTTTGTTTATGTTGTCAACACAAATAAATAATGGCGAACCAACTAAATTACTATTGCACAATATAGAACGGGAAAGCCTAGATTTATACAAGGGAACTTTAATATACAAGTATTCAATTAAGTCAAGTTTCGCATGTATTATATCATGAATAAATTTAATTTGCCTTAAATTACGTCGAACTTCAAGAGCAAGTAAATCCAATTAGCAAGAATCTCCCTATTAGTCAGATCGTATAGTTTAAATTTATATTTTAACCAGGCCAGGAAGGAAATCTGGACTGGCTCCAAAACTTGAGTAATGCTAATGAGATTACGGTTCCAAATCAAGTAAGCAAATTCCAAATGGGAACGTACATATGCACAATATAAAATTTTGCAAGTTGTAATATCATTAAAATCTCTAGCAACCCATTTGATGAGTCCCAGATTCCTTCTAGCCTTGGAAACCATGGTTGAAACATGATGGTCAAAAAGTAATTTAGAATCAATCATAACACCTAAGTCTTTGTTAATTAAAACAGGTTGAATTCTATACTGATTTATTGAGTAAGAAAAATACGATATATTCGTTTTCCTGGAGAACGCTATACTTTTTTATTTTATTCATGTTCAATGGAAGTAAATTTTGTACAGACCATTGGTAAACTGAGGTAATATCGGCTTGTAATTTAAGGTGATCCTGATGACTAGCTATTTCAGAAAATATCTTCAGATCATCAGCGTACAGTAAAAAAGGACATTTCAAATAATTACCAATATCATTCACATGTATTAAAAATACTAATGGACCCAAGTTGGATCCTTGAGGAACACCCGAAGAAATCTTGTACACAGATGACTTAGAACCCATATATCTAACTACGAATTTACGATCAAACAAGTAGGAAGCGAACCAATGAATCAAGGATTTAAAAATTTAAAAGAGATGAAGTTTATTAAGAAGCATATGATGGGATATCTTATCGAAGGCTTTAGCAAAAACAAAATAGATAGTATCAACTTGACCACGATTATGTACAACAGGAGCAACCAAAGTCAGAAATTTATTCAAATTTAGTTTAGTTGATTTACCCTTCAAAAAACCATACTGTTCAGGTATAATAGAATGTTCAACGGAACTATAAAGATAATTGTAAATAAGCTGATCAAAAATTTTTGGTATTACATCAAGAATAGAAATAGGTCTATAATCAGTTACAGACCTACCATCAGTTTTCGGAATTGGAGTAACAACAACAGTTTTCCATACATTAGGATAGAAATGAGATGCTAAACTCCAATTAAACAATGATGTCAAAATCGGTGCAATTATTTCGGATATACCTTTAATTATAAAAATCGGAATTAGATCAAGACCTACAGAAGCTTTAACATTTAAAGATTTAATAACATCAGTTACCTGTTTGGTAGAAAAGAATATTTGATCACTACAAAATTGACTGTCCATGAAAGTAGTATCATTCACATTAATATCATCTTTATGATAAACAGCTGCAAATTGTTTGGCCATAGCTTCAGATATCAGTTGAGGGTCGGAAAGAAATTTGTCATCAACTAATATTGCCTTATGTCCGTCTTTACCATTTATTTTATTACTCGTATACTTCCAAAATCTTTTAGGATTATTTTTTAAACTATTCTCAATCTTATTATAATATTTGATTTTATCAAGAGTAAGTTGCTTCTTAAAGTCAGAACGAAGTTTAGAGAATACATTATAATGGTGAAAAGATTGGGTTCTTTTATACTTCTTATGATCATTATTCTTTTTTTAAGCAAGTAAATTAAATTACGAGAATACCATCTCGGATACTTAGAAATTGATTTGGTTACTAAAGGATAATAATAATAATAATAATAATAATAATAATAATAATAATAATAATAATAATAATAATAATAATAATAATAATAATAATAAACTTTATTTTTAAGTGCTGAGAACAGCTAAAATACAGCAAAAATACAGCACTTTGTCTTATTCTACATTATTTTAGCAATGAATATATAGTATAGTGATAAAATTATGATTACATCTATAACATAAATTATTAATAATGAAAATACTAACAGTGTAGTGTACGTCAATTATTAAAACAAAGAAGTGTCAAAAATTAAAAGTAAAAAAATAAAAACTACTAAGTTATATTTAAAATTCTAAAGTAAAGTCATATTTTAAGATATGTATTCATTATAGCTTTCTAAAATCCTACAGATTAAAATATGTTTTCTATTATGCGGTTGCAATAAAATTTTTGCCCTTGTACCATATGTTGGAACTTTAAAATCAACATTTTTAAAACTATAGTCTGAGGTATATTGGTTGTCAAGTAACTTTTCTACAAATACAGATTCAATCAATTTTCTCCTATAATAATATATAATATATAATATATAATAATAATAACAATAATAATAATAATAATAATAATAATAATAATAATAATAATAATAATAATAATTATTATTATTATTATTATTATTATTATTATTATCTGCTTTTTAGCACTTTTGTTAAAATCGGTTAATATTGCGTATTTTAGTTTTTATTTTATGCTTTTAAGTGTGGTTTTGAAATTGTTTATTTTTTTAAAGTATATATAATTTTTCCACTTTTTGGTTACCCAAGTAGTTTATTTAGATACGTAAACTAAAGGTAGAACACTAACTGCTCAGCCTACGAGATATGCATGAACAAATATATATTTTTCTAAATTAATCTACATATTTCGGAACTATACGTGAACATACACACTTTATTAATACTATCAAATATTGAGGAGTTTCATGGTCTAACTCCAAAGACTCTCATCAGATTTTGATAAAATTTATTTGGAGTTTGCGAGAAAATATACTCTTTGAAACTAAACAGAAATCAAAAACGGTACATCTGTGTTAAAGTTATACATGAACATAATCGTGGAACGTTAAATTGACTTGGGACTTTTGATTTTTTTTAGTTTGTTGCAAATTGAAATTTAGTTGAAGCCTAATTTAGGCATCTAGAATAGAATAACACTAAGTATCGACCCTAAATCAGTGATTACAGAGAGGAAATACAATTGGTTGACCAATAATTGACATTAAATTTGGGCAACTTGATCAAATCCATGTAATCATGTCTTTCGTCCTTTAAGTATCTATTTTTATCTCATAACGAACTTAGTAGGACTCAGAATGTCAAAACGGAAAGAGTGTACACTTGGGATTCATATTGTACACTGGGGTAGCCTATACATTGGGTATTGCATCAGTACCATTCTTCTTTAAGCCCTGCTAACTTCTACCGAGTTCTGTGCCACGTATGTATGTATTGAACTCTTAAATAATCTTCAAATTAAAATTTAACTTTTTCAGCTTTAGATTACGTTCGTTCAGTGGAATAATTCTACGAAAATCCCTTCAAATTACATTTTGCAAGAGAAAAAAAAAACAACAACAAACAAACAAAGGAAAGATTATTAGACAATCTAAAAGCTCGTTCTTCTAAATCACGTTACGTATTGAACTTTTCGAAAATTAATGGTGGTAACATGTCATCAATGCTTTAAATATGTGAATCTTGTACTATACTGAATATTGTCGAAATAGATATTTATAGTCACTCTTAGCTATAAGTTGAGACTCGAATACAAATGAAATTCAGATGATACAGTACTTACTTACCGTAATTCACAAATTTACTGTCTCTTTCAGGTCCACCGCAGACTAACTACGGAGTACGAGAGTGTCCACCAGTTCCAGTTACAAATGTTGAGGGCCTTGAACGATGTGTTCCTGACGAGAGATACGATACATGTGGGTCTGGTCGACACTGTTGTCCAACGCGAGCAGGAGACTTTGCATGCGTCAGGATTCGAAGACAGTTTCATAAACCTCAGTGGTTTGGCAATTCAGGACTATCAGGAGTTTATAAAAATCCACTGGTCCGACCAACATATCGTGTGGTAACCAAAGGTCAACCATGATAAATAAAACGAAAACAATAATTATTTAATATGAAAAACTAAAGACCAATAATGTAAATGATTTTGAATTACTTTTAGTGCGTTCATTGTGTAGAAGTAATATAGTGCAAGAATGATACGTATAGTGCAGAATAGAAGTGCAGAAGTGAATATTTCTGTAGTATGAATAGAACATCAATGCCGACATGAATGTGACAAGTGTCTGAAGAACATTTGAAGGCTGAGTAGATCACATATGGCCTCTCATAACAGAAAAATCTATGGTAGAAAATTTACCTCCATGTAGCAAAAATAGTATACAATATGATGCTTTGTGGTTTCATATTCATTTACCCCACCTTACGATTGTCATTTGTAATTTTTTCGGTAAATAATTCAGTAGTTACACATTACATAGATTACCTATTTTAGAAAGTAGCTTTTTAATAGTTCTAAAGTACTGTTGTTATTAAGACCTTTCAAACGATGGTCATAAGCCGACATTTTTCTAATATCACAACAACCTGTGTCCAGAGTTTTCTGGGCTGTAACGAACAACCTAGAAATATTAATTGTTTACTTAATACTTAATTCAATTACTCCTACATTTATAATCAGTATAATTACTACACGAGTTACTTCGTTAATTTGTTAATTAACGAATTGTATCGTTGTCATTTCGTTATTCAGTGAACTTTAAAAGAAAATGTTTGGTTGAATAGAGTTCAGCGTTTCCTTCAGTGGCTATTTAAGTGGAGATGACAGTGATGGGGCCTCAGAGTATTTATTGAAAACGATTCTCAAGGTATGATACACAGACGATAACAATAGCAACACACCATATAATATCATTGTCAACATAGTTAAAGATGACTTATCTTGGCTGCCAGCTCCTCATTCAAGTGAAAACTTTCCATGATTCCTTTATGAACTCACTACACTCAGTTGTGTCTATAAAGGTTGAGAGACTTAACATGAATATATATTTCTTGTTACAAGTATGTAAGTGACTCAATTGTCGAACTGACTTATTGATCATTGCAACATTTGAAGCCTATAAAGTGAACTAAGATGCATATGAGATAGCTGTTTTGGAGGCAAAATAGTATGGTAAGAAAGAGCGTCGCTTACGTGACACACTTTCACGATGCTTTTGTACTAGACTAGAGTCTCGATGTGATTTGCAGTCCACATAAATAGGTTTTTATGTTCTTTGTTAACTGTGGTATTGCACAAGGATATGAAGTAACAATGAATATGTCAGTCATTCAACAAGGTTAATCAACGACTGCTTCATAAATAATTGGTCGGCATTCTTTGGTTCGATCCCCGGTGGGACGGTGCTATAGGGGAAATGAAGCCTACTTAAAAATATTTTCCTCTCTTCTTTGTAGCTCCATCAAATTGTATCAAGTCACTAAAATATGGAAGATTTTCAATTATGGAATGAAATTTGTGATGAGCCATTAAGTAGGACTATGTACTTCTTAGATATTTTTTGAATAGTGTAATATCTCAAAATACACAATTTTTACAGCCAGTTACATTGATAATTTTGATTATTTAAAGAAATGAACAATTTAGTCCAGATTTGTATGGGGGAATTATTTTTCTGTTTACTTTTAAATAAACTCGAATTTTAATGTTCTGATTTTACTAATTTCTTTTTCAAATTTAATTAACTTTTATGTGCACCAATGAAATTCAAATAAGCGTTCATGTAAACGAGGTCAAAATTGAACTTTCTAACTTGAGCATAGTTCAAGGAATTTTGTTTCACGATTAAAAGTGTAAGTTCAATACATCTGGTTCAGTACTGTAGATTAACCAAGATCAACGATGTTAAACCTAGTTCATCCACCACTTGATCAAGACTTAACGTTGAACATCGTTGGTGCACAAACAGACGTTAAAGTCCTTTGCTTCGTGAAAAGTTAAATTTTGTTGTATATAATTCTAACATTTGGTAACCAAATATGATTTAAATAAAATTAAATTTATACAATTTATAATGTTAATTCATTTTGAAAAAAAAAACAAAAACAAAGAATATATAACTAATCTTGAAGAATAAATTAGTAAAATCACATGATCGAAATTCTGTTTCATTAAAAAAATCCATTTCCCAGAGCTAAATAATAATAATAATAATAATAATAATAATAATAATAATAATAATAATAATAATAATAATAATAATAATAATAATAATAATAATAATAATAATAAAGATATAGATGCTCAACATCATTAAAATGAATAGATATGTGTACCTGCGTATGTTAACGTATGGTAGCTGTTTGTTCTATAAAGATTTTCTTGCCTACTTTCACTTATCATTCATGAGTGGTTTGCAAACAAATGTTGTTAACATTTTTGTATGGTGGTCATGTATAGTATGAAAGAACCAACGTTAATTCATGATAAAGTCATATGTGGTTGGATTCTATATTAAAATGCAAGCCCTGCAAATGATTGTTAACTTCTACGAAAAAAATAATTAATCAGGTTTTATTAATGTTTTGAAATCAAAGTTTGTTTTAGCAAAATGTATACAGTACAATGAATTGAATGTGGTTGTTAACCCGAAGGAACTGACTGAAATGCTAGTCTTCTAAATTTACATAGATGATGTCAATTGATATATCAGTGTAATAACAGTACAGTACATTTTCACACGAGAAAATGGAATAAAATTATTGCATGCAGAAAGTGACAAAGTCGGAAAGGAAACTTTTTGCTGTTTACTGCGTGTCTAAGATGAAGAATAACCAAAATATATTAAATAACATCTTTCTTGAGAAGTGACAAGATTGTTTAATTTGTTTGAAAGTACATCAAACAAGAAACAACATTTACACGTTGTAATATTTTCTACGAAATTCATTAGTTGTACTTCAATTATATTCTATATAAACACCTTAACTTTGTATTACTAAAATATGACAATACCAGGTTCATGGCTCCATCTCTTCTTGTTCTATTTCATTATATTTTATAATTATTATAGTAATTTCAAGGCACGTATACAGGAACTTATTTCGAGGGAGGATCCAAAGCTTTTTGGGGAGATCCAAATTCAATATGAGTAAAAAATATATTAAAGTTTGTAAAATCACCCGTAAAATTAGACTAAATTTACAAAAAAGTCACGATTTCGGCGGGGAGGAGGATTTGGACCCTCAGGACTCATTCCTTGTTTACGTTCCTCATCAACTGTAATACTACAGTATTTTTACAATGTTAATGTTGTTTTGAAGTTATAGTATTTAAAATAGATTTGAACTAATAAACGATATTCGAAATGTAATGTTTCTAATCTATCTCAATGGAATAAACATGTTTCTTCAGTATTCAGTATGACAATATAAATAAAGTTATGTTCTTTTCTATCAATCTGTGTTGTTGGCGAAAGATTTACGGATTGCAATATACACACACAGTATATCTGGAAAATCTCATTATTTTAAAATTTTATTTTAGTTTATTTTATTCTTTTATTTCTTAAACGTAAGCTATGATGTTTTCCTCAAATCGGCTTTGTTAAGACAATTATTATTATTTAATTAATCTTTTGTGATATTCGTCAATCCAAGCTAGACTTTGAAACAAACAATATTAGCCCTACTCATTTCACTAAGACACCTTCAGGGAGGAGTCATGTGTTTCAAATTCTTCGTTAAGCTATAAAATAAAGTCTAGCATAGCTCGGTGATGAAAAGATTGGTTTTGGTTGATTTGGTGTTTAGTGTCCCGTTTCAGCACAGAGGTTGAACAAAACGTAGACCTACAGTTTAACGTGGACTTCAAAACACACGAGCTCCCTATAGGAATGAGAGTCTTCCACGCCGAGGGTATGTGTGCTAACCACATAGCCATGAGGGAGTGATGATAAAAATATTTGTTACATGAATCATTCCATTAAACTTAACAAACATAATTGAAGGAACAAATCATTTTGTTTTGTAAAATAGGTTTCACATTCTTAGTGGTATAGTTGAAATGAGAATCTTTCATATTTAAGTCCCATGCTTATGACTGTTGGCTAAAAGAGACGGATTATTGAGGGAAGTAAATAAGAGCTTTTTTGTGGCTAAGCAGTTAGTATATGTCTTTGGCGTGGAAGACAAGGAATCAAGGGCGCCCATCAGGGGGACAAGGTGGGGCGCTCGCCCCCCTAAGAGGAAATTGTACTTGGGAATATCGAAAACCCAATAGAATTTTTACATTAGTTACAGCAAACTTTGAAATTATATTTGAAAAGTCGCTTGTACTTGCCCCCCCTTTGAAACCACAACGTGGGCGCTCTTGCCAGGATTGGATTCACAGTGGGGGCTCATGTGGTTCGGAGTCATGTGGTCCTCTTCTCATATAGCCTCACTGATGAAAGAGATGCTAAACTCAAAATCTAATCTAATCTAATCTGGAAGTAAATAATTACGATAGAGTGGTGACATGAGAATGAGAGAGGAAACCACGATGTTGTCTACAATAAACTTATGTGGGTTAGATCAAACCATGGACCACTTGCACCAAAGATGAGTATTCTAACATTGAATCACCATGCTCTCAGTGGCAAAGTTGAGGCAATGTGCATAAAAAACACATGACAAATAAAACATATACATAGTTGCATTATTGAATTAATTAACAGATGTAACTGTGTCTAATATGACTCACTAAAATATGTTTACTTGCTAGTACGTATATGATGTTAGTAGTTTACTACTCATGGTTTCACTTTATTATATTTACGCATGTGTCTTATTGATTTTAATACGTGACTAAAGTGAAAAATGTGAAGATAAGTTTGCAGCTCATGTATCTACCGAACAATCCTACACAAACAAGCACTTGATGAGGAGATTTCAGCAGTGTATAAAGAGACGTTAGTTTCAGTATCGGTGTTTCAACCTCCGTTGAACGATCAGTAACACTGGGAAAACTAAACTTTTTCCACGTTCTCGTAAAACTCTTACTGGAGAAGTTCCTCCAGAGAATAGTAATGAATTGTTCACTCGCATAACTTTTTTTTTGTGGTTCTGGTTTCAATTACTTTGCAGAGTAATACTTTATTCTTTGTAAAATAAAAAACTACAAATAAACATTAAATGATTTTTGGAGAGATTTAGATTGTAAAAATTGAAAGATCAATTTTCACACAATTATAAAAAATCGCATCTCATTACATTGATCAAATGCAATCGATTGCTGAGTTGAATTGATTTTGAGTTTAACGTCCCGTTCAGCAGCGAGGCTATATGAGACGTGGACCTACTGATTAACGTGGAATCCGAACCACGTAAGCTACCGCCGGGAATTGAATCCGGGTCTCAAACGCTAAAGGCGCGTACGCTAACCGCTTAGCTACGAAGGAGTTCTGTAGTTTGATTGCATAAGTTAAGGCTTTCGTATTAAAGTTCTATGTACTCGTACGAACAAAATTAATATTCACGTCAAGTTCCTTAAAACAAGAATTAACACAGTCCACGCAAAAAATTTTCATGCGTTTGCATTTAATTTAATCAAATGAACCGAACTATTTTGTCTCTTCACATATAGAATGTTTTCAACTAAACATGTGCAAAATTTTTTATGGTTAGTTTAACGAGCAAAGGAGCAAAACAAAGCAACAAAAGAATGACGTCATAGAATAATTTGATGTAATTTAGGTGCATGTTTTAAGAATGAAATATTTTCAAACTATGGATACAGTATGAATTTAATATTTGCAATCTGTTATTACTAAGTGATCAAAATTAATATTTTAAATTAGCTTCAAATCTTTCGTTCTTTGTGCATAGGATAACATTTGGTTCTTTAAATGTATTGTTTTAAAATAGATAAGCATATGTGACGGGCTCGGAAGAAACAAGCTTTATGCCTAAAATGCAATATGCGAGAAAAACATGTTTAAAGTTTTGCAGTAATGTACTATTAGTTGAGCTAAGGGGAATATTTACGATGTTTCCTGCTGCTGTTATATGTTGTAGTGTTACCATACATTGTTGACAAAGTTCACATTTGTGGAAAGGGAGCAAATGCGGCCATTACTTTCCTAGATGACTATCTCGATAATATGCAACGTAGGAACGAATTTGTCTTGTTTTGTGATAACACGGTTAGTCAGAACAAGAGCAACACTGTCATCCAATGTCTCTCATGGCGCGTTCCTACTGAGAAAAATGAGATTTCTCTAAATTTCATTCTTGTTGGCCATACAGGCTTCTCGCCGGATCTAATTTTCGCACTCATTAAACTGAAACGCAGGAAAAATATTGACACTATCGAGACTTTACGCACTGTTTAATTGCAGCATCCCCCTCTGATTACCGCAATAGCAACCTATGACTCAGTTCTCGAAAAAGTTTTGTAAAGAAAGGGAAGTGGGATACGTTTTTGCAGCAATACTATACCACAATACTCAATATAACAAAATATCATCACTTTATCTACACATTATAGGAGTCAGTCGGATGAAAAGAACTCGCTAACTCTGACATTCAGTTGGTTAACATAATCAAACGGAAGTGGTGCTGTTGTGCAGAAATAAAACCAAAGGGTTTGCCGCTGAAGCGTCAGTGTATCTGTACAAAGAAGTTCGATCTTTGTGTGTGAACCCAGTCAATGCAGATCAATCCATCTGCAAAACCCATAAGAGAAGTTGCAATCAGGGCGCATTGAAGCCGGAATCGGGGAGGTGACCGAGATCGCGATCGTAAGCATACTTAATTTTTTTTACAAAGTTCCGTTGAATTTTCTCAGTGTAGATCAATGTTTGGATTACTTTTTTTTTTTTTTTTTTGGGCACAGTTAGACTCGATATAGTTGTAAATATAGAATTGTATAATTTTTTGTGTTAATGTAATTGCCGTTCTATCTTCGTTATATTTTACAGATGATAATTTGTGCCCAAACACCTCGTTTTGTTTATGAATACTTTACAAATTACGTATGTGAAAAACATCGGCCATTAGGCATAATTTTATGTGAATAAATTGCTATGAATCATCTATAAAGTACTATGAATTTACTTTATTTATTTATTATCCAGGTAACATCTAAGGACTTAACTACTCCTTACTTTGGTGAGAGGGGTCGTCAGAGCCTCTTATGCGTATGAATTTTGTAACATGTAGTAACCATCACACTTTCCACACTTTTGCGTATGAACAGGTTAGCATAAAGTAGCTCTCCACTCGAATCAACTGCAGATTTTTGAATGCGGCAAACAACATGTGACGGTAGAAGGTTTGAAGGCATAGAAATCGTCAAAACCAGAAAATTGACTTTTTAGGCATAAAGCTGGTTTCTTCCGAGCCAGTCATCACATATAATTTATATTTGATACCCAAGATGAAGCTCTGCTAACATTTAATTTTGTACGCTCTTTTTATAAGAGTACTTAGAGACCCTAAAATTCTTTTAAGAATTGTCTAATGACGTTACAATGTGCAATATTTAGTAAGCTTGAGTGAAAAAAACATCATAAGATAACCATTATTCTAACATATATCTTATTATACCTTATACATTATACCTAACATATGTATACCTTATTATAATGCCACTTATATTTATACAGGGTGTTAATGAACTATACTGACAAACTATAAAAGGCGATTCCTTACATCAAAATAAGAGAAAAAGTTCATATGGACCTGTTGGGAAAAGTGTATAGTTTCAGAGCTAGGGCTGTCCAAAATCGCGAAAAAGCCAAATTTCAAGAGACCCTATTTCGAATTCGAGAAACTGTGGATGGTGGTCCTTATTAGCGTAAAAAAGTCACGCATACACAATCCAAAAATTCATATTTCATTAATGTTCAATGGGTATACAGAGTATTCCATGCAGGATGATATTCCCATACACGCTATCAAATGAATTTTGAGATATGCTCTGACTGGTCCAAAGCAGGCAAACGATAAGCCTTGATAGCAGTGAACATGATAGCGCAATAGATAATTTCCGATGTTCCTACGTTGTAAACATGATTGTAGTTCTGTATACCTGTATATTTGTTTCTAACGCACTCCTATATAACATTAGCAATCTATTGAGTTCTTTAAAAAGGGATATGTTCATTTATTGATTTATTATTTTTAGCATGAATAGCATGTACGGTATACATGTTTTATACTATGGTCTAAGTTTGTTTACGAATTACAATTTAACAATTTTTAAAGGAAGGCGGTTGATGAGTTTACTGCAAGTAGATTAGTAAACAAAAAAAAAAAAAAAAAAGGAAAATATGCCTATCATTGGAAGTCCCATATCCTTGGCCTACTTGTTAACTAGATAATTAGAAACTGATATTAACTACTCTATAAATTAAAGACTAAGTGAACAGCAGTTATTAAAGAAAAAGCAACTCCTTTGGTTCGTAGCAAGCCTTCTCCTTTAATCTGTTTCTTAAAAGAGTTTCTTCGCGAAGTAAACTCAAACTTTAGGTTTTCGGGAAAAGTCTTTTGAAATGACTTTTACAGGGAATGTGAATAATTCAACGCGTCTCTTCTGTGTGTAAGTATGTATATTATACGTAATGACACGACGCAAATATTTACATGCATGATGTATGTTGGAAGTGTTTGATTCAAAACGTCTGGAGGCAGGGATTGATTTACATGCTATTCAAAATCTCTCAGCTCCTCCTTTTTATTGAATATTTCATGCCTTTTCAGTGACAAGCTGAAAAGAAATTTTCATTCATGTGAAATGTTCTGCAAACAATGATGATGTATATTTTCGTTTTTGCTTTATTATTTCGTTTCATGCCACCATTTCTTCTGAGTATCTTTCAGGATACGTGTTATGACATGGTAGCTATCCGTTTCTCATTTGCTTGGAAACAAAATTTACAGCTAAAGATATTTTCTATATTTGGACTGACTTGATCTTGAGAAGAGCAATAAGAAATATATATACTGGCATTTTCTTAGACGAGGTATGCTTTATTAACAAATAAAAATATATTACAAAACGTTGTGTGACAATGTAAAGTGTATTTGAAACTGTAGTAAGTGCATATATCTAGAGAGATATTACCTAAACTATCTAGAGAGCCTATATATTAAAACAAGCCAGCAAAAGAGGACTGATTTCAGTGTGATTTTCTCTTAGAGATGATCAAGTTCTCTGTCATGTACTGCATTATAATCATTTTAGTGGGTCGAATGAAAGTTGGTACGAATGATACATTTCATTTTAGTTTAGTGTCCCTTTCAGCAGCGAGGTTATATGAGACGTGAACCTATGCTTTAATGTGGGATCCGAATTACATGGACTCCCGCCGGGAATCGAACCGGGGCCCCCACGCCAAAGGCGCGTAGGCTAACCGCTTAGCCACGAGGGAGCTGCGAATGATACATTTAAGTATTCCATCAAACATTGAATGTGTACAAAGCTAACAGTAAGTGGTATGCAGTGATGTAGACAAGGGTATATATATATATATATATATACTTGTAGGATCTGAACTACTTATTCGGGTTTATATTCTCAGTCAAGTACCCCCACCGGAAACCGAACCGAGGAGCACGTGCAAAATCTCTATGTACGTTGGCATTAGTATCTTCAGTATCAGAATTGGAACAAAACATCCACTGTTATCACGTTCATCCCCATTCACATAGAATCATCCGGATGGTGACTGTCACGTTACAATATAAACCTCATATGAAAAGTGATATTAATCTACTCATTACTTGGGATAGCATTCTCAGTGTTTTAACATTGAATAAAATTAATTCAAAAGACAAACATGGTGGAATGCATACTAATCTCTATGTATCAAAGTTGATTGGTTCACTTCTGTACTGTTAGAGAGATAGGCAATGGCTTTACTATTTATGGAGTATATGTAGACTTTACAGACTTATCTACACAAAAATGAAATGCTTTCAGTTTAACGTCCTGCTGTTATATCTGTTAGGTTAAGGGGAACGAGGATTACGAGAAGTGAATGCTAATGGAAGAATTGGTGGAATGAGAACATTGGAGGAAACGGGAGTACACCGAGAGAACCCACGAGCATGAAGTTGTTGACTACAAACTTACCTGGCCGGGGATGGAACCAGAGACCCCAAGCGCTACAGGAAATTGTTCTAACACTGAACCACCGTGTCCCTATCTATACAAACAAATAATAAAATAAAGAAATATTAATATGTGAGTAACGATTTTTTTAAAATTTAACTTTTGATCGTGTGATGTTTCATTCAACTTGGTACTTCACTACAAGACAAATTTGATACAATTTATAATTAGCGCTCCCAGATTTTCAGACTAAAAAATCAGAACACCCTGTGAAATTTACAGTATATTTAATCACTTAATTTTTGCTGTAATATCAGAATCAATTACATACAGATAATAGGTCAACACTCACTAGGAAGTGAGTGACAGAGAGCAAATTATTTTTATCAGTTTAGTGTCAATCTATTATATAAAAGAGAACGCACAAATCCTTTGTTAGCTCATCACGCTAATACGGCTGAACCAATTTCTTTCATTTTTGGGGGGTTATTAGGATTTGGACCCTAGATGGTTTTTATCATATCACTTTAATTTTTAATTACCAGTGTCTTGAGATAATTGACCATTCAAGTGTCCATAACGTACAAATCCTTTGTTAGTTCATCATAGGTATAAAAATAAACGTATTTATATGCAACCCGCATGACCGTGTCACTCGGCGGGTTAACATAAATGACAGGCGATATAATGTTAACATTTACTGCAATTTGAAAGCGAAAAAGTAAAAATTATCTAAGTAACAAGGTTTATTGCGTTCCGGGGTGACCCCAGCGAAGCGGGGTGAACGCTGCTAGTGACTAATAAAAACAAGATTTAAAAAAATATATTGCACGAATGATTAACTTATATTTTGAAGAAAAACTGGGACTTTTGGGGTTTTGAACAATTTTGTGGGGACAGATGATGTAAGCCAGAATCGCATGGAAGCAGGGACATACGCAGGAATTTATTTCGAGGTGCTTCAAAGATTTTCAGTAGGGGACAAATTCAATATAAGAACAAAGTATGTATTTTAAAATTTGTAAAAATTAGAGTACATTTACAGAAAAGTCGGGATTACGGGAGGCCCAAACCCTAGGATCCATCCTCTACGTACGTCCGTGCCTGGAAGCCCAATTTACGATGAAGAAGTACGATTATATCTAGAGAATCTTAAGTATAAAAGTGTAAATTAGCCGTATTAAATTTCTGTGCATTTTTAGTCGGTTGGTTCATATGAACAAGTAATGTATTGTTTCTTCGAAATGAAGTGGAATATTAGTACACACAGAACTACAAGTGCATCATAGGAAATTTGAAACATTTACGTGCATCAAATGGCGCGTTAATATGTATAAATTTCGTTTTTGTCACTGATGCGCAGCATTTTCAACCTGAGAGAACGATCGAAAATAAAAAAAAATGGGTCATTTGAGACATATAAATGCATTGTGGTTTAAGATTACTCAATTGATGCAGATCTTTGCATCGGTACTGATGCATTTCTTCTTGATGTGAGCGTCACATGTCGTGTTTTGTTTGAAGTTAGTCTCCAGCACTTACTGCGCATGCTCGACTGGTTTTCGTGTTGTTGTGGAGCGAATTCTGACTTGTTATTGTGTGTGTTCTTTTGTCTAGTGCTGGAGTCTGCTTAGAAAAACGGAGGTAAGTGTATATTAAAATACGATATTATTGTGTTAGGTAGTGCAAGTATGTAGTTATTAAGAAAAGTACCGTTAGCAAAACAAAAATAGCAACAAGAATAGAGACAAAGCCATAAGGGATTCTCAGAAGGAACTCGTTTCCTACAAAAATCCACAAAGGAGTGAAGAAATATTTAGGTTAACTACAGTACATACTGTATGTTGAAGTGACTCATGCTAGTGGCTGCTTGATTCTCATTAAATATATCCGATGCATGCGTGAACTCCGAACCGCTGTTATTATTATTATTATTATTATTATTATTATTATTATTATTATTATTATTATTATTATTAATAATAATAATAATAATAATAATAATAATACTTAATATTCTTATTAGGTGAAGGTTGATTATTTAGAAGAACTTCATTTAACTCGCATAAGTTGTTACTCCTGCACCAAGGGCGCCGATCCTGAGGGGGTTTAGTGGTCTGGGACCCCCAAAGTTGAAATGGTCCTCTAACGAGGGGGGCGAAATTGCTAAGTTGAAGCAGGTTCTCCTATTTCTACAGTACATGGTCGTTCATTTTTCCTTTCTACTAATGCATATCTTTCATAGGGCCCTCCAAAGCTACACAGAAAACGGCGCCCTTGTCCTGCACATACCAATAGTTGAGTATCTACTAAAAGTCACACATGGTCACGTAATTGTGATGTTTTGGTTAGAGTATCGGGCCAAAAGCCCCGATTTCGTGATATTGTAGTAAATATTGACAAAACACGGGTATGCCTACTATTGAGCAGGAAATAAATTGAAGGTTAAAAACAGTAGCACGGCATTAACCCTTACATATATCGTTTATACGTTAGGGTTGTATTTTCATTATTCGATTTAAAAAGTACTAATAAAGCTTTTTCTCTAGAGTGGAAGCGTTCTAGAACACGTTACGTATGGTTTTACGCCTTTCTGGGTCGAAACATAGGGTGTGATACGTCATAACTTAAAACTAAAGAATTTTTTGTTAGGCCTATTTTTACTATTTTTTGAGTTACTTACTTTTGCACCTATAACAAAAATTCCCTTTTTCTCGATTTTCCCGCTCAGATACTCGACGGAGACATGCGAATGGAAAACGTTTCAAAGGCTGTTTTATTCTGTAGAGAATGAGGTACGAACCATAATGCTAATGTAAATAAGGATGTCTCAGGAAATTTTTACCTGAGATCTTGTTTTAAACGGGAATTTATGGTACTGTGGGCATATTATTTTTTGGCGGGCTTACTTTTGCACCTAGAAGATCGATATTTTGCACATACATTCAGTGTACTCCTTAGTATTCTACAGATATATTTCAGATTTCTGCGGTGCCCCAAGTTGTGTTCGAACGGGTAAAAAGGTTTTAAAAAGGGATATTTTAATAAATCTCTTTATCGAGATTTTCCCGCCTCAGATACATGATGAAGACATGTGATTGGTAACGTTAGAAAGTACTTTCCATTCTGAAGAAAATGAGGTACGAACCATGATCCTAGGGTAAATGGGGATGTCTTAGAAAATTTCCCGTTTTTGCGGGAATTTGGGGTATTGTGGGGATATTCTTAGCACATGTGTTAATATATATATATTTACCTTACTGTTCTAAATAGAAGCTTGAAATTTTGTAGACATATTCACTATGCCCTTAACATTTTTCAGTTGATTTTGAGATCTGTGTGTTAACACAGGGGGGAGGGGTCCAGAAATGCTAAAAAAGGGATATTTTAACAAAAATCCCATTTTTTGCAATTTTTCCCCCCTCAGATACATGACGGAAACATATGAATGGTACCGTTTGAAAGACTGTTCTATTCTGATGAGAATGAAGTGTAAAACATGACCCTAGGATGTCTCAGAAAATTTTTATATTACATCCGAATCTTTTTGAGTCATCTGGGCCACTGTGGGGATGTTCTTAGCTGATTGGTAATTTGTTTCTCCCATCCTTACTATTCAAGATAGAAGCTTGAAATTTTGTACACACGTTTCGTACACCATTTAGTATTTTTCAGTTTATTTTGAGATCTGTGTGTTAACACAGGGTGTTCCGGAGGGACCCAAAATAGAAAAAAGGGATTTTTTCTACCAAAAGCCTTATTTTTCCCCTCAAACTTTCCGTTTCAGGGACATGATAGGAAAATGTGAATGGTGCCGTTTTAACACAGCGTATAATAAGGAAAGGAAATTTCAAATGTAATTTCTGGTATCATTATCAGGTTAACTTTTCAGAGGTTAACAGGATTTTCCACTAGTGTTATGTTCTTCCAATGAATTCAATTTGATTATGAGATTTAAACTGACTGTTACTTCATTTTTAATTAAAATTCGTAGTTTCATGAATGGGAAATGAAAGAAACATAACTCAGCATGCCAGAAGGCTACTGATGATGTGTCAGTAGAGACAAGAGACACACGTACTAGAAAACATGCTACAGGCTAAACCAGTAACGTCTTAGTTACTGTTCCATTTTCAGGTTTTTTTTTTTTTTTTTTTTTTTTTTTTTTTTTTTAGAACATGCGTCGTGTACTTACGTAACATCCTATATTACTGAGAAAGTAAACCTGATAGCGAAATTCTGATTTCAGATTTGAATTTAACATGGTAAATTACTATAGACCTACAGACTTTTATCCCAGAAATATAACTCTTTTAGAATATTGTAATTATACATCACAAGAACAGTTTTCATATTTTTGTACCTAATTCGAAACGTCCACGTATTTGTCCGTTTGCAAAATATGTCTTTCATAATTAAAAACAGGGAAATGTAAGTGAACAATTCTTTCAGATGATTTTAAAATGAAACTTTGGATGTCTTCCCGTTTGGCCTTTTCCCGTTTCGCCTTTTCCCGTTTCGCCTTGTGCCTGTTTTAATTACTTCAGGCTATGATGCTAAGATAGTATATGCTAATTTGATTCTAAGGCGAAACAGGAATTCCCCTTTGCCCTTTCCATTTCGCCTTACACCAGCGAAGGGGATTTTCAAGTTATGATAGGGAAATTTAGTGTCATTTTGGAAAACATTTGTAATGCTAGTAGTATTTACGTTTGAACGAACAGAATAGCGTATAATCAAAGCAAGTATTCAGAATTTTGTGTTATCTGCGTCACTGTTTAAAAAATTGCTCATGTAGCCTTGTATTTGTACCTCACATATGAAGAAGAGAGCGGCGGAAGAACGAACATCAACAATTACTAAGACATATAGGTAAGTATAGGTAAGTATATATAATAGTTGTAATAAAGTATAAGTAATTTTGACACTGAAGCTTCTCTGCATGTTTCTAATATTTACTCGTGCAACTTTTCCAAAAGTTATTTTAGAACTTAGATGTGGAACTTTTCTTAAATGGCATCCTAGCTAGCACACAAATACATAGTCCATTTTTTTAATTTATAGCGTAACACAATTAACCGGTCGTAGTTAAGTAATATTCCGTCTGTCTTTACTTTCTAGAGGAAAAGTACGACTTTTTTTTTTCTGTTGATGTTTAAAATGAATTTATTTTCTTCTCTCCAGGAAGAAGATTGCTAAGGGAAATTACTGTGGTGAAACTGCGTCTGTTGTCCCTATTTTTGGTGCCGTTAAACACTCTATATAACGTACGAGCATGAACCGGGCACCACTATCGCAAAGATTGAATAAATTGAATGTGGAAGGATCGTGGAGCGAAACGCATGACGGCAAAAACTTTTATTGGGGGATGAAGGCGATGACACCAGTAGAATTCTTGTAAGTTATATTTTAGTAATCAAGAAAATAGTTTATCATTTCTTACGTTCTTCTTGTTTCTTTTTTTTCTTTTTCTTGTTTTCTTTTCTTTTCTTTTCTTTCTTTCTTTTTTTTTTGAAATCGTGAAAATCTGTTATGACAATAGTAATAGGAGTAAGAATATTAATATTAAAGCATTTTCTTTAGAATGTCTGTGTTGTTTATTCTAGTCTTTCTATCTTCAATAGGTTTCCGGCACTATTGGAACTTTGAAAATTATGTGTCAGTGCGACAGGATTGTAATGGAGGGACACTTAAGACTGTACCTCTCCTTTTCTCCCAAATGTACATCCTGCACGGAAAATATTTTGGCCAGGTATTTGTTCTCCTCTTCTGCATATTGCCCAGTAAATAGCAAGAGACACATGTAAGATTACTGGAGATAATCATGGAAAAAGCTGAGAAATTTGGACTGTGTTTCAAATTGAAAGAAGTTTCTATTGATCTTAAGAAAGTAGCAATCAATGCTATAAATAAAGTATTTCCTGGTTAAAATCACAGGATGTTCCTTCCACTTCTCTCAGTCTGTTTGGAGGAAGGTTCAGCAGTTAGAACTTTCTCAATTGTACAAAGAGAACACTGAAGTAAAAAGATGGATTCGACATGCAGCAGTACAGCCTCTAGTACCAACTTCCCATTTAGATGTAGTGTTTGTACGTTTGCAAGAAGATGCGCCTGACATTCTATGAAGGAGGAGTTCGATGATTATCTTATAGACACTTGGCTGGATGATGGTGACACGTTATTTTCTCTGTAAGTATGTTTTCTTTCCTACATAAATAGATAGCATTTAGTGCAAAAAATTAATGATTGTTTTTTATTATTAAATCATTAATTAAGCTATCCCGAGCACTCTACAGTATAGCATTTTTTCCATTAACACCTAATGTAAAGTGTAATATAGATTTTCTTGCGACGAGCATGTATTGAAGATTCTACATTCACTGATTTGTAAATTATCAAAAGAACACATTCTTTTGCTTTGCAAAAGAAATAAATTAGGTTCACCCAAAATTTTGCCATCGACTTTCCAACGTAGATTCTCCTGCAATCCTTTGAATTTTTAATGTGCTAATGATGTATTTTTACCTATTTGCAGTGACTTGTGGAATCACTTTGAAAACGATCAAGAACAAATGACTAACAATGCAAGACAGTGGCACGTCAAATTACGAAGAAAGGCATCAAGGGATCACTTAGACATACATTCTTTCATTGAATTAATGAAAGACAGGCAACGTGAAAATGAAAGATTGCGAGTACTTCTTCAAGTGGTTATCAGAAAACACACTTAGAAAGCTAAGGTAGAGATGGTTTGACGACAGGATTCACCGCCTAAAAGATAGACTTAAGAACAGTGAAATTGATGTAATTTCATATACTGATGCTGTTTCATATTATATCCACATAGAAACTTGATATGCTATTTCGGGTGTGATAATAAAATTTATGTTCTAAGATATTTGAGTTTAATTTGTCTGAAATAGAAGAGACGTTGCAGTTGAGAATAAAATAAATCCCTCTTTGTTACAGAAAGAGAGTGAAAATTCCCTTGTATGTTATAAGGTCAAGCAGGAAAAGGCCAAACGGGAATTCCCCTTCCGCCTTAAGATAACATCCTTATCGGTTGTATGGCAAAATGTTTTGAGGGCATAAGGCGAAACGGAAAAAGGCCAAACGGGCATAAATTAGTATACTAAAATATATTATAAAAAAGCTATAGAAAGATTCAGAGAACATAGACATACAAAGTTTGATTTATAATCTGAGTTGGTAGTTTCCACTTTTTTTTTTTAACTCTGTAAAGTTTTGTGTTTCCCATCGCTAGATTTGCTATCGGTACGATTTTTCTAACATTGACCCATGTTCTTTTATTTCACCAAAGATAATTTGGGATTTTAGCTTTAGTGAAAATGGCAAAACTGCTCTTGTAGAGCAACCTGTAAAAAAAGCTATGTACCTAGGTATAATAAATTGAGTTCTTTTCCTTTTTTGACTTGTAAGATATACTATTTGAAGGCCTTATTTTTGTAACTATTTTCTCATAATGGTTGTGACATAGTTTAGATGGATCTCATAAATTGAGTGGCCTAAATTGTATATTGCACATGATATACAGGGTTGTCAAGGGTGTGAAAACGATGGAATAAATTTACAACACTACCAAAACTATGAAATTGAGGTTTATTAGTGTGATGCATGACAGAGTGAAAATATTCCACTTTACATGAGAGCCTCTGCAACCATTTTGGAAGGTATCATACTGGATTTTAATTAATTCAGTGAAATGGGAACTTTACGATCCGATACTATTGTTGAAATAAGGTGTGATTTCGTAACAATATTATGGTAGTTTCCTCTCTGCTTGTTTGCATCCTGAACAAAATTATGATCATAAATTTACAATGACAAGTTTTTGTATCTAGACCTATGTGATCAAAATTTCGTTAACAAAGAATATAGAAAACAATCTTGTTAATGTCTTTAAAAATCACACTTTATTTCAAAAATAGTAGTGTATCGTAAAGTCTATATTTCACTTAATTAACTCAAATCCAGTATGACTACTTCCAAAATGGCCGTAGAGGCTCTCATGTAATATGGAATATCTGTACTCTGTCCTGCATTACCCAAAAAGCCTCGATTACATATTTTTAGTAGTATTCTAAATTTATTTAATCGTTTTCACACCCTTGGAAATCCTGTATATTTAGGGAATATGCAACCAGCGATACCAACCATTGTTTCAATTAATGCATGTAAATGCTTCAGTAGGAGACAAAAAAATGAATAACATTTTGTGATTTCAGCAAAACGTTTATCTGCATAATAAATTTTATGCACACAAGTGCATCAATTAACACAGTTTTCATTATGCATTTAGTTGCATCCTTAAAAAATATGCATCTAAACGTTTTGCTGGAGTCACAAAAGTTATGCATTTTTTTGTGTCAACTAACGCGTCTGTGGTTCTCTGTGTAGTTTGATTGTATTGATTCCTTCACATCTATTTGAATGCTACTTGGTCTGTGAAAATAATTAAAGTTTATAGCGTAGAATATTGTAATATCTCGAAATCACAATTTAATTTATGTAATGTTATAACTTATATAACGCAAATGAATCGACACGAAGAATAAATCACTAAATTCAAACCATTATAATCCCTTTTACTTTAGAGAAAAATGTAGTAACAGTGACAGATCTACACCAAGTGACGGAGTTTGGTGTATGGCTTAATATTTGCTCAGTTAATACTGAAAACAGAAGTGGAAGTATATTTAAAGAGTGATTAGAGTGGAGATGGAATATATTCTTGGGATGCTTGATTGGTTGCAGTAAACCGCTTCTCGCTTTGCATTATCGTCTTTACTTTATAGCGATCCACATTAAAACCGAAACTGCTTAATTTATGTCACTTTCAGTTTGCAGTAGAGCATTAAGACAGAAGATAATATCTATTCGTAGAACACTAAATTGATCCTCAACAACCGTTTCTCGCCATCATCATTTTTCGTTTTATGTAGATCAATTCTGAATCGGAAGTTGTAATGTACTTCTATCAGTTCTGGTTTTAGTAACGAGTTAAGGATGCATCTGAAATGTATTCTTGGGACGTCTAATCGATTGCAGAAAACCACTTAATGCTATCTATTACCGGCTTTGCCCTATGGTAAATTAACCTTAAACCGGAAATGGCTTATTTATACCACTTCCGGTTTAAGTATTACCTCTATCAACGAACTCGATTTCAACTTTAGAGCCAATAATCATGGAGACCCTTCAAATATTTTTTGAGACTTTTTTTTGTTTGTTTGTTGGACGGATGAACGTACGAATACACGGACAAAGAGGATAAAACGAATTTCGGTTCACCATCAGTGGCGGATGTAGAAGGCAAAACGTGGGGACCCAGCCAGAACCCAAATTATGATAGGTATAACATGGATTTACTATAAACTTTCAAAACTATATAAAATAGTAGCTTAAATTGTTTTTGTCACTCAAAAAACTGGAGGGCCTAGGTTCTCCCGCAGGGCGTAGATCCGGCACTGTTCACCATACACGTCAACGGCTAAAAATCAAAGATGAAGCACATACGTATTCAACAGCCTTAAATACAGACGATCATACCGAAAAGAAATAAATTTAAACTGATAATGTTAGATCGTAACAAGAAAGAGATTTCAACAAGATAAAATATTTAATACTTTGTGCAGTACGTGCGATAGGTGTCAATTAAGAGTTTTAAAAAAATATGAATAAGTGTCAATATGAAGACTTGAACAAAACGACTATGTAGAAAACAAATTTAAAATAGAGAGAAAAGAGATTAACTAAAGTGAGTGTCTCATTAAATATTTCCTTTACTCTTTCCTTCCGTCTTTAGTTGGATTAAAAATGTCCTCCAGAACGTTCGTCCCCTTTTTTCCCGCTTTCGTGTCAAAAGCAGAAGTTTGTAGAGAAAATTCTCAGTCAAATTCTTTGACATATACAAACCATAACCAACCAACCAACAGCTGAAAGGAATAGCTGTATGGATTATATACATATACCAGTGTACACAAGAGAAAAGTGTTAATATTCTGAATGTGTCAAAGTGTTTGAGAATGTACTAAAGCTGTTAACAGAGAGCAAATAGAATCTAGGAAAATGATACGAGAGAGTGTTTTCCTGAAACTTCTTCTCTTATCTCCATATACTGTTAATTATAACTCTGGAAGCTAATGCATGTTTTGAAGAGTCAGAAGGCTTTCGTAAATTTAGTTTTTGCGTCTCTTCTACAATTTATTTAGGGCTGAAAATAATAGAGGAAGTTCGGGTATTATGGAATAACATTTTTGTTTCGCTTGAAACTCAGTTAAGAATTGCACATTGAAACAAAAAGGAAATCAAATATACGCCTTACATATTTGCCTTTATTTATGCGTATCTTGATAAAGAAGTTTCGGTACAGAGGTAGGCAAAACTTTTAATTTGTAAAGAAACCACTTTGGAGGGTAATATGGAATAGTCGGGTAATATGGAATACCAAATTCTATATAGAAAAGAAATGAGCTTTCTGCTGAACACAATGAATATAATTACAATATATGAAAATTCTGCATGCCAAGCCATAACAGAATGTGATTACTTGCAAAAGTCATAAATATAAAACTCTGCTTCAGGATCGGCACAGTCATTGTGTGCTCACATTAAACATGATGAACGCTGGACCCAAGTTCACCTCTTGTATCATCAGAAAATTTGCTGTAATAAAAAATACACTTAGCATTGTTGTAATCATATATGTATATTTACTTGCCCAATACCGATAGATATTTTGTAATCGGAATACCATACGGAATACGGAATACCATGCTTTTCTTGCGGATATTCCATATTGCCCTTCATGCTAACTTGGAAACGATAGAGCTGTTAAACACATTCGAAGGCGTATAGGATAATGGCGCTTATCAAACTACCACTTTGTATATCCAACGTCATAGTAAACAAAGAATTGTTGTTCTCTTACATTTCAATAGGAAAATACAGGTTGTAAAACAGTTATCTGTAAAAGTTTTCAGGAATAAGAAATCAGATTTTCACGTCTACCAACACAACGAATGCCACAATCACAAGGTGACTGACTGTAGAGCATCATGGGAACGTGAGGCAATAGTTTCTTTCCTCTCAGCTTGGAAGCAATACATTACAGGTGAGATAATGAGGTATTCCATAATATCCGACTACTCCATAATACCCGAATTTCCTCTATTGTAAGGCATATGCTGCGTACAGAGATATTGTCAAAAAATGTGTACACAATGTATGAGGTGGTATCAGTGTACTCTTTTCGTAGCTCAATTATCATTCAATATGCAGTATTATCAGGGGTGTAGCCAATAAAATCCAGACTCCTACAAATGGGGTTCAGCACTAATGTATTTATTAAACTTATTTGATACAACATATGAAGAGTGCTCATAATATTAAATGAAATATTCAAATTAAACCATATCAACTCTCTAAACTAATTAAAACAACTGAAATGAAGCATCTTGCCATTTACTCTCGTTTGCCTAACTAAATGTACAGTACCTAGTTCCTAATTTATTACTATAGTATTGCACAACAGTATTCAGCTTAAACTTCTTTTTTCTTCAAGTTTATTTTCTTTTCCAGACCTGGTGGTCACATTTGTGTACATTAAGTTTTAAGCTTAATATAATTACTCTGGAGGATTTTAAATGGCTGGGTTTTTATGTCAGAATTCTTTGAACTTTTCTAAATCACTTTCCACTATTTCTGTGGTGTTTTAATCTGTTGTCAGGAAGCAATGCACATTTCTTGTAGACTACTTGCAGGAGCTATCACAATATACAAAGCTCACCCACGTAGGCTGTTTTATTCTTGGCGAAACAAGCTATTTGCAATAAATTCTCCTTTTGTTTTAGTGATGTATTTTGAGTTTCTAAACTATATAGATCACAATGATGTCTTCGATTAATCCCATTTTTATTTTACATACGTATTTCAACCCTAATGCACGCAAAATGTTTCGTCCATAATTCTCTAAATATGACATCCGCAAACGAATTGACGGTTGTATTTCATTTGTTAACTCATAAAGAATAATAATTCAAAATAACAATAACACCGGAGAGTAAACAAAAAATCAGGTCTGAAAGGGTTAATGGTATATGGTTTAAATATGATTATATCTATTGTGACACGGATTGATTCTGATAACTTATAGATGCAATTAACAGAAAAATCAGGGCATATACGGGTGGTGGACATTGAAACTGAAACGTCTGGTAGAAAACCATAATTTGTATTTAGCAAAATGTTGGGGGAGGGGGGGTGGCGCCAATACAGCAGCAACACGACTTGGAAGAATTGATATAGGTCCTGCACCGTTTGCAAACTTTCAACCATTCCTCTTGAAGCGCACGTGCACGTGATGGATGGAAACATTTCCTCAGTCGATCCTCTAACAAACCTGATGCAGACTCAATAATGTTGAGATCCGGCGATTGAGCAGACCATTGCAGATATTCAATCTCAGTCAAGCGCATCGAATCACTCTGTGACAAGTTTAGCAGTGTGAATGGGGCAGTCATCATCCTGGGACAGTTCAACACCGTCCGGGACGAGTGTTCAAATCATAGGGTGTAAATGGTCATTCAGAAAGGTCGTATAGCCCTTGGCAGTGACACGACCTTCTAGAACAATTAGGGGGCCCAAAGTATGCCATGATATTCCACCCCAAACCATCACGGATCCTCCTCCATATTTGACTGTGAATACCAAATAGTTTGGGTTGTATGTATCAGAGGGACTCTTCACATGAACACTCTCTCTGTTGTTTGGAAAACAGAGTAGCTGGACTCATTCGAGAATGTGACATGTTTAAGGTCATCCAATGTCCAGGTTTTATGCTTGTTCGGTGGTTTTCCGTTTTCGTGCAACAATCCTAGTCAATGTCCTGAAGTCCCTTTCCCCTGCTGTTGTTTCTCCTAGATGTGATTCGTCCTTGCTATTCATGTGCACACCTCACACTGAATACTCTAATTCGTGAAAAATCACAAAATGTTGCAGTTTTGGACACATATACACCTACTAGACGCGCTCCAACGATCTGCCCTCTTTTCAAGCCTGAAATGTCCCCTATTATACCGCTCTTATCACACGATTTGGCGTTCACTGACGAACCTCTTCTACTGGAGTGTCTACCAAGGGCATGCACACGTGACACATTGCCCAAAATTATCTATATAAACTACTAGATAGTTCTGGTGAGCGCCGCGAACGTTCTATGCTATTTCCGGAGGTGTTTCAGTTTCAATGTCTACTACCTGTATTTTGTTCATAAATTTACAAAATGAAACAAGACGAGAAAAACTTATTGATAATTGAGGCGAGACAAAACAATTCTCGAAAATCGAAATGAGAAAATGATTTCTACAAAATGTAATAGACGAGTTGAGTAACCATTTCTTTGACATTGGCACTTCAGGAAGAAGACATCGCAAGTCAGAGCACTGTTATCTTTTCTTTATCGAGGTAAAATTCACTCTAAAAATACAAAGGGAAATTAATTTAATAATACACAGTATACAATCTAGCAATTAAAAGTAACCGCATAATAGCTCCCATGAAACATGCTCAACATACTATACAAGATGTTCAAAAGTATATTATACTCACTTTAAAAGGATGTGTGACATTCTGAGCAATTATACAAGGATATTTTGGGATAGGTAGATTGCCGCACAGAAGCTGAGCATCTGGGATATCATGTGTACTCTTGCGGTAGACATTGTACTAGCTGGGCGATTGTCGTTGCCAGCTAAACCCCATCCAATCACATCCCACATCTAAATATAGAACTTAATTCAGATATCTATAGCAAGCCAGGGTTGAACCCTGAAAGTATCCAGATAAGAATGGAGGACAGGATTGACGACGTTAAAATTATTCGGAGAAATAATCATGAAGACCAAAGGGTAGTGGGATGCGTATCTTATTGCCTACATATCAAAATACGAGGCAGGGGTCCCGTATTGCGAGTGCGAGCATCTACTAACTTTCCTGCTCAATCTGCATTTCTACTGGTACGTAAACAGCCGTCACTATATTCTCGATGGAATTGATTTTTGTCACTGAATACCATCAAACTCCATTCACAAGCTATTAATAGCATGATGCCACCAGAGACGTTCTCAGAGATGAGCAGATATTAGGGAAAATCATGCGATGGGAATGTAGGGACGAAGATTGTCTCCAACAATCGATTTCTCAGTGTTTTTTCGTTTCCACGTGAGTCACGATGGCTCTGACTGTACAAGCGGTCACTGTCCTGTCAGTTTGGGTACCCTTACTATCCTTCTGCCCAGTCACTCACCAGTGTGGGCACTAGAAAACATCTGCTATGGAAACCCTCCACATCCCATCGCTACACAACCACTGAACCAATGACATTTTATGACAATTTCACCATAAACAACAATTCTACAGGAAGAAACACTCGGATCTAGCAGTCCCGCTATATAGATATGCTCAAAAACAATTAATTGCAAAATATATGCTCAGTGGTGTTGTTCTGGAATTGCAGACAAGAGAATGATCCACATGCAACTGATTAACCCACATAACTATACTTGTGTTAACCGAAGACCTTCAAATACTAGCAGCACGCCCTTTTCAGATATCAATGAATCTTCTTACAGTGGTCCGTGTGTTAGACTATTCAGACTACAATCAATATGCAAATTGGAGACAACACACACACACACACACACACATTATGCATTTTGTTCGAATAGGTGGGTTCTAGAATGCGTTTCATCTAGGTTATATTGCTCCTATCTGTAGAAAAAATTAAGATGATAAAATATAAAAGATATGACCACCAACATTAAATTTCCTCATCCCATTTCCTAAATGGAATTAAGTCATTCTCAGTTGTTGCGGAAACACTTATTTTTGAAATATGAACAAAGTTACGATAGGTGTTTTGGTCAACTTCGTCCGGAAAAGAAACTCACCCAAAGAGGGGGAAAAATTTGGGGATTTTTTCACAAAAAATCACTTACCTCCAGTGGTGGAATGTTAGAATATTTATTAGGTATACGGTCGACCGTTTTATAAAATATAGCGTATATCCATCCCTTATAGGTCGTTGTTTTCGTACGTTGGACTATAAACATATTAGGAGGTTATATGCCACATACTCCCGTATATGCCTCATTACATCCTTGATTACGGAAACTAACAACGCTATTAATAAAATATTTATGTATCAAATATGAATAAGTTGCCTGAGCCGTATTTGAGAAACTTATATAAAAAATCTGAACACTAAGGGTAAACTCTCCTTATGTACTTTTTTCTTAAAATGCGATTTGACCGTATGTTGTGTTATTAAACTAACATTTATTTATGAAATAAGAACAAAATCACTTGAGTTGTGTTTAGAGGAAGTCGTCCGAATTCACTTTCAAGAGTGAACTCTCTCTCTTTCAGAAAACTACTTTTCATGAAAAATGACTTACATCATACGTATTGTGGTGTTCTCTATGAAACATATTTAGAGGAAACCAAGAAAGTTCTGTCACTTTTTCACCCACCACCCTCGAACATCGATATGTCACCTAAGATATACTGGGAAGTTCAAAAATAGTCCCCATCGGCATCGACGACCTTCTGCCAACGTTCTGGAAGGCCATGAATTCCATTGCGGTAGAATTGGGTGGACCGTGAAGCGAAGAAGGTATCAAGTGCATTTTTCACCTCTACTACGGATTTCAACTGGCGTCCTCTAAGGCGATTGTTCAAGGAATGAAACATGTGATAATCGGACGGTGTAATGTCCAGGGAGCCTTGCGGATGGAATGGTGTTTCCCATCAAGGCGTAAAATGGTGTCCTGGGTCATCCTAGCCAAGTGGGACTTACCGTGTCCTCTAATAGTAGTACCGCTTTGCGATTCAGAAGTGCTGGCTTCAGAGTTTTGTATTTTTCTTGAACACGGCTCAACTGCTGATAGTACACGGCTGCATTGATGCTCTGAACAGCTGGTAGCAGTTAACGATGCAAGATGCCGCGAGCAGTTCACCAAACACACAGGAGGACCTTCTGTTGATGCAGTGCTGTTTCGGAACCAGTGCATAGGATGCTAACCAATTACGACGGCGCCGTGAAGCTTCGTACATGACTCATTTCTCATCACAGGTCAACACTCTGTCCAGAAATGGCTCCTTCCTCAGACGAGACAGCAAAGAAATACACGTGTCTGCTCGCGTTGCCTTCTGCTCCTGAGTCAAATCATGTGGGACTCATCGATCCGACTTCTAGTGCTTCCCAAGTTGATGGACGTTCTTCCGAATGTTTCTCTACCCACACTGAATTGTAGTTCAAGTTCCTCACATGTCTGGCCACTGTTCGCCTCAATTGCTGGCCGAAGATCTTAATTTTGTATATGTGTTGTTTTTCGGCAAGTGGTGCAGTCACACGACACTCTCATAAAAGGCCTGACATATCTTCCGCCCCGCTGCAAAAGCGTTTGATTCCAGTTTGAATTCGTACAACATACACGCCCTTGTGATGCTCTGTGAAGTTTCTATGTTCACTCTGCCTTTATGGAAGTTCACGGTCTAACTGAACTGACACAACCAGTTAGTATACTGGATATACTTACACCAATAACTGATCTTCTTATCTCCATTCACATTCAACTCACGGTGTGAGGGCTAATCGAACATAGACCTCCACAAAAGCTATAAAACTTTCTTGGTTACCATTATATTTATGAAATATGATCGGAACTGGGGTCGCGGTGGCTCAGTAGTAGAGCGTTTACTTCTGGTGGATGTGGTCTTTGGTTCGATCCCAGTCGCGCCAAGTGAATTTTGTGGTGGACAAATACCGTATGGATGGGGTTCTCAAGTTTTTCCTCTTACTTTCTTCATACTTACATTTCATTCATTTCTCATCATCACCGTCTCCTATAGCCTAGCCGGTATAACCGTGGAACTTAAAACTTAAATATTTCATTTCATTGCATGATTAAAACTGCCTGAGTAATATGTAAGTTAAGTTTTTGAAAAACTACCTGTTCTGGATTTGTTGCAGAATGACTTAAGCTGTACATCATATTATCGGATTATTGAAGAAATATTGATATAAGAAAAATAAGCAAAATACATGCGTTTTAGAGAAAGTTGAATTTTGGTATGTTCCTTCATGTTTTATTTCTCTTATTTCTGATGATAGGAGCAATTAAAAAAAAACTAAGAGATCCTATAAAAATCCTTAAGTTTAAAATTTGGTCCGGATACCTTAAACGATATAACCTCTAAGCCAGTATACATAGTACGACTTACACACACGTAACATCCCTTTTCCTGCATGTAGAGGTCATGAAACGAGTATATCCGTTGAAATATCGAATTACATCTTTTCTCAACCATCATACTTTCTTCCCTCGAATTGTCAATCGAAAGTAAACAGAGGAACAAAAAGAATAAAGGAAGAATTTATCGACACAGTTCACTGGCAAAAAGATAAAGAAAAATCACCGTGTTACGTCATTCCAACCTCCTTTTCTCCTAAGAAATGTTTGTGCAAAGAAGTTGAAAAGTATGTTTGCAAACCAACCTGAAACGCGAGACTGTCAATTCTCAAGTATTCTAAATCAGGTCACATATTTTACTTGAAGATGAGTAAAATGATACGCCAACATGTAAAAGTATATAAGCCAATGAAGTCACGTACTAGCTATTTCCTCAAATAGAGACTAGAAGATAAACGCTCAAGTCACGTTTTGTTGATACAACCAGTCAATATGATTGGGGTAGCTAGTTTACATATGCGATGAAGGAGGATACTGGCCCAAGTCCATATCCCTCGGGTTTCGGAAGCCACATTAATTACAAAAGCTTGTTATTTGTTGCGTAAAAAAGAAAGGAAAAAATACCAGTATATTCTACAATTATATATATATATATATATATATATAAAGTGTCCAAGATCAGACATACAAGGACTGTTCATTTAATTCTAGATTGTTCTTCTCTCTTGGAATAATTATCCCAGTTACTTGTGGCAACATCTCATGAATATGTCACAACGTTATCGATCACATGAGTCCAGGTAACTTTGAGGGTTCTCATATTCACGATTCCGTGTGTTCAGAATAACGCGTGATCCGATGCACTTTTTCAAGCTTACGAGAAGATATCAAAAAGTTCGTGCAATCAGCTAGAAAGTGACGAACCCCTTCGGACAAGCATTTTATAGTTATGTCCTTGTATGTTAACGATGAAACTTTTGGACTCGTTACAACAACTCTATTTTCCTTTTTTGCAGATAAATTATTGAAGATGCGATGATTGACAAGCTTGAGGCATGGTCCGTCATTAAGTTCTACCAGCAGAAATCAGCAAAGCAGATCCACGAAGAGATGATAGTAGTCTATGGTTATAAAAGCCGTCCTATGAGATGGTATCCAAGTGGAAATGGCAATTCCAAACTAGATACATGACCACCGTTGATGCCTCTAGATCTCGAAGACCATCTTTCATGATGATGCCACCTTGACAGAGAAAGTTGAGAAGATCATAATGGAAGACAGGAATTTAACCATTCAAAGTGTTTTGTGGGCAATAGGTATGAGTTAAGGATCTTCTAGGAATATTATTCACAGCCAGATGCTTCTTTAGGAACTGTCAACACTATGGGTACCACGACTGATCACGTTTTTCCAGAAGAGAAATCACCAGGACGCTGGAAGAGAAATGTTGCATCGCTGTGAGGTGCATGAACAGGACGTTTTCGGCAAACTAGTGACAATAGATGAAAGTTGGATTTATCTTTATGACTCAGAAGCAAAAAAAATGAGCAAAAAATGGAAAACCCCTTCTCCCCACTCTCTAAAAAGGCACTAGTACAGAAGTCTGCCGCCCAAAGGGATGCTTTCCGTTTTCTGGGGCTGCGAAGGAGTCGTCATGATGGAATGCCTGCAAGAGGGGTAAACTATTACTAGTACCTTGCCCATGCATCCATGATGAAGGCAGTTGAATTAGGATATGAAACATTGTCCCACTCCGATACTCGCCGAACTTAGCACCAAATGACTTTTTTCTTTTCCCAGAAATGAAGCTTCTTTTCAAAGGATGCCATTTTGAGATTAGGGATGACATCAATTCTGAGATTGAACTGTGTTTTCAAAGCCAGACTGCAGACTTTTACAAAACGGACTTACGGAAAGTGAAGAACAGCTGGCAAATGTGTCGTTAGGTACAGTGACCACATAGAGAAAGACTAATCTATTATGGGTCACGTTCTCCAGAGTGGATTTCTTCTAGGTGATGGGGCTAACTTTTTGATAGTCCCTCGTATGCGTAAAGAAAAACATGAACTATCCCGTTGGAGCTGGCAGTCTGATACTTCCGACATCACGCCAATTCATTCTATGTTCACTACTGTCATGTCGTTCTATTTGACTACTTTTAAGTCCCACCCACCTTTAAATCAGAACTTATCTGATGATTCTGTCGGGAGCATATCTGGAAATTAGGTCCTGTAAGGAACCCCTTGCACATCTATTGTTCGCCGCTGAAATACGCATTATTAGATAGCGTATGTGCTAATTTCTTTTTGCTGATATGCACCGCCAGTCGAAAGTTTCTCTCATCATGAACTTCTTATGTTGGTGTAAGGAATTAGCTCTTGACAGTTTGTCAGTATAGCTCATTAACACATATAAAATAATAGCAACAACTATAAAAAGTGCAAGTTACCTGATTGAATGGACGTTGGACCACCTTTCTTCCTTACATTCTGATGGAACGTGGAATGGATTCATAGAGGTCGTGTATGGTAGCAAATGGAACATTACGCCATTCCGCTTGAATTGTGTCACTCAGTTCCATGAGAGGGAAAGAGATGGAAATCTGATTCTTGTCTCCAAAACAGACCACGGATGTTCAATTATGTTCAAGTATGAATTGGGCGGGCCAGAGGGGGTGTTCAACTTTATCCCATTTTCTCAAATCACGACACATACATCCCGCTGTGTGTATGGGCGCATTTTCATCCCAGAATGTGACGTCATTGCCCGAAAACAACGTCTAGACTAAAGGATGAATATGGTCCCCTAAAATGGCGACATAATCACGGGGAGTGACGCCAGCCGAGGTAAGCCTCAGCATAGGATTTACTGAATCAGAGTATTGCGGACTGCAGCATCACAGAACCGCAGTTATGTGTCACGGTTGGACAGAGGCACTGCAGATTATACTCCTCTGCACTGCAGATTGCACTCCTTTGGACTTCACATATAAGCATTACCCATAGCTTGAAATAAGGTCAATGATGACTTGCCCAACCGTATCACACGTCTGCAGTCATCATCGGTCCATGTTGCATGTTTGCGGCATCATTAGTGTTGTGCTAAAGTGTTTCAGTCTGTTATCAGTGATTTCATCCATACAATCCGACCATGTATGTCCTTGTCATATAACTCTCGGTCTTCTGTGATTGTCAATATTTCTATGGGAGTTGCTACTTCAGTTTTGCCTTCACTCGTACCGCAATCGCATGATGGTTCTAAGTGATAATTCATTTTCATGCTCAACGAGACCTGTCACTCAGGGTTTTCTTATGACCACTGTTCTTCGTAGCCTTATGGTTTTGCCGTCAGCCTTATAGGCGATTATCATTTTCGACACTATCTCTCACGTCACACACAACATACTTGCCAACTTCCAGACGCTCTCACCACGGATCGCCAACCATTTGCTCTCTTAGACACCAGAGATGTATCTTATTTTACACTATAACCGTCTGCTCAGTTTACTGCACACGGCCGTTCTACTGCTCCTCACGTAGTCCTTGTCCTAAGCCATCACCACCAACAGCTCGGCGCAGTCTCCACCTGACCAATTGCAAGCCAGATCTTTGTATTTCTTATATTAAACACATTCTCGCAAGACGTGTTTTGAATGACTGATAAGAATTTATGTAGACTAATTGAGCCTTTTGTAGTTAGCATCCTTCACTCATAACCATGGAATATATTAATTGATTTTTTTCTATCTTAAACAGTCACACGGATACGAGAAGGAAATAATATCTGAAAAGGACGTGTGTAATTAAACCATGTTTATTAGAAAAGTTTATAAAATAAAAATACATTATTTATATGATTAGATAAATCTACATTATATTATAGAATTGAAATTGGGAGATATATTATCAGTGAATTTAGACTGTTATTTTCAGTGGTTCAAAGAGAGAATATTTTTCACTATGTTCATTCAATGCTCATGATTTATTTTACACTTTAAAAAGTACAGTATATTTTGTTTACGTATACTGCACTAATTTCCAATGTAATAAAGCCTACAATATTATTTGGGTTTAACAAAAGCATATATTCAAAGATGAGACATACACCAATTTATAGATCTTACTGAGCTGAACTAAATGATATATGTTAGTATAAAACTTCATTCGCAGTTCTCACAAGAACGGAGAAAAATGATGTCTTTAGAGACATAAGAAATGATGCAGTATATCTAATGGGTAAATCTCAAGCAGTTGTGTGTGGTGATAATATGGTCCCTTGAAACGCTAAATCAATTCCAGGAAACCAATTAATTGCTCTATAGGGACGATGTTAAAACCGAAAATGGATGAATTCTACCACTTTCTGCTTGAATATCACCTTCATTAACAATTCCTAACTCTTGACCCTATACAACAAGAAAAAAAAATGATGTGATCTTATCAGGCCCTAACTAGAGGGGACTGGCCCCTAAACTTTTCGTGGCCCCTCCAGAATCTCGATACAAAATAATATAAAAATCACAATTTAGATACTTGTAGGATAATTTTTAATGATTTTGCGCCCCCCTAAACATATTCATGGCCCCCCAAACCTCTGGGGCTGTTTTCGAGCGTGGATCTTGAGATGTTTTGTCTCCAACATGTACGAATGTACATACGAACGGAGTGCGTTTGAAGAATACAATATAGAGTCGTTTTGGTAAGCCAAACTTCTTGAAAGTCAAATATATATATTGGCAAGTAAAGTTTAGACATAAGTTCAGGTGATGAGCTAGCTGCTTTAAAAAAAAAAACATCTTCATTTAAAACTTTCTTTCGTTCACGGTTGGAAACATAAATTCTTTGAGTTTTCGAGAACACAAAATTTATTTCTTTTTAGTAAGGTTACTACTATTAAAACTACTACTACTGTTATTTAAACTTTCGTTACGTCGAAATAACTCTGTCCTTCGTCCAAAATTTCCTCTATGCTCATCCTGTAATAAATGAAGCATGAAGAGACAGACTTTCGAATTACTTTATTTTATTGGTGAAGCCAAAGAAAAAAGTCCTATACACAGAACTTGAGAGCTTTCGACAAAATAAAATAATGTCAACGTGTTCTTTGTTGAAATTTCCTGCCTCCTCACCCTTCATCCTTTATGGTCCTCTAGGGCAAGTCAATCATCGGCTTAGTTCAACAATTCTTCGACAGAAAGTAAACTAATCGATGTATCGATTAGGGTTCTCTCATTTTTTTATATTGTCCAGTGTGTCTCAGTTGACAATCTTTTGAAGTTTTGTGTGAAACATAGTTGTCATATGTGGATTGACACAATATGAACAAAGGTAATTTAGAAGCTATAAGTTTCATGCTAATCATTATAAATTTCCAGATTATACAAGATATGAAGGAAGAGAATGGCGGCAACATGGTAATTGATTCAATTCTTAACTCATATACATTACCTAGGTAGAGCATCTTGAAAATTATCATAACCACACTTAAAAATTACACTTTGTATTAGAAGCAAAATTTATTTTCTTCACATCTATAGGAAGAAGGAACTTGACCCGTATTTATTTATAAATTAACATACTGAACTAAAAAGTAACAGGATGATACTATTGTATCATTAATGTTCAATGAAAAAAAAAGTTCAAATGGATCAGCGTAAATCATCACGAGTATTTTCGAAGAAAATCGAGAATAAATATTTTTGGAACTTAGATATTGTAAAGTTCTGCTTGTGCAAGTGTTGGTAGAACTTAGGTAGAGCAAATTACAGTCCGGAATCGTTTTCTGCCACTACCAGATTTTATTACAAAATTCTACTATAACACGAAAACAGATACAAATTCTCTAATGTTTGGGTAAAATAGGTGCTCTTTCGACCTGACGGAAGCCGCGGTGGCTCAGTGGTAGAGCATTCACCTCTGGTGCTTGGAGTCCTTGGTTCGATCCCAGCTCGCGCCAAGTGAACTTACTGTGGACAAACACTATGTGCGTGGGTTTTCTTGGGGTTCTCCCGCTTCTTGTCACTTTCTTCATTTCACCATTTCATCCATATCTCATCATCACCGTCTCCTTTAGTCTAGCCGGTTAACTGTGGGACTTAAAATTTAAAGGCGCATTGGACAAAAGAGAATCCTAATTACAACCTACCTCTGGGGGCCGCATTGGACGAAGGAGGTTTCTTACAAACCGTTTCTCATAGTCGCTAACGACAGACGAGGTCTCTTTTAATAACACCCTGGAGGCTGCTTTGAGCAAAGAGGTTCCGCACATACCTAACTTGAACCTTCATTATTCGAAACCATTTTACGTGTACTAAGGACTTACTTAGAGACACTTTATCTCACATTTTACAAAGAAACTTTGTAAAATTGTTTTATAGAGGATTATTTATATATATAAAAAAAACTAGCATATATTACCCGCTTCGCTGGGTTGAAATAAATAATTTAAATGCACGCTGATATTGATCATTTTGGATCATTTTAATGTATGTCATCCCTAGTCATCCCCCAAGTGTCAGGGCAGAAAATGGACTTAAACAGCATCACAAGTGTCACTGTTCATTTCGGCGACCGCAAGAACTATAGATTCAACAGTAGCATCTGTCATTTTTGACTATATATATATATCCACCCCCATGTTGCGGGCCATGGCATCGGAAGTGTCACTGTTCATCTCAGGGACCTCAAAAATGTGGATTCAGCGCTAATATCGGCTATTTTCGATGATTTTTAAAATCTCTTCCTCTCCTTCTCCCAAGTTGTGCGTTTGAATTTGGATTTAAACGGGATCGAAAGTACCACTGTTCATCTAAGGGATCCAAAAAACTATAAATTCGACACTGATAGTGGCCATTTTCGATCATTTTTATAATCTCTTTCTTCCCCTTTCCCAAGTGGCGGGGCCGATTTTAGATTTAAACCGGATCGGAGATGTCACTTTCATTTGGATGATCCCGAAAACTATGGATTAGACACTAATATTTGTCATTTTCGATCATTATTATATATAGCTTCCCCTCCCCCTTCTCCTTGTTGCGACACACAGCATCAGAACTGTCACTGTTAATCTCAGCTACTCCTAAAACTATATAAAACTAATTCGACACTAATATTAGTCATTTTCGATCATTTTAAATGTTTTCCTACGTTGTACCCTCCCCTTCCCTAACTATCAGGGCTGAACTTGGATTCAAAACAGTATCAGAAGTGTCACTGTCTCTCTCACCGACCCCGAAAACTATGGATTAAACACTAATATCGGTCATTTTTGATCATTTTGAAATTTCTCTCCTCCTCCCCTTCCCCTACGTTGCATCGTCAAACTGAATAGTCTAAAGCAATCCCTGCCTCTGAACTCATATATGTTGAAAATTTGATTGAGATCGGTCGAGTGGTTCAAGACTGATGAAGTCATAAAGGCAGTCATTTTTATCTTTTTTTACATATATCTCCCCTCCCCCTCCACTACGTTGGCTCGTCAATATGAAACGATAAAGAAACTCCCAAAGCCCGACCCTCATATATGTTGAAAATTTGATCGAGATTTTTTGGGTGGTTCAAAAGTTATTAGTTTTTGTTAGTTTTTATTTATACGTCCCCCTCCCCTCCTCCTCCCCTAGGATCTACCGTTAAAGTGAAATTGCAAATATGTTTTCAGATCCGAACCTCATGTATCTTGAAAATTTGATTGAGATCGGTCGGATAGTTCAAGAGTTATTACGTTTCAAAAATAGTAACTTTCAGTCTTATATAAATTGATTTTTATATATCTCCTCCCTCTCCCTCCCCTAGGTTGCCCCGTAACAGTGAAATGAGGAAAACATCTCGGGCCCGAACCCTATCTATATTGAACGTTTGATCAAGATCGGTCTGGTGGTTCAAGAGTTATTAAGTTTAATTTATTTTTATAGATTTCTCCCCACCCCTCCTCTTCCCCTAAGTTCTACCGTTAAAGTGATATGGTAAAAACCGCCTCAGGTCCCAACCTCATCTATGTTGATTTTTTAAAAAATATCGGTCGGGTGGTTTAAGCGTGATAAAGTCACAAAGACAGTCACTTTTACTTTTACTTTTTTTTTTTTTACATATATATTCCCCCTCCCCTTCGTTGCACTGTAAAAGTGAAATGAAGAAAACATCCCAGGCTTGTATTTTATCTATGTTGAAACTGATCGAGATCGGTCGGGTGGTTCAAGAGTTATTAAGTTTTATTCATTTTCATATATTTCTCCTTCTCCCCTGCCCCTCCTCTAAAATCTACTGTCAACATGAAATGATAAAAAGAAACTTTCCAGGTTTGAACTTCATATATATTGAAAATTTCATTGAGATCGATCGGGTGGTTCAAGAGTTATTAATTCACAAACGTATTCACTTTTATTTTTATATTAATTTATTTTTATATATTTCCCGCTCCACCCCCTCCCCTACCTTGCTCCGTCAAAATGAAATGATAGAAATCATCCCAGTTCCAAACGTCATATACATTGAAAATTTGATCAAGATCGGTCTGGTGGTTCAAGAGTTATGAAGTTGTATTTATTTTTTTCTATGTCCCCCTCCTCCCCCTCTCCTAAGTTCTACTGTCAAAGTAAATAGCTAAAAACACTCCCACGCCAGAACCGCATCTACGTTGAAAGTTTGATCGAGGTCGGTTGGGCGGTTCAAGAGATTAAGAGTCACAAACATAGTCACTTTCAATTTTATAATATAGATTGGTGAAGGGCTAATCCCGGACCATTATTGACTCTACCAAAAGAATATTTCAATATTCTCTTAACTCGCCATATTTTACTCCGCTGTATGACGTTGAACTACCTAGATTTCAAAGAGATGCTGCTTCATTACAGGGAGTGCAGGGGAAGTGAACATCCTCAGTTTGATATAATTTGTCAATTAATAGTACACTAATACACTAATGAAAAGCGTAAAATTATATTTACATCGGTGAATCTTGTCCTTCCCCAAATAAAATCTGAAATGAAGCTGCTGACTCGAGGTTCAAATTTATCTCTTTAGGCAACTGCTTAAACTGCCTAGGCCTAAAATATGCGCATGTATATTTTACTCAATAAATCAACTAAACTGAATTAAACTAAATTGAACGAGATGCATAAATATGCAGAATTTAAATTCCCTATCTGTTCATTTGCTTATATCGTATTTATTTAAAGTAGCTCACAAGTGCGTTTTCTGTTTCCGGTCTTGAATACAAGTGTACTGGTTCGAAGTTAATTCTAAACTGTTGATCTACAGTAGTCTCATATAGCCTTAATACTAAAAAACGGAAATGAAAGTATAATCAATCAATTTCTCGAATAAATATATATAATGGATTACAAGAAGTAAGTGAATACTTAAATTAGCATAATTTTGAAACAATATTCTGATATTAAAAATATTCTGATATTGTAATAATTCAACGATAGATGGACAGATTTAAGAAAACTTTCTTGTAAGTTGTTAATAAACTTAATTTTTTCCCTAAGAATTTCAGTTCTTGACGCTAATTTTACGAATTTCAACATTTGCTCTTTTTTTTTAACCCTATTACTGCACCACATTTTTCAATCTCTATGAATTAATTCATGTTGCTCTCTGGATTGAGGACGAGAAAATAACTCTTAGCACAATAAATTTCTTATTTTTAACTATTTCTTATATGATAATGCAGCATTATAACAACTAAAATAGGCTTTGTTTTCAGTTGACAGGACAATTCAATAAGTGATGATAAATGGCATTTCATTGAACGGAAGTTGAGATAGAATATTCTAGTATAGGCAAGAATATTCCGGGACCGAATATTCCTCTGTTCTGTTACTTTGGGAGTAAAAAAAAAAAGCGATAACAAATACAAACAGGATGTAAAATCCAGAGAAATTTACAGGAGAAAAACAAAACCAGAATAATTAGCATGAAACTGGTGTTGAAAGCATACGTATGGAGTGTGGAATTGTAAATATATCAAGTATGGACTGTAGAAGAAGAAAAGAAATTGAGAATGGAAGCTTTCTATATGTGTTTCTACAGAGGAAAATTGAAAATTAGAGTGGTATATAAAGTTTCAAATGAAAGAATGTTAAAAATGTAGAAGAAAAAAAAAAGAGAAATAAACTGAATACTATTTGAAAAGGACGAGATAGGATGATTGGAGACAAGGAAAGAATCGTGGTATTGGCTGGGGAAGGAATGGCAACCGGAAACTTAATCACAAGAAAACTATATATAGAAACATAGGATCAAATAATATAAGATATAAGATAGGAAAACTACAAGGAAATGGAAGATTCGGCTCAGGAAATGAAAGAGTGAAAAGCTGTGTCAAAGCCATCGATGGACTGTTGGCCTAAGAAGAAGAAGAAAGAAGAAGGAATAGTAGAAGAAAAAGTAAGTGGTGCACTGAGAGAAAAAACTGGTTTTAAGTCTGGAAATTTCGGAGGGACGGGATTTAGCAGGATTCTGTATCACACAGAAGATTTTCTGTAACAGAATATGTGCGGGTTTGTTGCTTATTCAGGTCCAATCTGTGCAGGCGCAAAGAGACAGAAATCATGTGTGTCCTACGTCGGCACATGCAGAATACAGATAATCATGGTCATGTTTTGTCTGTTACAATAAAAAAAATGCATGTTTTGTATCTTTTGTTCCTTACTATGAGAATGAAATCACCTTTCTACCACCTCACGTTTTAATTAAATGTATTAAAGGTTTTAAAGGACCAATCTCTAACAAAATCGATAAATGCGTTATTTTTCTTTTTGCAGTTCACACAAAACACCAGAGAAAAATGCCAGGAAACTTAATAAAAAGAAGAACATAAAACTAACTTTCAAACTTTAAACTTACGGCTATTAGCCACATATTTTCAGAGCTCACGAGCTCTGCTACAAGTTGTTTCGTAGTTCTTTGGATCCGTACAGCACTTCCACCCACACGACTGATGGTCGATTCTTCGTCGACCTTGCTTTTGTTTTTTCACTGATTAGGTAGGACAACAGCAAAAAGAAAAGAAAAAAATATGATTACAATTTTAGGTGTGATTTGACATTCTACAGTTTTTTTTTTATCAATTGAAGAGGATAAAGTAGGATTTTTCAAGCGTAAAGACAGTTCTAGATTCTTCTATTAATTAAAACTAGGAATAGGTTTACAGCTAAAGAATAAATTCTCTTCAATTATAGTTTATAAACAGCTATGGTCAACGAGATAGATATAAGTTATTTTGTGTGTGGTCAGTACATTGACTTTCGTCATCTTTATTTCTGTAACTAAATATTACTAAAATATTTTTAGAAAAATAAAATACTCATCTTTAGTTCTAAACTAAACAGGGAGCATACTTCAAAATGTCACTTTACCATTATATTTCGTTACATAAATAAATGAAAAAAAAATGAATATATTTTAAAATGTCGAAGATAATGTGACGAACATTAAGAACAATTTTGTGATAAATTAAGCAGTTGTTTATAATAAAATAAACTGGAATGAAGTGCAAGGTACAGGAAGTTAGCAAAGATGTATATGCTATATGCTGAAACATAAGTTTCTTGAATAGATACGGAACACTTTGCTTTGAAATATACGTCTTGAATTTGATTCTAAACAGAATCAGAAATATGTTATAAGAACTTCAAGCTTTTAGGAATCTAAATACAAGTTTGACGTTTGTGGCTGTCATTGCAAAGTGACTAAAGTAGAGATAAATCCAGGGAGTGGCTCACCATCTGCTGTTTATCAGTTGGTTTATAAATCAACATAACTAATTACATTATTATTACATGTCGGATTTTATGTCAAAACATATTTTTGCTTTGAATAATTTCGAAAAGAACCAGGAACGCCAGCGTCTCATTGGCAAATGTAGCAACTGATCAAATTTAATCATGTCTAAAATAGCCTAATTTGCTTGTTAAAACCTATTTTTGGTGAAAGTCCCTACATCAAACTTTTTAAAACAGATTTCGGAATATTTTTGATGGTTTTACAGAAAGTTTGTTGTTATACATAGATGTTTGTTCTGTTTGATACGTAAAAATTTTATTATGAAGAAAATGGTCTGCAGAGCCCCTTCTAGAATATCTGTTATTAGTTGTTGTAGTTGATTTGAATTTATAGTCTTTTCAGCAGTGAGGATACATGAGACGGGGCCTACAGCGTAACATGGGATCCGAACCACATGAATTCCTGCCGGGAATCGAATTATATTTTTACAAAAAAAGGTATCTGACCACAATCAGTTCTTACTCGTTGGGATAGGAACAAACATTGTATTATACATAAGATTTGATATTGGGAAGCAGTGATGAAATTGGTAGCGAATTTCGTGGCCTGAAAGCAGTCAAACCCCTGACCCAGTATGACCTGAACAGACCCGGAAACGACGAAACATCGTCATACACATGTATAATTTGTGTAACATTGTTAGTGTATTTCTGGCCGTTCCCACTGATCTAGTAGCTAGTGAGTGTGCATTTGGTGCATGTAGTCAGGCTTCGATTCCTGTTGAGAGATCACTAAAATTTCACTTCCACTAGCATTAACTTTCACTAATCGTCCGTCTGCTTTTTTCTTTAATTGTAATTTTCTTTATCTTTTGATGTCTGCGTCTGTCAAAAGTTGCACTGAAAGATAACTACAAAATCTATAAGAGTATAAATGAGTGAACATTACAGAAAAGATAAGTTATATATGATTTTCTTCTAATGAATCGTCAAAATCTACCATGTGTGCCCGTAGAACTTATCATGTAGAATATGAGATACCGCTAATCCCAAACAATGTTTTGTTACATAATTTTGCGTAATCTTGTTCAAGACTGCTGCATTCTTTTCAGAATAAGAAGACAATGTAAAAATATGTTTAAAATAGTCGAGACTTGGTAGATTAAGAAATTTTACACTAAAAAAAAAAAAACATAGTGATCCAGACACTTTCCGAACCTAGCCAAAACCTCAATCAGAAATATGAAAGACCTTACAGATGTAATAAGGAAAGACGTAAGGTGTGCAGAAATAGGTACGTTTTCGTGCAGCTCCTAAGGGTTGGGTCTACAGTTAGTACCAATGTGGAAGATTAAAGTCGTAGAACAAGGCCATGTATCTACCCCGGTAGCGGAGCAAAGTTCATGATGTGAAAACAAAATAATGTTTCGGTGTTAGTGTAAATAATGATTGTGCAGAACATTGTTATACATTCGTCGTTCGTGACACATACGTAGAACTCTAATATGCTTTCATGTGTTAGTCAATATGTGGATAAATAAAATTAGATCCAAAACCATGATATTGAATTTCATGTAGAGTTTTATTTTGAGTCCAGCCAAGTCCAGTTCTGTTGTGTGTTGGATGTGAGAGTAGGGGATGTTATCTGTTAGAGAAAAAGACCGAGTATTGCTCGTTTTTGACCAATCTGGTTTGAATGGCATATTTGTATGTGAGTAGGTGAGCAGTATTTAGGCTAATGACTGTTTTTTCTTGTCATTCCAGAAATGTCATACGAAACAACACGAAGGCGACTTCTACAAGTCCTGCTAGTCAATTCGTACTAGTAAATTCGAGCACTATTCACTGTGCAAACATGTGAATATGAACATGTGAAATGTGGAGCTGACATTTCTGTCACTTCCTGGGTATCGGGTCTGTTTGAAACATGTTTCTTGATTGGTAAAGTAAATCCACTCCTTATTTTTAGTGAATTAAATTGTATTTAGGGGGAATCATTGAAAACTTGAAAGGAAATATGAGCTATGTTACTACAAAACTATTGACTAAAAGTATGGTGGAACATATTTTTTCTTCAGAGATTCAACCTTAATTCTTGAGAGACTTTAACCCCATGCAATGGGATGATTGTGAAGCCTAAAAGAAAGTATACGTTATATTTCATTACAAGCGAATCATTTTTGTGAATATTATCAAAGAAAATTATTTTCTTAGCATTATATTATTTCATTAATGAAATTTCGAAATTTTGGGAACTGACTTCTTTTATCAACTTATCCTTGATAGGTTTCAATCGCAGCTGCTGGCATTGATTGGGATACTCTAAAGAAAGTATGCATTACGTTTTATAGAATTCGAATCATGTTTACGTAGTTACCAGAAAATCTTACCAGAAAATAGTTTTCTATATGTAAAAAGTTACAGCATGGGGAGAATTTTATTCCCTTTTACTCCTTTATTCTTGATAGATTTTTGCAACATCCAACAATAAGGTTACTTGCAAAGATTGGAGGTTGCACATACGAAGTTCTATTAAAATCGAATAACCTGACAGATGAATGGACATAAATACAAATATTGGTAGAGGCCAGGCCTGTGCTGGCCCACAGGGACACCGGGATATGTCCCGGTGCGCCCTCCGAACATCAAAGTATAAATAAAGGTATAAGTTTTAAATAATAAATTCTTACAGTTTTATCGATAAAGAACCCGTGAAAGGTGCAGTGCGCCCTTTACATTGGACGTCCTTGCGAAACCACATCCAAGATGAACGATTTTATTTATTCTTCTGTATACTACAATTCTGTACAATAAATACATACGGTTACTGTTGGTTAAAAAAAACCGTGAAGGGTACAGTGCGCCCTTTGCATAAGGCGCCCTGCGAATCATCATATTATAGATAAGTGGTTTTAGTTGTTCTGTATACCAGGTTTGTATAATAAATTCAAATAGTGGCTGTTAGTAAAGAATATGTGAGGTGTATAAGGCACCCTTTACATAATGTGCTCTGCGAAACATTACATTATACACGTAGATATGTTTTTTAAATTTATTCTTCTGTATACCAGTTTTGTATTATAAATTCATACAGTTGCTATTGATAGAGAACTTTCAACAAGAACTTTAGGAAGGATCAAAATAAATGGATTAAAAGATTCTGACCTTGGACAATAGTTAGTTTTTGGATCAGGGTCCACAAAATTTTGGAGGGGTCCCAAAATCAAGATTTCGTTTTTTTTTTTTTTTTTTAAACGGAATAAGCACATCATACTGAGTTAAGTGATAATTTGGGTTTGGCTTCACTATATGTAGTTCTCCAGATATAAGGCCTATGAGAAAATGTTTGCATCAAATATATTTAGATCTTTTGATCCAAAAATATGTATAAAGTTACGTACCTATAAAACAAAACATAGTGAGAAATCAACAATAGTTCGGACAGTCAAACGTATGATGGATTCATGAAATACTTCATTGACACTAAGAATTACTTCTAATTTACTATTTTTACAGCATTGAAGCTTACACAATCTCAATATACATTCACATATCTGAGCCTATTGATTGTTCCTGTGTATTGTAAAGCAGTGTTCGGATAATCTGGGGTGGTCCTCCAGCTTGAGAATTTGGTATGAAATTAACAACCTCGTCGTGTAAAAAAAATTAAAAAAAAAAAAAAGAAAAGAAAGAAAAATTGTTCAGATACGTTCTCTGAATTCTCGGATCAGGACTGTTAACTTGGGACAAACTCAGCAAAGTAAAATGGACATGAGATTTGGAACATGGAATTTAAGAAGTGCTTTATAGGGCAGGCGCGTTAAAATCCGTAACAAGTGAGTTATAAAAATAGAGAGTGGACCTAGTAGGATATCAGGAAGTTAGATGGGAAGGAATGGAGTAGTCAAGTCCGGAAATTTTACGTTCTTTTACGGGAAAGGAATTAAAAATTACCGACTAGGAACAGGGTTTTTCGTTCGCAAACGAATAATATCAGCAATTACATGGGTTGAATTTGTTAATGATAGATTTTGTTTCACTTCTCTTAAGGGTCAGTGGTCTGATATTATTAACTCAAATGTAATACATGCACAGAAAATAAGGATGACGATATAAAAGACAGTTTTTACGAAGGAATAGAACGGATGTATGATCAACTCCTGCAGTAGCATATGAAAATTCTACTAGGGGATTTCAATGCGAAGGTAAAACGAAAGGGTATTTTCAAATCGATTATAGGGAATAAAAGTCTGCATAAGGAAAGTTATGACAACAGTGTTACAAAATTCCCTCATTGTGGCATCCATAAATATGCTTGGACTTCACCAGATGGAAAAAGACATAATCAAATTGAAAACGTTTTAGTAGACAGAAAAAAACAGTTTAGCACAATTGATGTTCGGTCGTTCAGAGGAGCTGCCCGTGATACTGATTAAAACCTGGTAGCAGCGATAATAAGAGAGAGACTATCCTTGAATAAAGGAAACATACAATATCTGGAAACGAAGAGGTTTAATTTAAAGAAATTAGTAGAGAGCTACGTGAGAGGAGAATATCAGATTGAACTTTCGAATAGATTCTTGGGTTTAGAAGGTTCGGAGTGCACTAGTGTTCAGGACATTTGGGTTGAAATCAGAGATAACATTAAAATTTCAGCAAAAGAAAAATTTGATCATGCGGAAAACCATGAAACGACCAGGAATGCACTAAACTAGTAGAGAAGAGAAAACAGGTAAAACTGCTTTGGTTACAAAATCCGAACGAGATAACTACACAAAATTTCGTTATCATCTGGCGGAAAACTTCCAAAACTTTTAGAACAAAGAAGGCGACGTTTTTAAAAGTAAAATTAATGACCTTGAATATAATAGTAAAAACAAAAATATTCGGATATCTATAAGAGCAAAAACGACTTCAAGGAAGGCTCAGCCTCGTGCTTATATATTAAAGAAAGCCGACGGAACAATTGTTACTTACAAATATAGCATCTTGAATAGACGGAATCATTTCTTTGACGATTTGCTTAACGCGCAGCCAAAAACTAATGTTCATGGGAGAAAGTGAAATGCATACAGCATAACCGTATATTTCAGAACCTAACCAAATAGAAATAGAAAGCACTATTTAAAAAAAAAGTTAAAGAAACACAAATCTCCGGGTGTAGACAAAATTCTGGCTGATTTAATTTTAGCTGAAGGGAGAAAGTTGAGGAATAAAATACACAGTCATTCTCCTTATCTGGAACAAGGAGGAATTGCTACAAGAGTCGAAAGAATCAATCATTGTTCCAATGTACAAGAAAGGCAATAAAACTGATTGTAAAAATTATCGAGGCATTTGTCTTCTGTCAAAACTCTATAAATCCTCTTAAACATTCCATTAGCAAGATTAACTCCAAACGCAGATGATATTATTATAGATTATCAGTGCAGATTTAATTGAAATCGATCAACTATCGATCAGATATTTACCATTCTACAAATACTCGAAAAGAAATGGGAATGCAATGTCCCGGTACATCAATTATTTACTGATTTTATAAATCTCTATGATTCGGTTAGGAGGTAAACATAATACAACATTCTTACAAAATTTAGAATACCAAGAAAAGTTATTTAGATTAATTAAGATATGTTTAAATGAATCCCAAAGTTAGGTCTGAGTAGAGAAATTCTTGTTCGCGAGCTTTCACGTTGAGAATACCTCAAACAAGAAGATGCGTTGTCGTCATTATTAGTCAACTTGTACGCTATAAAGAAAACCAAAGACAGCAATCAGGTCCTAAAGCTGGTTATGATGTATGCTGATGATGTAAATATAATAGGGGATGAAAGAACAATAGAAAGAAATGCAGAAATTTTAATTAACGATTGCAGGGATATGGGTTTAGAAGTAAATGCAGAGGAAACTATATACATGGGAGGTAGTCGGGATCGTAATAGTGCAAATTATGGATGTGTCAAAATACCAAATTATACTTTCGACGAAGTGGATACTTTCAAGTATCTAGGATCACTATTAACAGACCAAAGCCATAATGACGAAGAAATTTGATGTCGACTGAAAGCAGGGATTTCATGTTATTATTCAGTTAAAAATCTTTTGTTCCTTGATAGGAATTCTGTCGAGGAATTTGAACCTTAAAATATATAAAACGATAATAATGCCTGTTGTTCTACATGATTGCGAAACATTGTCGCTTACTCTGAGGAAAGTACTTGAGAGAAAGATCCTGAGACGAATATTCGGACCCAAGAGGAACGGGAGAGGGAATGGCGGAAACTTCATAACAAGAAGTGCATAATTTATACCGTTTACTAAGCATTGTTAGAGATATCAAGTCTAGGAGGCTCAGATGGGGAGGTCATGTAGCCAGAATTGAATAAATTAGGAACACTTTCAAAGTTTTTACATAAGTACAAAGATTAGGAGTACGTATGCAACATCTAGGCTGACCTGGCTCCAACACAGTACGATATCTCGCTGAATTTTTGGCTAGTGCGTGTGTCTTTACTACTCGGCCCCGGGTTTGATTGTCGGTGAAAGAGCACAAAAATTTTTTTTTACATGATTCACGTTCGTTAACCATTCATCTTCTTTAACTTAAAGGACACAGCCATGGGACGTTAAACTTAAAAAAAAAAAAAAAAAACAATTTCATTTTCGAACGCAGCACAGAAAATCTGCACCACACCACAGACTGCAGTTCTCCTGCCGTGGCAGGAGGAGCATGAAGAAAACCATCAGTACCCGGAACCTACGAATGTTTCTTCTAAATGCGCTCGATTTTTCTCTCCGTGTGGGAGGATGTCACTTACGTAGTTAGGTTATAGATTAATAATTAAGAAAGTCGAAGATGTAGGTTATTGTGGAAGCGAAAGACATGAGAAATTCAACAGTGCAAAGTCAAATTCACTTATGAAAATACAACCAGCTGAACGAAAGATAATCATTGGAAAAAAGCATCGTATCAGAATAGATGAACAATATTAAAAAGAAATTTCTAACGACGATGTTCTTAAATTTCTTAATATATTGTTTGCTTCATATCGAATTACGTTCTTATGCAAACTTGTTACGGTTTTGTAAAGAATGGAAGTTAGTATGTAGCTGAGCTCTTAACCAGCCCAAACATTAATGCCGTGCATTCAGTGGATGTACAGAGCACCGTGCAAGATGATCTTACACAGAACGGAACCTATTCTCGTCACATTATCTGGCTTTCAAGAGAGATGTAATACACCTACACAGTTATAGGTCTATAAAGTTACAGTTTTTGTTTTAAAATTTTAAGATACGAGTATTATGCTAGTGAGGATATCATACTTGCACTACTATTACTAGTACTACAAATAGTTCTAGTAGTAATAAATGAAAGGACAGCAGTCTTTTTGTACGTTGGAAATGTTCTTCCCTCTCATCTCCAAAACGAGCTCTAATCTAATGAGCATCTTTTGCAGGTGTTAGTGTGTGTTCTATTTCTTACTAAGAAAACAGCTCCGTAATATTAAAGGTAATGATTTTATATAAGAATGACGGTTATGGATGAAGACTAAAATAAAATATGCGTAATTAAAGAATGTGTAAACAACACACAACAGAAATGAGAGTTGTTTAGTTTTAACTGAAGTCAAATGCGAATTTCGTACCGCTCTAAAATCAATAGTAGAAAAAAGAAAGTTTTCCGTTTTGCATTAATACTCACGGAAAGGTCAGAAGGTGAGCTTTTCTTCCTCTGTCGTGTCATCGAGTAATAATTTCTGGTCGAAGATGGAAAGATAAAAGTGGATTCAAATAAATTTACAAATTGGTTAATGGTTCCCAAAATATGCTTGTATTTCCAATTTAGAAGAGTGTAATTAGCAAAATAATTTGACATTAAAAGGCTATTTAGCCGAAAGACAAATATATTGTTCGTAGACTCAAAACATGGAACGTATTAAACGATTTAAATACACACATTCTGTCACGTTTTGTAACTTTCGTAACGATTTTCGCGGAAGTAGAACGTTAATTAGCATAAACGAATAGATATATGTGAAAGTTTTGACATATAGTTGAATTAATGAATTAAAATGGAATTGATGAATACATTACGCACTCCTGATATGCAAAAACGGTTAAAGATCAAGGCTAAAGTAATTTTCCTGTTTTCTTTTCACTTCTCTTAGATTAAGAACGCAACTATAGCATAAACTTGCATTTCCAAACCCAAGATAATTTGGACCTTTTACAAGTAAAAAAGTTACCACTCAAGGCATCCGAAGGTTTCATGCTGCAGTAGCAAAAGTTCACTGTTGCATTCAATATCGTACCAAGTCATCCTAATCAGATTTATTATTATTTATTATTAAACTGTTTATTTATTTATTCAGCACAACAGGCTCTAGGCCCAGTTACAGTGTTATTCCTTACAAATACATTTACCCTTAGTTATATATATATTTAAGCAAGGTTATACATTTATATATTTTCATTATCACATATTTTTAAGGTTATCCTTGTATACTGTCTCCGATATTCCAAAAACATCTATAGAAGTTATCCTTTCAATTGCATTGTAGGAAGAATTCATTCTCCATATAGGAGACTTAGCGAGGATATTTGTTCTTGTCTTTTTGCAGTAAAATGTACTGCTATTTCCTACGCGGGTTTTACCTGATGGGACATGCAATTGAACCTTCTAAGTAAGATTGGGACAGTCAATTTTACCATGTAGTAATTTGTGTAAAAATAAAAGATCCGTATGTTCTCTCCGTTGTTTCAACGTGTTCATATTAAAGTTTTGTACTATTTCTGAATACGACTCGTATTTGGGATACATACCAGTTTTTCTATAAGCAAGTAATCTCAAGAATGTTGATTGTATTCTTTCAATCATATCTATGTGTTTTTGTGCTTTTGGTGACCAAGACAGAGTCGCATATTCTAATTGCGATCTCACAAAACAAACGTAGAGTTTCAATAACGTACCATCGTTTTGAAACTCCTTACCTATTCTCATAACAAAGCCAAGATTTCTGTATGAATTATTAACAATTGTTTCAATATGATGAGTAAAACTTAATTTAGGATCAAATAGCACTCCTAGACACTGGCGGATCCAAGGGGGGGGCGAAGGGGGCGACCGCCCCCCCCAAAGGTCGGGTTTTTCTTTCAACATTTATCGTTGGAAAATACAAATATGGTCTTTTCCCGACAGATTCACTCTGTGTGACATGCCTAGCAGAGTCTAATCAAAATGTGTGGTACTTAATAGTACTTAATACAGACATATTTGAAGTGTGAATACTTCTGTCCCTAGTTCCTTGAGGCGGTCACTATAAGCCTCAAACGAGCGAGAATATGATTCATTCATTGGACGAACAGCTGTAGGAAGGACGGTAACGGCTCACTCTTTGAGCTAAAAAGCTATACGAGAACGAGAACTAGAGTTTAAAGTTGGATCTTAACCACTGTAGTACTTTCGATGCTTACTCACCGGGAATCAAACCACACAACCTCATGCATCAAATATCAAAGATACGTTCGCTAGCTACTAGATCAACAAAGAGGGCCGTGACTTTTGAGGTTCAACACGAAAACATTAGGAAAGAACCAGGGATTCACTGTGACTTTTAATGTCATTTCTTCTTTCCTTGGGAAATAACACAAACTGTTATATAAAAGACGAAGTCCTGAATGAATAACTGGTCGCACAGGCCAAACCACTCAACCTAGAAACTTGAAATTCGGACAGTAGATAAGATTTGTGATGTAGGATATTACTAAAGAAGGATTTCTTGGAAATTCGGAGAAAGGAAGGGAGTGGCCATCTCTCCAAATCCCTTAAGGATGGAGACCTGAACTTTGATACTTAACTCGCTTTTCAACGTTTTTTGATACTTTAGTAAAATTGGAGAAAAAGAGTTGAAAAGAAAAGGTTACGGGGATTGCAATTATTATAATAATATATCAATATCTAAGAATCTTTAAAGGTTAGAAACATGAAATTTGGTTTATGGACTTCTCACTCAAAATAATTCAATACGTATTTCAGCGTCTTTAAAATTTTATCTAGAACAAAAGAAAAGGAAAAGAAAATTATTATTATTATTATTATTATTATTATTATTATTATTATTATTATTATTATTATTATTATTATTATTATTATTATTATTATTAAATGCCCATATCTCGGGATTCCTTACAGTTAGAGACAGTGGTGGGTAGTTTAATTTTTCATTTAAAAGTATTAAACATGTATTTGAGCGTTTTTGCCACTTAACGTAGAAGGGGAGAAAAAGAGGTGCGGGTGATTCACTAAAATGCCTTTCGAGGTGTTTGGATTTCGTAACAGAGTTTTAGCTCAATCCAATTCTATATGATTGAAATGATAGCTCAATTCTATGTTCTATATGATAGCTCAATCCTATATTCTACATGATAGCTCAATCCTATATTCCATATGATAGCTCAATTCCATATTCTATATGATAGCTCAATTCCATATTCTATATGATAGCTCAATTCTATATTCTAAATGAGACGAAAGGAAGAACGCGAAATATTGTGTCACAATAGCGCGTAGGGGCATTTGCTATACATATCGTGCGAGGCCGTATGTAGAGCAAATTGGCGGTCTGGGAGCGAAGCTCTACCTAGGCCGAAGGTTAGTATAATATAATTTTATTGTTGTTGTAAGTATGGCTATAATTATACTATGTTTCTAAGAACTGCATTTAAAAATTACCTAATAGAGCCAATTTCCCAGTCCTAGTCTGGTCTAATGCTTTTTTCTTTACATACTCAATTATACCACTGCAATAGAGGTGTATTCGGACAAAATACCGTATACAGAGCATCATCCGAAAGAACATTTTCAACACTATAAAGGTTAAAGACATGGCTACGATCCCGGATGGGTGCAGATCGACTTAACAGCCTGGCACTACTATATACGTACCGAGACAAACGTAGATTACGATCATGTCATCGACAGATTTGCTAGGAACAAGAAAGGACGTAGATTTGAGTTTGTGTTGTAACTTTCACAGAGATGGACTGCAAGGTAACTAAGGCCGTGGTGTGGTTTTGACCCGTCGTGGTTTTTGCCCGTAATTATTTTCAATTCGTGGGCAATCCCCAAAAATCATGGGTATGAGTCTAACGTTGAACTCCTTCTATGTACTGTATCTGAATCGCAAACAAAAGCAAGAAAGATGAACGAACTCAAAAAAGTTTTTAAAATATTTATTTTTAAATATTTAACTGAAACAAAAGGGCACAACAACAATCGTAAAAAATGTGTACCGGTATATAGACTATATTATATTTTTAATAAACAATACATATGGTATTTGTTTGTTTAACGACCCACGGTTGTGCCAGGAGGGCTAAAGGAGACATGGACCTACTGATTATAGTGAAATTCGAACCACTTTTTTCGTTCAACTGTACCCCCACCGGGAATCAAACCCAGGATCACTCGCACCAAAGGCAAGCATGTTAGCCATTAGATCAAATCTTATTATATCTGAGATTAAAGAAAAACAACAAGTTTGTTTCTGTACTTTATTCTGCATTGGTGATTTCGTTTAAAGGTGAGAATTTTTCAAAATTAAATTGGAATTTTTTTCAAATATCTGATATTGTCAAATAATATCGCCAGTCGAAATGTTAAAGGAAATATAGTTTGTGTGCAGTAATGAACGGAAACTTCACTTTGGTTTTACATTTCAGATCTTGTTTCCTTCATTTTGTTTTTTACTATTTATCATTATAATGGCTTATATTGTGATTCTATATAATTGTAATTCATATTTTAATTCATGTAAAATTTATACACATTTCGTGCTAAAGTGCTGCCAAAATGTCTTGAGCCGTGGCAAAAATGTGAACTAAAGCTCACCCTAGACACACCCACGCGTTGAGCCAATAAGGGTTCAAATGTTGCTAAGCGAGAGAGGCTCAGCGAAAGAGAGTGGAATTCCTTCAGCCGATAGCAGAGCTTGGACTGGAATGCTGAGTGTCAAGTCAATGTGGTACATTTATAGATCATCAGACAAAATTTCTGTTGAGTTTGTGTAAGAGAAAGTTTAGTATTGATATTTTTGTTATTACATTATTTGCAAGTGCGCAGGCTAGTTCTTTTAAGGCAAAACCCATAACATTCTTATTTACGGGGAAAGCCACGAAATTCATGTTTCGGCAATCACTATTATGGGTAATAATCACGGAACCACTAAGCATCCTTGGAGTTCAGTTTGATTTTTTTTTTCAATTTTCAGTTTGCTTAATTATATCTGATATAAACAGAAATGAAAGCAATATGTAAAGATTGCTCCCCTATTTTTTGGCCCAGTTGGAACAATGTGTGCAATACACTATTAAACATTACTTTATAATTAATTATTGTATTATTTTATTACACCAAGAAATTGACATAGAAATATCGTGTCTTTTGTTATTTGTTGACATTTTGTATTATTCTTTATTCATGTATATTTTTGTTATCTATTTTTGCGTAGACCGAGTCTGTCTTTTTTTTTTCATCTGTTTTCCTGCAATTGTTATTCAAAATATAAATAATTAGAGCAAATTTTATGTTCTTTCGTTAAAATGAATGCCATCGTCAATACAGTATTTTCTTTTGTGCAAGTACTGTGCAAGACAGCGCATTGATACCGAGCGGTGATTAGTGATTCATGACACCTCCATACCTCCGAAACGAAAGTGCGTATTTAATTTAAATCTACAGAAAGAATATACTTTCATTTAAAAAACTTACAAATTCAGGTACGAAAATAGAATCTGGGAATCAAGTTTGCCCCCCCCCCTCCAGTCCCGCATTCATAAGCGTCCGAGTCTTGCAAAAGAAAAATTCTGGTCACTATGAGGGTACGATCATCTTTCAGGAAGCGAACCGCCCCCCCCAAACGGTCCTTCTGGATCCGCTAGTGCTCCTAGATCTTTAATTCAAGTAGGTGTCTCCAAAATAGTTCCTTCAATAGAATAGTCATATTTAATGGTGTTTTCTATGCGGGTAAAGGAAAGAGTTGTTTTGCATTTATTTATGTTCAACTTAAACTTGTTATTGTTACACCAGTTCCTAATATTACATAAGTCTATTTGTAGTTTTGCACAGTCTTCAAGCGAATTAATTTTGGAGAATATTTTAAAGTCGTCGGCGAATAGAAGGGTGTTAGAATGATGAATATAAGACGGTAGGTCATTTATCACTAATAGAAATAAGAGTGGACCAAGATTTGAACCTTGAGGGACTCCTGATAAGGTTGTGAATTTTTTAGATACTTATCCTTTGTATACACGACTCCAAAAGTGCATTGCCACCTACAATTCTCCTTTTCCTGCAATAGCAGGCAACCCAAAAAGCTCGGCGGTTGAGTTGGTTGCGAATTCGAAAGGCGTTGGACTAAACCTCAAATTTGTCACAAATATATCAGTGTGGCAAATTGCAAATAAGGGAATAAAACAAATTGTTAAGAGTGACAATTTTATTATTGTGACGGAGTTGGATGACATCAAAAGTTACAAAATGACTTACTTAAGCAGTTCAAACAAGATGAATGGTAAGAAACAGATATCAGAAGAAAGCATTTCTCTCTTTCTCCCCATCCCACCCAAAAAAAGAAACTCATAAAAAAAAATTTACATAATATAAAAGTTTCATATAAAAGACTAACAGCACAAAAACAAATATCTACACGAAACAAAAAAGAAACAAACACAGAATAGGGGACACCAGTGGCGTAGCAGACTTGCGGCCCTCCCATGCAAGATAAAGAGACGGGACCCTAGCTGTAAACCCCATTGTTATAATAATAATAATAATAATAATAATAATAATAATAATAATAATAATAATAATAATTATTATTATTATTATTATTATTATTAAAAAGTCGTTTCCTTTTCTAAATCTCTGACTCTGACTCAGAGCATGAATGCATATAGCGATCATGTGTGCACCTTTTGTCAATTAGCGGTCCCAAAGGCCAAAAGGGATGGAAATCTCCAAGAGAGAGAAGCAAAAAAATTTCTTATGGTAAATTCTAGTTTAAAGTTCGAAGTACTTGCTTTTGCACGTGATTTTTTGTTTCTTTTTTTAAGGAACAAAAAAGTTATGGTGCCTAAGAAATTACATCATATAATATTGCAAATTTGCTAGTGGATGTATTTACATTGCAATGTTTGGTAATAAAGATATTATGATTAGAAAACAATCTTGCAAAAAGTAAGTTTAATTTCTTCATCCATCGCAAGTCTTAGGGGACCTTTATACCTCACCTCCCCACTCCCCGAATATCGATATCGAAAATTTAGAATATATTCATGTCCATATATTTGCGATATCGAATATTAATATATGATAATATAGATATCGATGATAGCGATATATCGACATATCACAGGCCCAGATTCCGAGAAGTGATGCTTGAAATATACTGGAACCAACAATCAAATTCTAAATAAGTTTTCCATTTCCGTATCCAATGTTGAGGGGGAAGGGTGGGAGTCTACTTAGCTAAACAGGCCATATCAATTATGTTCTTAAATCAGCCATTACACCCGCTATTGTCAAAGTGTTAAGTCAGCCATTGTCAGCGAGTTACCCCAGTTCCATTTGAAGTTTGAATTGGAAACCTGAATTACAAAACATCCCAAGTCCACTCTTTTTCTTCGTATTTTTCGTTTTCTCTTTTCTATGTTAGCACCTATGTTTCAGGGCTATTCACTTGCATAATACGTAAATCCAAATCAAAACTTTTTTAAAAAATTCAAAATAATTTCAGCTAAACAGAATAGCATTCCAAGTATAATCTTTTTGTCTTTCTTCTAAAAACAAAAAAAAAAGTACTCTGGTGGACTTCGGATGTACTGCAATTCAGATCTTCAATTTTATTCACGGTCTTTATCCATCTTTAACTCGCAGGCTCATTGCTTTCGTAAAAAGCATTTGTTGTATAGATTAAAATCAAAAATGAATTAATCTATATTCTTGGGAACTTACTGTTGCACCAACACACATATATACAAGGTGTAACATAAAGGTACGGCAAAATTTCAGGAGTGGATTCCTTATGGGTAGACAAGCAAAATCGTTCATATGACCATATGTCGGGAAATGTATCATTACAGGCTTACGGCCATTGAGCCGCCTAATGGTGGAAATAGTCATATTCTGATCGGTCCTTAATGTGACTCAATTTAAACCTCAATAGCTCAGACCCTAATTAACCTAGTAAGATATTTTTGGTATCTATGTATTTCTAAAGGACGATGCTTTCCGCCTATATATATAGGGTGAGTCAAAAGTCTTTGGACACCTGCATAAGTTTTAAAATCGACGGGAAAAGTAAAAAGTGATGATGGGAAAAGAGGTTTGATGAGGGGCTGCAACTTTTGGAGTGTATGTCATTCATGGCCGCCATCTTGAAATCTGCCATTTTGGATTCAAGCTATTTTTCTAAATGGGAAGAAGGTATACGTCACATCAAATAACACTAGCTTGAGCTCAGAAAATTAGTGGTGTAATCTTGTACAGTTTAGAAGTTATTAATGTTCAAAAGTGGGAAATTACCTTGTAACTGACCCAGTTCTCTCTGTTCCAGGTGATCTAAAATAGGTCTGACACGTGAACAGAAGATCGAAATCATCCTTATATCAGTGGAACGCAGCTACCGAACAATAGCAGCTGACTACAACCGACGGCACTCAGACAGAGAACCGGTATCGCACACCACGGTGGCTCACGTGATCACCAAATTCCGAGAGACGGGCTCTGTTCAAGATAGGGCACGTAATGGGCGACCAAAGACTGCCACCAATGAGGAAACTGCAACGGTGGTTGTTACGTCATTTGTGAAAAGTCCTAAACGAAGAACCCGTCGTGTGTCCCTAGCATGTCCAATAAGCCAATCCTCCGTTGTCCGGATATTGCACGCCAATCAGAGGCATCCTTACAAGTTGCACATGCAACATAAACTGAACGAGGATGACCCTGATCGCCGGTTGGAGTTCTGCGTGTGGGCTATTGAACAACACGAACTGAATCCTGCGTTTGTCAAGGGCATGTTGTTCAGTGACGAGGCGTATTTCACTTAGAACGGGGAGGTTAATCGACATAATTGTCGATACTGGTGTGACGCAAATCCGAACTGGGTTGACCCGAGTCGAGAACATAGTCCAGCGAAGGTGATGGTGTGGTGTGGCATATGGGACACCCGCATCATTGGGCCATTTTTCATTTACAACACCTTAACTGCACCACTGTATCTGATGCTGTTGCAGGATTTTGTGTTCCCTGCCACACTGAACGCTGACGGCATTTTCCCATCTTATTTTCAGTTCGATGGAACCCCTCCACACTATAGACTTGGTGTCCGTCAATGGTTGGATGAACAACTGCCACGGAAGTGAATTGGTCGCCGTGGTCCCGTGGAGTGGCCGACCAGATCCCCTGACTTAATGCCCCTTGATTTTTATCTATGGGAACATCTTAAGCAGATAGTGTATGCTGAGACAATCCGTGATTTGAGACACCTGGAGGAACGCATCCAACAAGCCTGTGACCAAATTTCAGGAGATATCTCCTCCGTGTGCAGTCAGAGTGGTTGCGGCGACTACAGTTGTGCATTGCACGGGATGGCCAACACGTAGAACATGTGTTGTAGCATTCAGTATCAAGATAATTTCCCACCTATGAACATTAATAACTTCTAAACTGTACTAGATAGGAAAAACAAATTACACCACTAAATTCCTGAGCTCAAGCTAGTGTTATTTGATGAGTCATACACCCCTTCCCATTTAAAAAGTGACTTGAATCCAAAATAGCGGATTTCAAGATGGCGGCTATGAATGACATGCACTTCAAAAGTTGCGGCCCCTCATCAAACCTCTGTTCCCATCATCACTTTTTACTTTTCCCGTCGATTTTCAAACTTATGCAGGTGTCCAAGGACTTTTGACTCACCCTGTATATTTTATGTATGTGTGGGAGTACCACGGAGGACTGGGAGGGTAATTACTTGTTTTTTAATTGATTTTTGCATAAGCATTTTGGAGATGGCATTTCTTGGGGATACACTCATAAAATGCATATAAGCGGAAACCTTAATTTTTGCAGAACACATTGCTACTAAAATTACCTTCCTATCTTAATCAGAGTTTGATATATTGAGGTTTAAATTGAGTCACATTAAGGAGCGACCAGAATGTGACTATTTCACACCATTAGTCGGCTCAAAGGCCGTAACTCTGGAACGATGCATTTCCCGACATATGGTCATCTGAACTTTCTTGCTTATCTACCAATAAGGAATCCACCCATGAAGTTTTGCCGTACCTTTTAGTTACACCCTCCATATACAAGATCCGTTTTGTTGATTTACGAAATCACTCTTTTTTCCTCAATCAATTTACAAAACGGGTCTTGAATGAGGTGGTCGCACTAGTAATGACATCCCGTAGCATCGTTACGTAACACACACAGTATAAATAAAGCTACGAAACCACAAATGTTCTGCCGCAGATAATTCGGTAAGGTGTCTGCTTGTTGAGTGGGCAACCCAGATTCATAACACGGCTTCTACGGTTTGCTTTTGTTTTCCTTTCAAAATACATTTCTATATGTTTATATTTCTTCTTAATAATTACTTTCTTGCAATCTTAAATTAGTCGGGGTTAAGTAGTCAGAAGATTAAAATACATGTATGACTACTTTATCCGTGTGTGTGTGTACTCATATATGTATCTTTACATATTTGTTTCTTTCTTTGGGCCGCGGTGGCTCAGTGGTAGAGCGTTCAACTGGGGTGCTTGGGGTCTCGGGTTCGATCCCAGTCCTCGACAAGTGAACTTTGTGGTGGACAAACACACCGTGTGCGTGGGTTTTCTCGGGGTTCTCCCACTTTGTTCATTCCACCATTTCATTCATTACCCATCATCACCGTCTCCTTTAGCCTAACCGGCATAATCGTGGGACGTAAAACTCAAAGATTTCATTTGTTTCTTTCTTTCAACTAGTGTTGCCACGAGACGAGACAGAAACCTTTGATACGAGACACGAGACGAGACAGACTACTTGTTCCGTCTCGTTTCCAAGACGAGACGAGACGTCTCTTGAAATGCCTCGTATCGTGTCGTGTCATGTCTCAAAAATGCAAAGACAGTTTTTGAAATTGTTTAAAAATTTATTAACTCGGAATAAATTATTGCCTTCGAAAGTATACCAGCGTTTTTTTCAAATGAGGACTATCCTAAAAGAACAAGGAAGACCTAAAGTTATTTTTTAAATGATTCTTACAAACAGCTTTTATTTCCTTTTTCTAACCGATTCAAGTTTAAATATTTAGTGATACTGTTCCAGATTCAAGTAAAATGTTAAACCATTCTTTGAGATCAGTGTTTCAGAAGATTTCATTCCGAGGGCTGGTGGTTATATCTATGTATAAAAATCCTTTATAGAAATACAAGTTCTCTTAATGCCAGTTTCATCAGCAACTAACCATTGTTTCATGAGTTTTCTCGTTCCGAACAAAGACAGAAACGTGTAGGCCTTTTTCTGTACTGAGTTTGAAAGGATGCTGGTTTGACAATAAAATTTAGTTTCGTTTTATTGTTTTATGATGTTATTCGAACCAAAGTCATTTTTGAAATCAGAAAGTCACATAGGCCTTCTTATTTTTTGAAGTGGCGCCAGAGGTTTTGAAAAAAGGATTTCAGAATAAGTGGCGAAGGCTTGCCTTTCGACTGTACCGACGATATTGACAAATATTCCTGTCGTAATAATTCATTACTGAAAACCATTGGCGCCCGAAGAAATTTTTAAGGGGGTCATCTCCTTGATTGCTATATTACGCCTGGTATTTAATATACGTAGTTTGCTATATTACACATATATTTTCGTGAGCAAGGGGGGCCGGGCCCCTTCCCCCTCCCTTCGGGCGCCCGTGGTCGAAATTAAGTAGTCGTTGTTTTAAGCAGTGTTTCTTCCAGACATGTTTTTGGGGTGCTGCCCCCTGGAACTCTGAGAGTGCCCCCGACGGGGAGACCAAAATAATACATCTATAATAGAATAATATTAGCAGTACCCCCAGAATCCTAAATATAACTCCCAGGAACATTTTTTCTGAAAGAAACACTGATTGGAAGATTGTAGTCGTGTTGTGTGTTGTGCTGATAACCAAACGAAAGTGGTTAAAAGCTATAATTTTAACCCCTTTGTATAACAGCTCCTTTTTGTGGGCCTCATCCGTTCTAGTGTTGCCACGAGACGATTCATTTCTCGTGTCTCGTCTCACGAGACGAGATATGTGACGAGACGGGACAGCTTGAAGTCTTCTCTCGTCTCATCTCGTGGAAACACTACTTTCGACCATGTGGGTCACTGCCCCGATCTTGGAAATGTCCTCGAAGGGATTGTGCTAGGAATAACAGATTTTATTCGAACTAAATGACTGACTCCAATGCAACATTGTTCCAATTTCGCCTATTCGCAATGCAATGGAATAGACAAACATACGTTTATATGATTACGTGAAGGCGTTCCCGTGTTCGATTCCTGGTGGGGGCACTCGGTCGAAAAATTTAAAAGTTTTTCAGGAAAGTCACCCTGAATGAGATTTTCCTTGGTTTTCCACATTCACACCAGGAAGATGCCAGGGTGATACCTTAGGTTTCAGATCACTTCCTTTCTTCCCCAATCTTTTCTTCCTTCCCTTTCCCCAGAAAGTGTGTTCGCCTAGAGACGTCATCCCTCGAACGTGACGGGCTAAATTGTCTCAGATGCCGAAAGCCCAGAAATCTAAATCCTAAATCCTAAATTTACAAGGTTACTTCTGGGGAACATTGTTCTTTCAAAATATATTTCTATATGTTGATATTTATTATTATTAATTGTTTTCTTGCATCTTTCCTACATTATTCTAGATTAGTTACCATCGGTTAGTTTAGTCAGATTATGTATAGTTAAGTATGTTTACCGTTTCTTTTCTTTTTTTTCAAAATACATTCCTATCTGATCACATGTATTGTTAATAATTTATTTGTTGCATTTTTAATAATTTATTTCATACACACAACAGATAAAACAACTCATACATTTTAATTACACAGTACATAGTTCTTTGACATGGAGGGAAATCTCCTTTGGTTATAGGAACATATAGTATTACCAATGGGGATTTACCTCATCCCCCTTGTAATTCGCACACCGTCAACAGATATAAAACATTGTTGAACATTTCTCGAACCACTTCATCACACTCCTGGCCTTGTGACATGGTGCATTATTTTGTCGAAAAATGCCACTACCGTTGGGAAACATGGTCGTCATCAAGGGGTGTACGTAGTCTGCAAGCAGTGTGCGATACGCGTCAGCCGTCATTGTGCCTTGCTCAAGCTATACTAGATACATTCTCACGTGTATGTTCCCCAGAGCATTTATTATTATTATTATTATTATTATTATTATTATTATTATTATTATTATTATTATTATTATTATTATTATTATTATATTTGAAGTACAATCAAATATCACGACATTAATTATTAGTTTTAATTAACTGAATTTTGCTGAAAATTAAATCTTGATTTCGAATGATTAACCATTAAGTTTATGCGTTCGGTACCTTTCTAAAGTAATAAATACTGGAATTGGTTTCAAGGCTGTTTCTGACTGAATACTTTCTTCAAAATAATATTAAAAATTATAGAAAGATTTTCGAGACATTCGAGTCGAGTCGAGATTTTTACGAAAAGTCTCGACTCGACTCGTGTCTCGGCTCGAAAATTAGAGTCGAGAAATAAGTTTGTCTTGACTCGCCTCGAATTTTACAAAGTGTGTCTGAACTCGAATTCCAGCCCAGATTCGAGACATGTCTCGACTCGTGCGCATCCTTAAATATTCATATTTTAAATGTGCAATACTACCTCGCAGAAAATGACCCCGAAGTTAATTTACTAAAGCCAACTTTCTTCTTGTTAGATTAGTGATCGTGGTTTAGGCTTGATTACGTAAAGTCAGACATGGTTATGTATGTTTACACTTTCGTTTCTTTCTTTCAAAATGCATTGCTATCTGTTCCCATTTATTATTAATAATTTATTTCTTGCATTTAGTAGTAACTATCAGAAAAACCATTATTCGCGTGGTGGCTGTATTTGGAAGTCAACGCCTGTATTAGTAGTATCACCGTTGATTTCAGCGAGTGCGAAAACTTTGGATTTGACATTAATATCGGCCATTTTGGATTATTTTTACATGTCAGGTATCCCCTCCGGCACTCCGACCCGCAACTAAGTGGGGTTAATTTGGAAGTTAATGCAATCGGAGTTTCACCATTGATCTCAGCGACCGCCAAAACTTTGAATTCGACACTAATATCGGTTATCTTCTACTACTTTTATATGTCCCTGTAAACGTCTCCTGAGACTTCTTGGTTCGATTAAAAAAAAAAAAAAAACGCTTCGTCTTGATCTGGAACCTGGGCCAAGGTACTCAAGATAAAAATTTGGTAACTCTCGGTCCTCTCGTCTGGTCTCCAGGCAGCACACAGATACATACAGACAGACAGACACACAAACAAACTTTTTATTTTATTTATATTAGATTAGGTGTATTTCAAACAGTGTTTCTTCCAGAAGTGTTTTTGGGGGTACTGCCCGCCCGGAGCTCTGAGACTGCCCCCCGGAAGAGACCAAAATAATACGTCTATAATATAATAAAAAAATAGAAAGTTATCAATAGTGCCCCCGGAATACGAAGTGTGCTCCCCCGGAACATAGTTTCTGAAAGAAACACTGATTTCAAACACAACAGATAGAACCAACGGCGCCGACTTTCCAAAATGTATGTGGGTGCATATAAATGCGGGACGTGTTATATGTTTTCAGGGAAGTCTCGATTTTTTTTATTGATTTCTTTTTAGTTAAAATCTTTTATGAACACTGTCATAAAGGGCTGTGCTGTGATAAAGTAAAATATACCGGTAATATAAGGATAAGTTGGGACTGTCCTAGCTCAGTCGGTAACACGGCTGACTTAAACGTAAAGAAACAGGTTTAAACCCGGGTTCAAGTTTAATTACTGTAATGCATATTCCCAACATATATAATCGTGGTATTTAGTGTATATTTTCAACAACTTAGATGATGCAGAATGAGTGCAAGAGGCAGTGATGTTATCAAAAGTTACTAAAAGAAAATACTACATTCATACAAATTAAAATGAAAATATCATCATAAAAGAAAATAATTTTAATTGTATTGCAAAAAGAACTTGCAAGGATTTTGAAAATGTAATCCTTGAGTCTTACGTCCCACGGTTATGCGGGTTAGGCTAAACGAGATGGTATGATTAGAGATGAATGAAATGGTGGAATGAAGAAAGTGGGAGGAAACGGTAGTACACCGAGAAAACCCACGAGCACAATGTTTGTGCACCACAAGGTTCACTTGGCGGGGACTGTGATCGAGCCCGGGACCCCAAGCACCAGAGGTGAACGCTCTACCACTGAGCCACCGCGCCCCCTGCAAGGATTTTGTTGTGAACGTAAAGTATAAAGTGACTAACTTAGTGTGTTCCTTGGTTGCCTTTGCACAAACACATTTGAAACAAATAATTATGTTTTAGAGGTTAGAAATTTTAACTCCCATCTCTATGTTTTAATTGTTTATTTTTTGATAGTGTCAAGCGAGAAATATTTATTTTATTATGTTTATGTTTCGAAACTAAAAATCTTGCCTGCAGCGCCCTGACAAGATTATTTGTGTGAGTGTTGGAACCAGGGAACACCAAGGAGGCGGCGCACATGGACAGAACAACACCTAGCATTTCTTACACAGTACAACGTTGTTTGGTATATAACGTTGCTACTGTACTAGCGAGTTCCAGCTAGTTAAGCTTTTATTAACAGCCGGAGGCAGCATTCTGTTATATCGTTGTAGTGAGTGGCGTGTTACAATACTCCTAGTATCAGTTTTTTCATTGTTCGATTGACCATGAAGGACCAACAAATGCCTTTCGAGGAATACAAGTTCCCTTTAATTCATGAAGTTAATATAGAAATGACCTTCAAACCTATGCTGTGCATAAATGCTGGAAGTCTTATAGAACGGTTTTATCCGTGTGTCTGTAGACCAGAGCCCTGCAAAGCCAGGCCCGAAGACGGCCCGGATGGATCTGTATTCTGTGTCCGGCTAGACCCGATCCGGCCCGAATCTCAAGCCGGGCAGAGAATGGGCCGGGCTCTAACCGGATCGGGCACAAACGGACCGGACCCTAAACTGGTCGGCCACAAATGAGCCGGGCTCTAAACGGGCCGGGCGTAACCGGCCTGAGAACAACCAAGTTGATAAGTCAAGTCAATTCTTCAATATGCAATGCAAAATGAGAGATGTGTCGTTATAATGTTGCAATGTCTATTTGTCCTTTTCAAATGGGAAAATCGTATGAAAAGTTACCCAAATTTTGTTTTCTATATCCCTATATTGTCTGTCTATTTGTTATTTGTGCTTGCTCTGTCCAGCCATGTTTATTATACAATAATACAGCTCATGGACGTAAAAGTCTTATACTACACTCATTAATTCATTACGAGTAACAGATAAGATATATAAAACTTCTACACCGTATGTGATACTAATACTACAACTACTACTGCTAATACTATTATTACTATTACGATTACCAATGCTAGGGCTAATTCCACTATTGCTGCCACTGCTACTACTGTTACTATTACCACTACTGCTACTACTTATTACTGTACTAATACGACAGCGAATACCACTACTGCTGTTACTAGTAATACGAAAACAAAACAATGCAAATGAAATCTTTGAGTTTTATGTCCCACAGATATGCCGGCTAGGCTAAAGGAGACGGTGATGATGAGAAATAAATGAAATGGTGGATTTAATAAAGTGGGAGGAAACGGGAGAACGTCGAGAACCCCCACACACGGTGTTTGTCCACCACAAATTTCATTTGGCGAGACCTGGGATCGAACCAGGGACCCCATCCACCAGTGGTGAACGCTCAATCACTGAGCCACCGTTCCAGGAACACCTAATCGACCCTGGCGTCTTGGTGATTTATTTCATCATAATATTTTGTTATATTTGTAGTATCATACTATGATATAAAGAATACAGGAACATGTAACATCATTTGGTATTTGGCTTGTTAATTGAACATAACTACAAATTGCACTGATCTTATGAGCACGCCAGTTCACGGCTTTGGCCTCCGTGGTGTAAAGGTAGCGTACCAAATTCTACTTAGTAGGTCAAGTACTTGACTTTGTCATACGTTCTTTAGGTAACTACGGCTCAGGCTGTATGGATGATAATGGGATGAATTGGTGGAATGAAAACAGTGGGAGGAAGCGGGACCACCCCGGAAACTCCCACGCACACGGTATTTGTCCACCACAAAGCTCACATAGCATCTGGGTGGTAGTTCTGTATGGATCCAATAAACTACGGAATAACGTAGCAGAAACTCCCTACTCTGTAAATATATATTGCTAATATTTGTATGTTTCAAGCTTGTAAAAGAACGTAGCTGTTTTGTCTTTCTATTAAGGTTTACGATATTTCTATCGTATCTTGTCTGAGCTGCAAAACGAAAGGTAATACATTTATCGATTTATGGTTAGGGATTGGTCCTCTAAAACATTTAATTATTTCGAGAGGTGATAGAAGGATACTATCCCGCGAAAAACGTGCATTTTCTTTTGTGATAGATGATAACACTACTTCAAGTTTCACTATTGAATTCATATAGTTTGGAAATCTACGTTTCACACTGTGAAACGATACTCACTTCTTTTAGTTTGCTATTGGTACTGGTAACTCGTCTAATATATGCAACAAGTTGAAAGTCTTAGTCATACATTAAACTTGTAGCAATACACGTTGAAATGGAACTTGGCTAACTTCAGCTACTTCTGTTTTGAATAGGAATTGGTGGAAAATATTCTTGGGATACTGAATTCTTGGAGGAACATTTCCTTACGACCCTCAGTTGATTTAAAAAAGCCGTATCTTGATGTCTCTTATTGTTTTGATTCCTGGAAACAAGAATTGAAATAGGAAATGATAGTTAATTTGAACCATTTCCTGTTGATCGTAATAAAAAGCCGTATCCTGATATCTCCTATTGTTTTGATCTATGGAAAAAAGAAAAAAATGAAATGAAATCTTTAAGTTTTATGTCCCACGGTTATGCCGATTAGGCTAAAGGAGACGGTGATGAGAGATGAGTGAAATGGTGGAATGAAGAAAGTGGGAGGAAACGGGAGAACCCCGAGATAACCCACGAGCACGGTGTTTGTCCACCACAAAGTTCACTTGGCGGGGGCTGGGATCGAACCCGGGACCCCAAACACCAGAGGTGAACGCTCTACCACTGAGCCACCGCGCCCCCTATGGAAAAAAGAATTGAAATAGGAAGTAATAGTTAATTTGAACCACTTCCTGTTCCGGTAGGGTGTTGACAATAATTATGGTATGTTGCCTAGAGACGGTAAATCGTTTGGACAAAAATGTTCTATCTGTTACTGTTTTTGCTCTATGGCGAGGAACGTTCAAACAGAATATGGCTAATTTTAACAAATTCTGCTTTGATCAAAGCTGCCACGGAGATGGAGGAGGGTATTCTTGAGACGTTGAATCGATTGCAAAAAGTCACTTTTTAATATATTTTACCATTTTTGCTCTACGGAAATCAGTATTGGAACAGGAAGTACTAGTAAATTTGAACAATTTCCAGTTTTTGTAGAGTTATATGGATAGTAACGATATGTTTGTTGAGAGGCTGAATCGTTTGCTTAAAACTGTTTCTAGCTATCTACTGCCGTTTTCATTCTATAGCGATAAACGTTGAAACCGCTATTGAAACCAGAACTTATAATAAATTCTAATTACAGCCGAATTTAGTATTGTAGATATTTGTCTTTAGACTCTAAATCGTTTGCAGAAACCACTTCTCACTATCCGTTATCATTTTCTTTATATATCGACAAACGTTGAAATCGGAAATGGCTAATTTGAAGCAATTCCGGTTTGAGTAGAAGGTTAACGTAGGAAATAAAATATATTCTTTGGATACTGAATTAATTGCAAAAGACCACATCTTGAAGCATTTACTATTTCTATTAGGCGGAAATTGGAAATTGAAACCGGAAGTAATAGTAAATTTCAACCATTTATAATTTCGGTAGAATATTTTGTGTACCCATGATGTTGTCTCTAGATGGTAACTCGTTTTCAAAAATCAGTTCTCGCTATGTTACCGTTTTATGCTATGACGATTAAAGTTGAAACTGTTGTTGAAACCGGAAGCAATAATAAATTTAAACCATTTTCAATTTTAGTAGAGATTGTGAATGACCATGATATGTTGCCTATACACGCGCAATCGTTTACAAAAAAAAAAAAAAAAGTTTTCATGTATGTTACCGTTTTCATCTATGGGTTAAATGTTAGAACCGGAAATTGCTAATTTGAACCACTTCTGGGTTCAATATAAAGTTAACGGATGAGATGGAACCTATTCTATTCATTGGATGAAGAATTAATAGCAGAAAACCATTTCTGTATATCACTTTCTGTCTTTGCTCTGGTATACATCAACAGACACACGGATGAAACCACTCTATAAGATTTCCGACTTTTATGCACAGCACAGTTTGGAAGTTTAAAACCTGTCTTTGGTTCCATAAATATTATTAACACTAACATATCAATGATACTCTTGTGTATGACTCAAAAAGTTAAGCGTGAAATTTAATCTAGATTGGAAGTAGTTGTGGAAAGACCTCTTGCTATAACAGATTTGTGGGTGTTCAGATAAAACCAACATAATCTTTCTATTTCACAACGGGTGAATAATGCGTAGGTCATTTCTACTGTATATCAACTTCACGGACCAAAGCGACTTGTGACTTCATGTGAAACCATTTGTTAGTTCTTCAAGGTCAATAACAACAAAACAGCTAATACTAGATAGAACTACACGCGACCCATTACTTCGATAGAAGAGGCAGATTCAATAGACGTGTTTACGTATAAAAGAAGCCCTCCGCCACTTAGGCTGGGTGGAAGCAACATTCTATGCGAAAGAACGCTGTTTGTTCTATCTGTTCGAGTTTGCTTGTGTGTCTGTCTGTGTGCGGCCTGGGAATCAGACGAGTTGACAGAAAGTTACTAAATTTTAATAACGGACATTTTTGTCCAGGCCCCAGACCAGGACCAACTGGTTTTTATTTAAAAAAAATCCGAACCAGGGGTCTCATGGGAGGGGGACGTTTACCGAGACATGTAATAATATTAGAAAATGGCCGATATTTGTGTCGAATTCATAGTTTTCACGGTCACTAAGATCAATGGTGACACTTCAATTAGCGATGACTTTCAAAATCAGCTCCCGGGAGGGGGGAGATGTACCGAAACACGTAAAAATAATCCAAAATGACCTTTATTAGTATCAAATCCTTAGTTTTCACGGTCGCTGAGATGAATGGTGATTCTTCCAGAGGCGTTGACTTCTAAATACAGCTCCCATCGCTTGGGAGCCAGAGGCGTTCTTTTTAAATTTTGAACCAGGAGGTCTCAAGGGGCATTTCCCGCGATATGTAAAAGAAAATTACCGATATATTTTCGTTTCGTTGTTCAGTTTGTTTACATAGATATTTTATCTGATCCATGCGAAAAGTGGTTATTTTTAGCTAGTTATTAAATGCAAGAAATAAATTGTTAATAATATACAGGGTGGCCCAAAAGTACTTATACAGTACCGTACTGATCAGCTCATTGCATTTTATATAATTTCTTATTTTTATCCATCAGGTAGACTTAGTTTCTTTATTATTTTGTTCTTAATATGTTTTTACTTACATCTTAAGTTCAGAAGAGCCAAAGCAAATAAACTCATAAACTAGAATGTTATAGTTGATCAATACAGAAGTGTATGCCTACGTTTGGATTACGTGAACAGATAGGAGTGCATTTTGAAAGGAAGAAACGAAAGTGTAAACATACATAACCGTATTTGACTTTACATAATCTATCCTAAACCGCGATCACTAATCTAAGATAATGTAGGAAAAAATGCAAGAAAGTAATTAATAATAATAATAAATATGAACATATAAAAATATATTTTTAAAGAAAAAAGTTCCCCTGGCAGAACTTGTTTACTCCAGACGCCGAAGCGTTGACCAGAGTTGGAGTGGGTCAGTGGGTCGGTGGGTCAAGTGGGTCAAGTTTTCTGAGTGGGACGTGGGTCAACAGCATGTGACCCACCACCCACCGTGACCACTGCGACCCATCACCCACCATGACCCACTCTGCTCACTGCATTGTAAACAGCATTTACTGAACAGCATATTTTTTTACTCTCGACTCTAGCCATAGAAACTAAAAACTAAAAAGAAGAACATTGAAGAAGCAGTTGAAGTTAAATTTATATCATGGCAGTCAAGGTGGTTCATATCAAGGACTGCCTAATATCAATATTAGGCAGTCAACTAATATCGATCGTTTTCGATTATTTTTAGAAATCAATCCTATATATAGAAAATGCCCCCACCCTCAACAAAAGGGAGTTTTAAAAATGATATTGAGATTAGGGCCTAACTATGTATATGCCAAATGTCATTTCAGTTGACTTTGCAATTTGATCATGATGATCACAGATACATAGTTATATTTAATTTTTATATAATAATTCATACATTATAGGTGATTCAAAAAAATTCCAGTAGTTAGCTCCTCTAAAAACTCTTAGGCTGTGTCTGAAAAGTCAAGAAGTAACTCCTATTGCTATTACTACAATTGCAAATATGATCAATTTCCTGAAGTTCTGCAAGAGTGCCTGAAGTTCTTTTTTCAATAGAAACAAATGAAAAAAGAAGAAAAAAGAAGGCCTTGAAAGTAAAATGTAGACAAATTCACCAGTGCTCAGAAGAAGCTGTCTACAATGCACTAAGCTGAATGAGTTGGTGAGTCAGAGTGGTTAGGTGGGTCAGAATGGATTGTTGGGTCAAAGTGGGTCACGGTGGGTTGTGTGTCGCAGTGAGTCATATCCTGTTGACTCACAACCCACTTAAAAATCTTAATCCAATTGATCCACTGACACACTCCATCATTTCAGTCATTTTTACCGAAATCCAGAACATCAACATTTTCCATTACTTTCCAAAATTGGCCCTGTAGTGGCGAAACGGTCAGTGATTAGTGGTTGTGCCTATTAAATCCTTTTCTCAGAATCACAATATCTACAACATATCACAGTTTCAGTCATTTTTACCGGAATCGAGAATATCACCATCTTTTGTTACTTTCAAGTGGCCTGGTTGTGGCCAAACGGACAGTAATTATTGGTTGTACCCATTAGAACATTTTCTCAGAATCAGCAATCTACAACATATCACAGTTTCAGTCATTTTTCCCGAAATCCAGGACATCAACATTTTTAGTTACTTTCAAGAAAGTGGCCTGTAATGGCCAAACAGAAAGTGATTAGTGTGTGTGCCCATTAAGACCTTTTCTCGAAATCACAAGATCTACAACATATCACAGTTTCAGTCATTTCTATCGAAATCCAGAACATCACCATCTTCGGTTACTTTCAAGAAAGTGGCCCGGTAGTGGCCAAACGGTCAGTGATTAGTGGTTGTGTCCTTTTCTCAGAATCACAAGATCTACAACATATCACAGTTTCAGTCATTTTTACCGAAATCCAGAACATCACCATCTTCGGTTACTTTCAAGAAAGTGGCCTGGTTGTTGCCAAAGGTCAGTGATTAGTTTGTGTGCCCATGGAGACCTTACAAGTTCTACAATATATCCCATTTCAGTCATTTGTACCTAAATTCAGAACATCACCATGTTCCGTTACTTTTAAAAAAAGTGACCCTGTAATGGCCAAACGCTCAGTGATTAATGGGTCTGCCCATTGAGACTTAATCTCGGAATCACAAGATCTACAACATATCACAGTTCCAGTTATTTTTTAAGAAAACCAGAATATCACCATGTTCCGTTACTTTCAAAAAAGTGGCCCTGTAGTATCGAAAAGATCAGTGATTAGTGGTTGTGCTTATTAAATCCTTTTCTCAGAATCACAAGATCTACAACATATCACAGTTTCAGTCATTTTTACCGAAATCCAGAACATCAACATTTTCGATTACTTTCCAAAATTGGCCCTGTAGTGGCGAAACGGTCAGTGATTAGTGGTTGTGTCTATTAAATCCTTTTCTCAGAATCACAATATCTGTAACATCTCACAGTTTCAGTCATTTTTACCGAAATCATTTTTACCGAATCTTTGGTTACTTTCAAGTGGTCTGGTTGTGGCCAAACGGTCAGTAATTATTTGGTTGTGCCCATTGGGACATTTTCTCAGAATCACAATATCTACAACATATCACAGTTTCAGTCATTTTTACCGAAATTTAGGCCATCAATATTTTCAGCTCTTTCAAGAAAGCGGCCTAGTTGTGGCCAATGGTCAGCGATTAGTGGTTGTGCCTATTAAGACCTTCCCTCAGAATCAGCAATCTACAATATATCACAGTTCAGTCTTTTTTTTTTTTTTACCGAAATCCAGGACATCAACATTTTCGGTTACTTTCAAGAAAGTGGCCTGTAATAGCCAAACGGAAAGTGAGCAGTATATGTGCCCATCGAGACCTTTTCTCGGAATCACAAGATCTACAACATATCACAGTTTGAGTCATTTCTATCGAAATCCAAAACATCACCATGTTCCGTTACTTTCAAGAAAGTGGCCTGGTTATTGCCAAAGGTCAGTGATTAGTTTGTGTGCCCATGGAGACCTTTTCATGGAATCACAAGATCTACAACATATCACAGTTTCAGTCATTTTTACCTAAATCCAGAACATCATGTTCCGTTACTTTAAAAGAAAGTGGCCCTGTAATGACCAAACGGTCAGTGATTAGTGGGTGTGCCCATTCAGATCTCTTCTCGGAATCACAAGATCTACAACATATCACAGTTTCAGTCATTTCTATCGAAATCCAGAACATGGCCATCTTCGGTTACTTTCAAGAAAGTGGCCCGGTAGTGGCCAAACGCTCAGTAATTATTGATTGTGCCCATTAGGACATTTTCTCAGAATCACGATATCTACAAAATATCACAGTTTCAGTCATTTATACCGAAATCCAGAACATCAACATTTTCGATTACTTTCCAAAAAGTGGCCCTGTAGTGGCCAAACGGTCAGTGATTAGTATGTGTGCCCTTTTCTCAGAATCACGAGATCTACTACATATCACAGTTTCACCATATTAAAAAAAGTGCCCTCGTAGTGTTCAAACGACCAATGATTATTGGCTGTGACTATTAAGACTTTTTTTCACAATCACAATGGCTGCAACATATCTCAGTTTCAGTCAATTTTACCGAAATCCAGGCCATCAATATGTTCGGTTACTTTCAAGAAAGTGGCCTGGTTGTGGCCAAAGGTCAGTGATTAATGGTTGTGCCTATTAAGACCTTTTCTTAGAATCACCACATCTACAACCTATCACAGTTTCAGTCATTTTTACCGAAATCCAGAACATCACCATGTTCCGTTACTTTTAAAAAGTGGCCCTGTAGTGGCCAAACGGTCAGTAATTATTGGTTGTGCCATTAGGACATTTTCTCAGAATCACAAAATCTACAACATATCATAGTTTCAGTCATTTTTACCTAAATCCAAAACATCACCATTTTCGCTTACTTTCAAAAAAGTGGCCTCGTTGTGTCCAAACGGCCAGTGATTATTGGCTGTGCCCATTAAGACTTTTTGTCATAATCACAATGTCTACAACATATCATATTTTCAGTCATTTTTACCGAAATCCAGGCCATCAATATTTTCGGTTACTTTCAAGAAAGTGGCCTCGTTGTGGCCAAACGGTCATTGATTAGTGTATGTGCCCATTAAGACCTTTTCTCAGAATCACAATATCTACAACATAACACAGTTTTAGTCATTTCTACCGAAATCAAGAACATCGCCATCTTCGGTTACTTTCAAAACGATCAGTGATTGGTGGCCAAACGATCAGTGATTAGTGGTTGTGCTCATTAAGACCTTTTCTCAGAATCACAATATCTACAAAATATCACAGTTTCAGTCATTTTACCGAAATCCAGAACATGGCCATCTTCGGTTACTTTCAAGAAAGTGGCCTCGTTGTGGCCAAACGGTCATTGATTAGTGTTTGTGCCCATTAAGACCTTTTCTCAGAATCTCAATATCTACAACATATCACCGTTTCAAGCAATTGCTATGAAATCCAAAATAACGTTAAGTTCTGCTGTTGGCAAAAATGTGGCTCTGTAGTTAGCAAACGGTCAGTGATTGGTGGTTGTGCTTATTGAGACTTTTTCTCAGGATCACAACATCTACAACACATCACAGTTTTACTGATTTTCATTGAAATCCAGAATATCACCATATTTGGCTGTTTTCAAAAAACTGGCCCTGTAGTGGCCAAATATCAGTGATTGGTGGTTATGGCCATTAAGACTTTTTCGGAATCACAATATCTACAAAATCACGGTTTTAGTCATTTTATCCAAAATCTCGAATGTCGTTTTCTTCGGCTTTTTTTTAAGAAAGTGGCCTCGTGGTGGACAAACGGCCAACGATTTTTGGTTGTGCCCACTGAGACTTTTTCTCAGGAACATCATATCTACAACATAACACGGTTCCAAGCAATTCCACCGAAATCCAATTTCCATAAAGATTGTTCGGGGTCCTTTCTCATTTCGAAGGAGCATTGCCTCCGCAATACTTCTCTGTGAAAAACTTCAAAACCCGTATTTTGTACTTGGAAGTCATCTTTGCATCGGCAGAGTTTCGTTTCTTTAATTTGGTCCTTTTAAATCAAAGGTACCCTTTTTTTAAAAGGGACCCTTTGCCTCCTTTAACCTGTTCTCCGAAAGAAACAAAAAAAAAACATGTGTGCATTTATTTTCGGTCTAGTATATATGTGCCAAGTTTGAAGAAAATCAGATGAATAGAAATCCTTGTGAAGCTATCTCCTTTATAGTTTCACTTTTTGGACTTGACAAGTCGTTTGTCCCGAAGTCCTCAATTTCTTTATTACCTCAAATTGCATTGTAAATAAATGCACTTGCAAATTTGCAATATTATATACTGTAATTTCTTAGCCGATACAATTTTCTGTCCCCGAAAAACAAGAAAGCACCCGTCAAAAGTAATTCTTCGAACTTTCTCCTAGAATTTATCATAAGAAAGTTTTTGTTCCTCTCTCTGAGATTTGCATCCCTTTTGACCTTTAGGGCCACTCATTGACAAAAGGTACTCACATGACCACTATATGCAGACATGCTCTTAGGTACGGTCAGAGATTGGGAAAGTAGACGATTTTTTAATAATAATAATAATAATAATAATAATTATTATTATTATTATTATTATTATAACAATTAGGTTTACAACTAGGGTCCCATCTCTTTATCTTGTATGAGGGGCCCGCTAGTCAGCTAAGCCATTGGTGTTCCTTATTCTGTGTTTCTCTCTCTTTCTGTGTCGTGTGGATGTTTGTTTTGGGGTTGTTAGGCTTTTATATTAAACCTTTACATTATATAATCTTTTTCTTTTTTACGAGATTTTCTTTTGGAAAAAGGAAAGAAACTGCTTTCCTCTTATGTCTATTTCTTACCATTCACCTTGTTTGAACTGCTTAGGTAAGATGATTTTGTAACTTTTATGTCATCCATTGCCATCACGATAATAAAATGTTAAGTCTTAACAATTTATTTTATTCTGTTATTTGCAGTTTGGCACACTGATATATTTGTAACAAAATTGTGGTTTGGTCCAATGCCTTTCGAATGTGCAACCAACCCAACCGCTGAGCTTTTTGGGTTGCCTGCTATTGCAGGAAAGGGAGAATTGCAGGTGGTAATGCACTTTTGGAGTCGTGTATACATGACGGCCTGTTGACGATTTTGCAGATAGGATGTGAAAAAACTTTTTGCTTGCATAGAGAAATTAAAAGTCGTTAGATTTTGCAACAGTACATCATGGTCTACCAAATCAAAGAATTTTGAAAAGTTAGTATAGATCACATCCACTTGACCTCCTCTATCGAATTCATTTGCAATAAAATCTGTAATAATGGCTAAATTAGTAGATGTTGATCTATTCTTTAAGAAACCATGCTGATATACTGACATGACGGGTTTTTACATGACACATTATCCTCTTGAATATTACTTGCTCAAACACCTTGGCAAATGCTGATAAAATAGAAATAGGCCTAAAATTCTGTATATTCTTCGCATCACTAGATTTAGGGATACGACAAAACTATGACTTCTTTCCACTTGTCCGGAAACACGCTTGTTTTTAATGACATATTTATAATTGTATGTAGAGGATGCTTAAGAATGTCTATACAACCCTTAAGAATGTACGGTGGTATACCATCCGATCCACACGATTCTTGGTTTTCAACATTCTTATGGCTTCCTCAACATCCTCTAGAGCGATTTCATTTAAGAAAAACATATCCAATGTTTCGTAAGCTGTCTCATCAGGCATGAATCTATTTGTATCATAATGCGCTCTTCCATTACTATAAAACCGAATTAAAATAGCTAGAAAATCTTCTGCAATATCATTATTGTTTCTCGGTTCCTTACTATTATACGTAAGGAAGCCTGTAGAAAGATGCCTATTTTTACTTTTATAAAATTCCAGAATTGACTAGGATCCCTCTCTACCAT